>NC_069787.1:135005479-135319229 GCF_027406575.1 Nycticebus coucang
TGACCATACCATGTTAGTCTATAGCAGCGTAGTGTGAGGCTGGCTTTGAGCTATTAGAGAGTGATTGCTATGAGATTTGGAAGGAAGCTCACAGCACATTCAGATATGCAGAGGAACTGGATTTTCCAGCAGACTTGTATGTCCTTCCTCTTGAACCCCTACCTAGCAGTAAGTCTGGAAAAAAATCAGCTTTTAGCCAGTTTCAGAAATAGCCTGCTATAAAGGGGATGTAGTTTCTATCTTTAGCTGTTTGAAGGTGCCACCCACTCCAGGAACACCTGGTCTCACTTCTGTCCTTTGTCGTCTCTCTAAAGTGGTGTCCAGAGACACGGAGGAGAGAGCTTATGAAACACTGGCTCAGTCTCAGGGTCATTAGCTCTGCCACTCTGGGCCTCCTGCTGGCTTGTGTTGGACACTACCATATAAAATACACACTCAGGTCTCTAGCCTGGTGACAACCAGTAGTCCTTGGCTGAACTGGCCTCGCCTCACTCCACCTCACGCGGCCCAGTGCAGGACAGATCAGAGGTGAACCACATCCACCCCACTGCAGGCTCCTGGGAAGCCGCCTCACTTCCTCCTCAGCTGCCTTCCCTAGGAAGGAGGAGGGGACTTGTGTGTTCCTTCCACAGCACACAGGAAGAGGCAGCAGCCTGGGAAAAACTGCACCGCTGAGGGTCACCGTGCTGTTATGCTCTGAGCAGAATCCAGTTGACGACTCTGCTGCTCCGCATGTGATGTGATGTGATGAGACACAGGGGCTGCTGCCCCGCGGAGCATTACACATGAACCACACTGATGCTGCTCGGAAGCAGCCTGATGTAGTGGCCAAGGTTCAAATGTGGGAAGAATACTCTGTGTGAGGAGTCGGTCTGTGCCTGTTCTGTGCATCTGTCTATGTCTGTGACCATGCTTAGCTAGGTGTGGTGTGCAGAATACTTTTCAACTTATGAACTCTGAAAGCCCTCAAACTTCACTGGGAGTTTGCTACCAGGAACCTCTTCACCACTTCATAACATTGAAGATATCCATAATGGCTTTAACTTGTATGCTTGTTTTATTTTCATACAAAAGAAATCAGTCCCCTGGTTTTGTACTCCAGGGTTAAAATTTTCATCTATGTTGTAAATTTATTTCTTAAAAATTGCCCTACTCAGGTTTCAGTACAGGGTCATATACAGTCTAATACAGTTACCTTTTACACACTTGAAAAGAGTAACTTGGGTGGAGAGCAAGATGGCGGCCGAGTAACAGCTTCCTTGCATCTGGGCACCGTGAGTCTGGGGAGATAAGACTCCAGGCATCTCTGGCTGGTGGGATCTGCCTATAATCATCCCTTTGAGGATACAGGGAGTCAGCAAGAGACTTCTGGACCCCAAGAGGAGGACAAAACCAGTGGAAAACTGGCACGGAAACTTAAAGAGCAAGAAGAAGTGAAAGGAAAATTAGGGCAAGGAAACAGATAAAAGAAATCACTCATGAGGAAGAATCAGCAGAAAACTCCAGGCAACATGAAGAACCAGTCCAGAACAACCCCGCCAAGGGACCATGAGGTAGCTACAGCAGAGGATTCCACAATAAAGAAATGTTAGGAATGACAGAAAGGGAATTTAGAATACACATGATAAAAACAATGAAGGAAATGATGGAAACAATAAAGGAAACTGCTAATAAAGTGGAAAATAAACAAAAGGAAATCCAAAAACAATCAAATAAGAGATGAACGATATGAAGAATATAGAAAGGAGATAGCAGAGCTGAAGGAACTGAAGCAGTCAATTAGGGAACTTAAAGATGCAATGGAAAATATCAGCAACAGGTTAAACCATGCAGAAGAAAGAATTTCAGAGGTAGAAGACACAGTTTTTGAGATAACTCAGATAGTTAAAGAGGCAGAAAAGAAGAGAGAGAAAGCAGAACATTCACTGTCAGAATTATGGGACCTTAGGAAGCATTCCAACATACGAGTTATAGGAATCCCAGAAGGAGAAGAAGAATGCCCCTGAGGAATGGAAGCCATACTAGAGAATATTATAAAAGAAAATTTCCCAAATATCACCAAAGATTCTGACACACTGCTTTCAGAGGGATATCGGACCCCAGGTCGCCTCAACTCTAACCGAGGTTCTCCAAGACACATTGTGATGAACCTGTCCAAAGTCGAGACCAAAGAAAAGATTCTGCAAGCTGCCAGGAATAAGCGCCACTTGACCTATAGGGGCAAATCCATCAGAGTGACCACAGACTTCTCTAATGAAACTTTCCAAGCAAGAAGACAATGGTCATTTACCTTTAATCTACTTAAACAGAACAATTTCCAGCCCAGAATTTTGTACCCTGCTAAGCTAAGCTTTAAAACTGACAGAGAAATCAAATCATTTATGAATATACAAACATTGAGGAAATTCGCCGTAACAAGACCAGCTGTACAGGAAATACTTCAACCTGTTCTACACACTGACCATCACAATGTATCAGCAGCAAAGTAAAAACTCGGAAATTAAGGGACAGAACCTAACTTCTACACTGATGCAAAAGATAAAACTAAGCAATGGACTGTCACAAAATAAGATGAGTAGAACACTACCACACTTATCAATTATCTCAATAAATGTTAATGGCTTGAATTCCCCACTGCAGAGACACAGATTGGCTGACTGGATTAAAAAAACACAAGCCATCCATTTGCTATCTGCAAGAAACACATCTGGCTTCAAAAGACAAATGAAAACTCCGAGTCAAGGGTTAGAAGACAATTTTTCAGGCAAATGGAATTCAGAAGAAAAGAGGAGTTGCGATCTTATTTTCAGATACATGTGGATTTAAAGCAACTAAAGTCAAAAAAGACAAAGATAGTCACTTTATATTGGTCAAGGGAAAAATACAACAAGAAGACGTTTCAATTCTAAATATTTGTGCACCCAATTTAAATGCTCCCAGATTCTTGAAACAGACCTTACTCAGTCTGAGCAATATGATATCTGATAATACCATAATAACAGGGGACTTTAACACTCATCTTACAGAGCTGCATAGATTCTCTAAACAGAAATTAAACAAAGATATAAGAGATTTAAATGAGACCCTAGAACAACTGTGCTTGATAGACACATATAGAACACTCCATCCCAAAGGTAAAGAATACACATGATTCTCATCACCCCATGAACATTCTCCAAAATTGATCATATCCTGGGGCACAAAACAAGTATCAGCAGAATTAAAAGAATTGAAATTTTACCTTGTATCTTCTCAGACCATAAGGCACTAAGGATGGAACTCAACTCTAACAAAAACGTTTGACCCCACACAAAGACACGGAAATTAAACAACCTTCTGTTGAGTAACAGATGGTTGCAGGAAGAAATAAAACAGGAAATTATTAACTTCCTTGAGCATAACAACAATGAAGGCACAAGCTACCAAAACCTGTGGGATCCTGCAAAAGCAGTTTTGAGAGGAAAATTTATCGCTTTAGATGTCTACCTTCGAAAAACAGAAAGAGAGCGCATCAACAAACTCATAAGCCATCTTATGGAGTTGGAAAAAGAAGAACAATCTAAGCCTAGACTCAGTAGAAGAAAAGAAATCTCCAAAATCAAATCAGAGATCAATGAAATTGAAAACAAAAGAATCATTCAGAAAATTAATGAAACAAGGAGTTGGCTTTTTGAAAAAATAAATAAAATAGATAAACCATTGACCAGACTAACGAGAAATAGAAAAGTAAAATCTCTAGTAACCTGAATCAGAAAAGATAAAGGGGAAATAACAACTGATCCCACAGAGATACAAGAGATCATCTCTGAATACTACCAGAAACTCTATGCCCAGAAATTTGACAATGGGAAGGAAATGGATCAATATTTGGAATCACACCCTCTCCCTAGACCTAGCCAGGAAGAAATAGACCTCCTGAACAGACCAATTTCAAGCACTGAGATCAAAGAAACAATAAAAAATCTTCCAACCAAAAAATGCCCTGGTCCAGATGGCTTCACACCAGAATTCTATCAAACCTTCAAGGAAGAGCTTATTCCTGTACTGCAGAAATTATTCCAAAAAATTGAGGAAGAAGGAGTCTTCCCCAACACATTCTATGAAGCAAACATCACCCTGATACCAAAACCAGGAAAAGACCCAACCAAAAAGGAGAATTTCAGACGAATTTCACTCATGAATATAGATGCAAAAATTCTCAACAAAATCCTAGCCAATAGATTATAGCTTATCATCAAAAAAGTCATTCATCATGATCAACTAGGTTCATCCCAGGGATGCAAGGCTGGTTTAGCATATGCAAGTCCATAAACTTTATCCACCATGTTAACAGAGGAAAAAATAAAGATCATATGATTCTCTCAATAGATGCAGAAAAAGCATTTGATTAAAATCCAGCATCCTTTTCTAATTAGAACACTGAAGAGTATAGGCATAGGTGGCACATTTCTGAAACTGATTGAAGCTATCTATGACAAACCCACAGCTAATATTTTACTGAATGGAGTAAAACTGAAAGCTTTTCCTCTTAGAACTGGAACCAGACAAGGTTGTCCTCTGTCACCTTTACTATTCAACGTAGTGCTGGAAGTTCTAGCCAATACAATTAGGCAAGACAAGGAAATAAAGGGAATCCAAATGGGAGCAGAGGAGGTCAAACTCTCCCTCTTTGCTGATGACATGATCTTATACTTAGAGAATCCCAAAGATTCAACCACAAGACTCCTAGAAATCATCAAAAAATACAGTAATGTGTCAGGATATAAAATCAATGTCCACAAGTCAGTAGCCTTTGTATACGCCAATAACAGTCAAGATGAGAAGCTAATTAAGGACACAACTCCCTTCGCCATAGTTTCAAAGAAAATGAAATATCTAGGAATATACCTAACGAAGGAGGTGAAGGACCTCTATAAAGAAAACTATGAAATCCTCAGAAAGGAAATAGCAGAGGATTTTAACAAATGGAAGAACACACCATGCTCATGGATGGGCAGAATCAACATTGTTAAAATGTCTATACTTCCCAAAGCAATCCACCTATTCAATGCCATTCCTATTAAAATACCAACATCGTACTTTCAAGATTTGGAAAAAATGATTCTGCGTTTTGTATGGAACCAAAAAATACCTGTATAGCTAAGGCAGTTCTTAGTAATAAAAATAAAGCTGGGGGCATCAGCATACCAGATTTTAGTCTGTAATACAAAGCCATAGTAGTCAAGACAGCATGGTACTGGCACAAAAATAGAGACATAGACACTTGGAATCGAATAGAAAACCAAGAAATGAAACTAACATCTTACAACCACCTAATCTTGGATAAACCAAACAAGAACATACCTTGGGGGAAAGACTCCCTATTCAATAAATGGTGTTGGGAGAACTGGATATCCACATGTAAAAGACTGAAACTGGACCCACACCTTTTCCCACTCACAAAAATTGATTCAAGATGGATGGACTTAAATTTAAGGCATGAAACAATAAAAATCCTCAAAGAAAGCTTAGGAAAAACACTGGAAGATATTGGCCTGGGGGAAGACTTCATGAAGAAGACTGCCATGGCAATTGCAAGAACAACAAAAATAAACAAATGGGACTTCATTAAACTGAAAAGCTTCTGTACAGCTAAGGAGACAATAACCAAAGCAAAGAGACAACCTACACAATGGGAAAGGATATTTGCATATTTTCAAAGCAAAGAGACAACCTACACAATGGGAAAGGATATTTGCATATTTTCAATCAGACAAAAGCTTGATAACTAGCATCTATAGAGAACTCAAATTAATCCACATGAAAAAAGCCAACAATCCCATATATCGATGGGCAAGAGACATGAATAGAACCTTCTCTAAAAAAGACAGACGAATGGCTAACAAACATGAAAAAATGTTCATCATCCCTATATATTAGAGAAATGCAAATCAAAACAACCCTGAGATATCATCTAACCCCAGTGAGAATGGCCCACATCACAAAATCTCAAAACTGCAGATGCTGGCGTGGATGTGGAGAGAAGGGAACACTTTTACACTGCTGGTGGGACTGCAAACTAGTACAACCTTTCTGGAAGGAGGTATGGAGAAGCCTCAAAGCACTCAAGCTAGACCTCCCATTTGATCCTACAATCCCATTACTGGGCATCTACCCATAAGGAAAAAAATCCTTTTATCGTAAGGACACTTGTACTAGACTGTTTATTGCAGCTCAATTTACAATCACCAAAATGTGGAAACAGCCTAAATGCCCACCTACCCAGGAATGGATTAACAAGCTGTGGTATATGTATACCATGGAATACTATTCAGCCATTAAAAAGAATGGAGACTTTACATCCTTCGTATTAACCTGGATGGAAGTGGAAGACATTATTCTTAGTAAAGCATCACAAGAATGGAGAAGCATGAATCCTATGTACTCAATTTTGATATGCGGACAATTAATGACAATTAAGGTCATGTGGAGGGGAAGGAAAAGCAGAGAGAGGGAAGGAGGGAGAGGGGTGGGGCCTTGGTGTGTGCCACACCTTCTGGGGGCAAGACATGATTGCAAGAGGGACTTTACCTGACAAATGCCATCAGTGTAACCTGGCTTATTGTACCCTCAATGAATCCCCAACAATAAAAGAAATAAATAACAAATAATAAAAAAAAAGAAAAGAGTAACTCATTTTAATGTATTAAAGAAAACATATTTAATAGGCTATAAAATATTGATCTCTGTGAAAATAAAACAAATGTATGAAACTGAAAGCTGCTTGTCATATGTGTGGCCCCACTGGGATGAGCGCGAAGCCTGCGTTAGCCGAGTGGCCGTGGGCCTCCCCGTGCGACGGCGTCCAGTAGTAATGCTTCTTCAGTCCATGGGAGACCTCTGCCAGGTGCACGTGCCCATCCACAGTGAAGGGCTCCACGTCCGTGTCCTCCGGCTTTAGACGACCCATCTGAATTAACTCTGAATATGCCTAGCATTTTTAAACAAGAAAAACTATCATTGAGGAAATAATTCATTCAATTGACAGTGCTTAAAAATTTAACTAATTTGCAGTTTAAAATTAATATTGTGAATAACAGTCCTAGATTTTAGTATTTTCCAGGTAGCGTAGGTAGGTTTTTAGTCATTTAATTATATACAATGAAATAATACCACAACAATTTCTAAGTTTTAATATAGTATAGGCATGTTTTGTCATATGTGACTCCCAGAGGTAGTTCTCTGTACTGCCAATGTGAGCCATGGACCCTATGGTCAAAATTTTCAAGTCCCAACGGATGTTCTTAAACTGGTACAGTGTGGGCGGTGGCAGGAGGACAGCTATTGTACACACTCTGGAAAATCTGATGATTGCTAGGGACATAGAGTTATCTTGAGTTCATTATTCCCCTGAAGCTACAGATTTAGGCAAAGACAAGATAATTCTGTAGTATCAGATGCTGCCTGTGAATTATTTCTTCATTGTAGAATTTTCTCTGTACAGGTACGGATCCTTGGCACCTACGGAAGGGTGTCACACAAATATCCTGAAGTGGTTGTCATTATAAAGATACAGAAATTTAGATATTAAAAAATGCAAAGACTAGTTTGCTTTCTCCTTTAGCTTGTTACTCATCTTAAGTTGCAAACTCAACTTAGTTCCTAGTGTGTAGAACTATTAAATGATTTGGATATTTTTCTCAAATTAAGGAATTTTTAAATTTTAAATGTTTATTTTTTTATTTGTTATTTATTTATATTTTTGAGTCTCAAGCTATCTCCCTGGGCAAAGCACCGTGGCATCACAGTTCATAGCAACCTCAAACTCTTGGGCTTACGAGATTCTCTTCTCTCAGCCTCCCAAGTGGCTGGGACTACAGGCGCCCGCCACAATGCTCAGCTATTTTTTTTGTTGCAGTTGTCATTGTTTTAGATGGCCCAGGCCGGGTTTGAACCTGCCAGCCTTGGTGTATGTGGCTGGCACCCTACCCCACTGAGCTACGGGCGCTGCCAAAGGGGTTTTCTTAGACAGTAGTGTACAGTTTATTAATTTTTTTAGTGGTAGAATTTTGGTTAACTACTTTTGCAAATTTTTAGAATTTTAATGTCTACTTTTTTCTTTTCTTTTTTTTTTAATTTATTTATTTTTATTGTTAAATCATAGCTGTGTACATTAGTGCAATCAAGGGGTACAATGTGCGGGTTTCATATACAATCTGAAATATTCTCATCAAACTGTTCAACGTAGCCTTCATGGCATTTTCTTAGTTACTGTATGTAGGCATTTGTATTCTGCATTTAGTAAGTTTCGCCTGTACCCATTCTAAGATGCACCTAGATGTGGCCCCACCCATTACCCTCCCTCCACCCTAACTTCCTCCCCCTTCCTCTTCCTTGGCCCTTTCCTAATAGTCTTGTGCTATAGTTGGGTTATAACCTTCATGTGAAAGCTAGAATTTAGCTTCATAGTAGAGCCAAGTACATTTGTTGTGCTTTTTATTCATTTTGAGAGTAGAACCCAGAGCTCTCTATATTGTACTACCTCCAATTCCATATTTTTGTATTAACTATTAGAGAAGAGATCAGAATTTTTTTTTTTTTGTAGAGACAGAGTCTCACTTTATGGCCCTTGGTAGAGTGCCGTGGCCTCACGCAGCTCACAGCAACCTCCAACTCCTGGGCTTAAGTGATTCTCTTGCCTCAGCCTCCCGAGTAGCTGGGACTACAGGCGCCCGCCACAACGCCCGGCTATTTTTTGTTGCAGTTTGGCCGGGGCTGGGTTTGAACCCTCCACCCTCGGTATATGGGGCCGGTGCCCTACCGACTGAGCCACAGGCGCCGCCCTTTTTTTTTTTTTTTTTTTAAGACAGTCTCACTATGTTGTACTGTGGTGTTACAGCTCACAGCAACCTCAAACTCTTGGGCTTAAGCAATTCTCTTGCCTCGGCCTCTCAAGTAGCTGGGACTACAGGCACAGGCCACAACACCCAGCTATTTTTTTGTTGCAGTTGTCATTGCTGTTTAGCAGGCCCTGGCCAGGTTTAACCCACCAGCCTCGGTGTACATGGCTGGCGCCCAGAGATCGGAAATTTTGCTATATCAAATCAACAACTGTGGGGTTTTTTTTGGGGGGGGGGGTTTAATTGCAGTTTGGCCGGGCCCGGGTTCGAACCCGCCACCCTTGGCATATGGGACCGGCACCCTACCCACTGAGCCACAGGCGCCGCCCTGTGGGGGTTTTTTTAGCTTTGGAAAAATTCGAACTGTGTGATTCAGTGACTTTTAATACTAATACGTGGTACTTTGTATCTTTTGTTATTTCAACCACAAAATTTTCTGGTAACTATTTTTAGGAATTACGTTAAAAACTGTCAAAACTGCAATGTCTCACTAAACTTTGTAACCATTACTAAGACACCTGTAAATAATATCTGATGTTAAAGAGAAGATACAAGAAAAGCCTTCAGTGAAGATAGAAACTCACTACACATGTGGCCTCATCAAATTTGTTTCCCCAGATGTAGATGTTGGAGATCACGGGGTTTGTCCTCATGGCCTGTGACAGCGCGACGAGCCCTTCCCCCTGGATGTTGTTGCTCACCACGGACAGCCTGCGGGCAGGGGAGGGGAGAGCCCTGAGCGCCAGCAGCTCCACGGGGCAGGAGTGCGGCAGTTACAGACGGCTCGCATTATTCTTTGGTTTGTTTAACGAAGTGTAAAACCCAAGAAACTGAGCATTCTAACTGGATGCTTCACATGCCATAATAGAGCTACCTGTATTTGGAAGAGTAGCTCCCTACTCTTTTATATTATTCAGCAAATATTTGGCTAGACGTATGATAAAAATATATAGATATATTTTTCTGGATGAAAGTCATCTAAGTAATATTTTCTTCTTTAATTCTTATTTTGACGTCTTGATTATATTGAATGCTTATGATTCTTCTTTTAGAATCCAGGATAAATAATGTAATAAGAATTTCTCATTAATTTTAAGGAGAAATCATAACTAGAATCAAACAATCCAATTAGTAAAAGACATTACTTTTGAAAAATAGAAACTGAAACGTTTACTGCCACTCAGTACTATTCTAGTTTACAAACAGGATTTTCGTATGTCATCATAATCTTAAGAGTTAAGGGATTTAAAGTTAGTATTTAAAATTTTAGGTTTTTCTGTGACTTTGATTAAATATAAAACCATACTAACGCTTTAAGACTTCTGTTGTGTGAAGTAAGGGTTTCGCTGAGATAGGTTGCACCCACGTTTTCTATTCTATTAAAAGAAAGATCGATTACTTCCAAGGTAGTATTGCTTTTCAGTACATTGGCCAAATACATCATTCCATCACGAGTTATTTGATTGCTGGAAAAGGAAAAATACATTTGAAAATATGAAATACTGTAGTTGTCACAGAAACAAGACGCTTGAAAACTGTTAAACTGTGCTTTCTATTTCATTAAAATTTACTTTAATCATTCAATTTCCAGGAAAGTTAATGACCCTTCACCATGAAATGTTGTTTTCATTCTGGTTTACACAACCAAATTCCTCACTCCAAGTTATTGAGAGATAGTAGTATAAATTAAATTAATAATATTAAGGCTTAGGATAAGAGGCTGGCAACAATGGTTGCAATTTCTTTTCTTTTTTTTTTGGTAGAGACAGAGTCTCACTGTACCACCCTCGGGTAGAGTGCCATGACGTCACACGGCTCACAGCAACCTCCAACTTCTTGGCTTAAGCGATCCTCCTGCCTCAGCCTCCTGAGCAGCTGGGACTACAGGCGCCTGCCACAATGCCCGGCTATTTTTTTGTTGCAGTTTGGCCGGGGCTGGGTTTGAACCCGCCACCCTCGGCATATGGGGCTGGTGCCCTACTCACTGAGCCACAGGCGCCACCCAATGGTTGCAATTTCTAATCACTGGAAATAGTGTCTTCTCAGAGGAGCCCACGTCCTGACTTGACCCCTGGCGCTGAGGAGCAGCTGCACTCACCAGCTGACGTCCAGGTAGCGCAGGGCGCTGTTGAGGCGCAGTGCGTCACACAGCTGCTGCATGCCGAAGCTCTTGATGCCGTGCTTGCACAAGTGCAGCTCAACGAGAAAGTGATTCTCTTTCAACATGTGGCCAAGATGGACCGTGGACTCTTCCTAAAAATGGATTAAAATATTATTTCTAAAATATATTTTTGAATGAGTACATGTTACTCCAAATAAATGCTATTTTTTAAGGTTATGTTGGTTAAGACTATTAGTATAGAATTTGCATTTGTTTGGCCCTATTTAAAAAAAAATCATCTTTGTGACAAATGATATCTATAGCTTCAGGAACAGGCAGCAGGCACTTGGAAAACACTATGACTCATGTCCTTATGATAAAATGATTTTTTTTCTTCTGGGTAGATGCCCAGTAATGGGTTTGCAGAATCAAATGGGGTGTCTAGTTTGAGTTGAGTGTTCTCCATACTTCCTTCCAAAAATGTTGTATTACTTTGCAGTCCCACCAGCAGAGTAAAAGTGTTCCCTTCTAAACACAACCACGCCAGCATCTGCTGCTTTGAGACTTTGTGATGTGGGCCCTTCTCACTGGGGTTAGGTGATATCTCAGGGTGGTTTTGATTTGCATTTCTCTGATGATTAGGGACAATGAGCATTTTTTTCATATATTTGTTAGCTATTCATCTGTCTTCTTTAGAGAAGGTTCTATTCATCTCTCTCACCCAGTGATATAAGGGATGGTTGGCTCTTTTTTTGTTGATTAATTTAAGTTATTTGGGCGGCGCCTGTGGCTCAGTCCGTAAGGTGCCGGCCCCATATACCGAGGGTGGCGGGTTCAAACCCAGCCCCGGCCAAACTGCAACCAAAAAATAGCCGGGCGTTGTGGCGGGCGCCTGTAGTCCCAGCTACTCGGGAGGCTGAGGCAAGAGAATCGCTTAGGCCCAGGAGTTGGAGGTTGCTGTGAGCTGGGTGAGGCCACGGCACTCTACCGAGGGCCATAAAGTGAGACTCTGTCTCTACAAAAAAAAAAACAAAAAAATTTGAGTTATTTGTGCCAGGTGCAGTGGATCACACCTGCAATCCTAGCACTTTGGAAGGCAAAGGCCAGTGGATTGCCAGAACTCACCGGTTCCAGACCAGCCTGAGCCAGAGTGAGATCCCGTGTCTAAAAATAGCCTATAATTCTACCACTCTGGGAAACCGAGACAGGTTGATTGCTTGAGCTCATGAGTTCTAGACCAGCCTGAGCAAAAGCAAGACCCTGTCTCTACTAAAAACAGAAAAACTGAGGCAAGAGGATCTCTTGAGCCCAAGAGCTGGAGGTTGTTGTGAGCTATGACGCCACAGCACTCTACCCAGGGCAACAGCTTGAGACTCTGTCTCAAAATAATAATAATAATAATTTGAGTTCACTGTAGATTCTAGTTATCAAGCTTTTGTCTGATTCATAACATGCAAACATCTTTTCCCATTCTGAAGGTAATACAGCTTATAGCAGCCTCAAACTCCTGGGCTTGGCGCCACCCAGACCTCCATAAGAGCTGCACCACAATCCCTGACACACAACGTGTGCCCGCTGGGCCTCCGCATGCCCTGACCAGTAACTGCAGGAGCCGCGCAACCCTGCATCCTCCCTCCTGTACCCTCCCTGCCTCCACACCGGCCCACTCGTCTGGCCAGGGACTCTAGTAGCCGCGTGCCCTCTGGAGCCCTCCCTGCCTCTGCGCAGAGCCCTTCTCCTGGCCAGAGACTACTGGAGCCTTGGAATCTCTGTGCCAAAGTCACTGGGCACCAGGCACTCCCAGAACCGTGCGCACCACCACCATGTTGCTGGATCCAGGTGTGTCACACCCCGGAGCTGCTTCCACAACCAGAACTCCCTGGCTGGGGAAGCCCCAAAGGAACTACACAGGGTCACTCCCTACAAAGATCCAGCAATAAAAGAGTGATCCCACTGGGGTCTAATCTTGGAGAGACACCTCCCCAACTCTGAGGACAGCTAGGGTCAGCGGTGAAAAACAATCATGAGATGAAATCAACAGAAAAACTCTGGCAATATGAATAATCAGAGTAGATCAAGTACCCCAAGGATCAATGGGGCAGACACAGCACAAGATCCCATGCACAAACAAATAGCTGAGATGTCAAAAATCGAATTCAGAATCTGGATAGCAAATAAGATCAAATTAGAATTCCAAGCAGTAACCAAAAAGAAATCTCAAGAATTCAACGAATTCAAAGACCAAATGACCAAAGATTTTGACACATTGAGACAAGAAGTTGCAGCCCTCAAAGATCTGAGAAACACAGTAGAATCCCTCAGTAACAGAATGGAGCAAGCAGAAGAAAGGATTTCTGACATTGAAGACAAAGCTTTCAAATGCTCCCAAACTCTCAAAGAGGAAGAGAAATGGAGGGCAAAAACAGATCACTCTCTAAGAGAGCTCTGGGATAATTCGAAGAAATATTCATCTTATAGGGATCCCCAAAAGCGATAAAGTGGCTTCACAAGGCACAGAGTCTTTTCTTCATGAGAATATGAAGGAGAACTTTCCAGACATGCAAAGAGATTCTGAAATTCAGATAGCAGACAGTTTCAGAACTCCAGCATGACTCAACCCAAATAAGACATCCCCTAGACACATCATAATCAATTTCACTAAAGTTAATATGAAGGACAAAATTCTCAAAGCAGCCAGACAAAAGAAAACCATCACCTACAAGGGCAAGAATATTAGAATATTAGAATAACTGCAGATCTCTCTGCTGAAACCTTTCCAGCTAGAAGAGGATGGTCATGGACTTTTCATCTCCTAAAACAAAATAACTTTTTTTTTTTTTAATTTGGCCGGGGCTGGGTTTGAACCCGCCACCTCTGGCATATGGGACCGGCGCCCTACCCGCTGAGCCACAGGCGCCGCCCAAAACAAAATAACTTTCAACCCAGGATCCTGTACCCACCTAAACTGAGTTTCATTTATGATGGAGAAATTAAATACTTTAATGACATTCACATGTTGAAGAAATTTGCCATAACTAAACCAGCTCTCCAGGATATTCTCAGACCTATCCTCCATAAAGACCAGCATAATCCTCCACCACAAAGGTAAACCCACCCAGAAAATTTTGATCAAATTCCAACTTCCACAGTTGCAAAAGGATTAAAAATGTCTACTGGACTCTCGAAAGGCTTATCAATATTCTCAATTAATGTGAATGGTTTAAATTGTCCTCTAAAGAGGCACAGGTTGGCTGACTGGATACAAAAACTCAAGCCAGATATCTGCTGAATACAAGAATCGCATCTTACATTAAAAGACAAATATAGACTCAAGGTGAAGGGATGGTCATCTATACTCCAGGCAAATGGAAAGCAGAAAAAAGAAGGCATTGCAATCCTATTTGCAGATGCAATAGGCTTTAAACCAACCAAAATAAGGAAGGATAAGAATGGACACATCATATTTGTTAAAGGTAATAATATGATGAGATATCAATTATTGATATTTATGCACCCAACCAGAACAGACCTCAAATTATAAGAGAAACTCTAATAGGCATGAGCAATTTGATTTCCTCCAGTTCCATAGTAGTTGGAGATTTTAATACTCCTTTAGCAGTGCTGGATAGATCCTCCAAAAAGAAGCTAAGCAAAGGAATTTTAGATTTGAATTTAACCATTCAACATCTGAACTTAACAGACATCTACAGAACATTTCATCCCAACAAAACTGAATACACATTCTTCTCATCAGCCCACGGAACATACTCCAAAATCGACCACATCCTAGGCCACAAATCTAACCTCAGTAAATTTTAAAAAATAGAAATTATTCCTTGCATCTCTCAGACCATCATGGAATAAAAGTTGAACTCAATAACAATAGGAATCTGCATACCCATACAAAAACATGGAAGCTAAACAACCTTATGCTGAAGGATAGATGGGTTATAGACGAGATTAAGAAGGAAATCACCAAATTTTTGGAACAAAACAACAATCAAGACACGAATTACCAGAACCTCTGGGATACTGCAAAGGCAGTCCTAAGAGGGAAATTTATAGCACTGCAAGCCTTCCTCAAGAAAACAGAAAGAGAAGAAGTTAATGGGACCTCTCAAGCAACTGGAAAAGGAAGAACACTCCAACCCCAAACTCAGCAGAAGAAAAGAAATAACCAAAATCAGAGCAGAATTAAATGAAATTGAAAACAAAAGAATTATACAACAGATCAATAAATCCAAAAGTTGGGTTTTTGAAAAGATCAATAAAATAGATAAATCTTTGGCCAACCTAACCAGGAAAAAAAGAGTAGTAAAATCTCTAATTTCATCAATCAGAAATGGTAATGATGAAATAACAACAGACCCCTCAGAAATTCAAAAAATCCTTAACAAATACTACAAGAAACTCTACTCTCAGAAATATGAAAATCTGAAAGAAATTGACCAATACCTGGATGTGTGCCACCTACCAAGACTTAGCCAGAATGAAGTGGAAATGTTGAAAAGGCCTATATCAAGTTCTGAAATAGCATCAACTATACAAAATCTCCCTAAAAAGAAAAGCCCAGGACAAGATGGCTTTACGTCAGAATTCTACCAAACCTTTAAAGAAGAACTAGTACCTATATTACTAAACCTCTTCCAAAATATAGAAAAAGAAGGAATATTACACAACACATTCTACGAAGCAAATATCACCTTGATCCCTAAACCAGGGAAAGACCCAACAAGAAAAGAATATTATACACCAATATCACTAATGAATATTGATGCTAAAATACTCAATAAGATCCTAACAAACAGAATCCAACAACACATCAAAAAAATTATACACCACGAACAAGTGGGATTTATCTCAAGGCTGGTTCAATATACATAAATCTATAAATGTAATTCAGCATATAAACAAACTAAAAAATAAGGACCACATGATTCTTTCAATTGATGCAGAAAAAGCTTTTGATAATATCCAGCATCCCTTCATGATTAGAACACTTAAGAAAATTGGTATAGAAGGGATATTTCTTAAACTAATAGAGGCCATCTACAGCAAACCCACAGCCAATATCATATTGAATGGAGTTAAATTGAAATAATTTCCACTTAGATCAGGAACAAGGCAAGGTTGCCCATTGTCTCCATTGCTCTTTAACATTGTATGGAAGTTTTAGCCATTGCAGTTAGGGAAGAAAAGGTGATCAAGGGTATCCACATAGGGTCAGAAGAGACAAACTTTCACTCTTTGCAGATGATATGATTGTATATCTGGAAAACACTAGGGATTCTACTACAAAACTTTTAGAAGTGATCAAGGAATACAGCAATGTCTCATGCTACAAAATAAACACCCATATATCTGTAGCCTTTATATATACAAACAATAACCAAGCGGAACAAACAGTCAAGGACTCTATTCCTTTCACAGTAGTGCCATGTTACAAGATGAAATATTTGGGATTATACCTAACAAAGGACGTGAAAGATCTCTACAAAGAGAACTATGAAACTTTAAGAAAAGAAATAGCTGAAGATGTTAACAAATGGAAAAACATACCATGCTCATGGCTGGGAAGAATCAACATTGTTAAAATGTCTAGACTACCCAAAGCAATATATAAGTTTAATGCAATTCCTATTAAAGCTCCATTGTCATATTTTAAAGATCTTGAAAAAATAATACGTTGTTTTATATGGAATCAGAAAAAACCTCAAAAGCCGAAACATTACTCAGAAATAAAAACAAAGCAGAAGGAATCACGCTACCAGACCTGAGACTAAACTATAAATCGATAGTGATCAAAATGGCATGGTATTGGCACAAAAACAGAGAAGGAGATGTCTGGAACAGAATAGAGAACCAAGAGATGAATCCAGCAACTTACCATTATTTGATCTTTGACAAGCCAATTAAAAACATTCAGTGGAGAAAAGATTCCCTATTTAACAAATGGTGCTGGGTGAACTGGCTGGCAACCTGTAGAAGATTGAAACTGGACCCACACCTTTCACCACTAAGATTGACTCTCACTGGATAAAAGATTTAAACTTAAGACATGAAACTATAAAAATACTTGAAGAAAGTGTTCAAGGGAAAACTCTTGAAGGAATCGGCCTGGGTGAATATTTTATGAGGAGGACTCCCCAGGCAATTGAAGCAGTATCAAAAATACACTACTGGGGGTGGTGCCTGTGGCTCAGTGGGTAGGGTACCAGCCCCATATACCGAGGGTGGTGGGTTCAAACCCAGCCCTGGCCAAAGTGCAACAAAAAAATAGCTGGGCGTTGTGGTGGGCACCTGTAGTCCCAGCTACTCGGGAGGCTGAGGCAAGAGAATCGCCTAAGCCCAGGAGTTGAAGGTTGCTGTGAGCTATGTGACGCCACAGCACTCTACAGAGGGCGACAAAGTGAGACTCTGTCTCTACAAAAAAAAAAACACTACTGGGACCTGATCAAACTAAAAAGCTTCTGCACAGCCAAGAACATAGTAAGTAAAGCAAGCAGACAGCCATCAGAATGGGAGAAAATATTTGCAGGTTATACCTCCGATAAAGGTCTAATAACCAGAATCCACAGAGAACGCAAACGTATTAGCAAGAAAAGAATACGTGACCCCATCTCAGGGTGGGCAAGGGACTTGAAGAGAAACTTCTCTAAAGAAGACAGATGCACGATCTACAAACACATGAAAAAAAGGTCATCATCTTTAATCATCAGAGAAATGCAAATCAAAACTACTTTGAGATATCACCTAACCCCAGTAAGAGTAGCTCACATAACAAAATCCCAAACTGGAACTGGAACATGTTCTTCTTAGCAAAGTATCTCAGGAATGGAAGAAAAAGTATCCAATCTACTCAGCCCTACTATGAAGCTAAATTATATCTTTCACATGAAGGCTATAACCCAACTATAGCACAAGACTATGGAGAAAGGGCCAAGGAAGGGGAAGGGAGGGGGCAGGTTAGGGTGGAGGGAGGGTAATGGGTGGGGCCACACCTGGTGCCTCTTAGAATGGGTACAGGCGAAACTTACTAAAGGCAAAATACAAATGTCTACATTCAATAACTAAGAAAATGCCATGAAGGCTACATTGAATAGTTTGATGAGAATATTTCAGATTGTATATGAAACCAGCACATTGTACCCCTTGATTGCACTAATGTACACAGCTATGATTTAACAATAAAAAAAAGAAAAAAAAACATGCATTTCAGAAGGAAAATAATCAAAGCAGTCGGCCGCACCCTGCAATGTGGATGTAAACCACCCTCTGCCTTCCTTGCATCCTGACTTTTGATCCCAGTCTCCATCCTTTTTTTTGTTTGTTTGTTTTTTTGAGATAGTCTTACTATGTCATCCTTGGTAGAGTGCCATGGCGTCACAGCTCACAGCAACCTCAAACTCTTGGGCTCAAGTAATCCTCCTACCTCAGCCTCCCAAGGAGCTGGGACTACAAGCACCACCACGACACCTGGCTATTTTGTGGTTGTTGTAGCTGTTATTTTGTTTGGCAGTCCCGGGCTGGGTTCAAACCCACCAGCCCTGGTGCACGTGGCTGGCGCCCTAACCACTGAGCTACAGGTGCCGAGACCTGGTCTCTGTTCTTGATGTTTGTTAGACAAAATGCAAAGAAATGCAATTTCCCAATCTTGATTTTATTTAAAAAATATACATATTAACCCTGTGATGTATCTGATTCCTCCCTTTTATAATCATCCCAAATTCCTAATATGTATGTTTTTTAACAAAACCAAAGCACTATTTTGAAATGAATGGGCCAAAATTTTTCTTTTTTGAGACAGAGTCTCACTTTGTCACCCATAGGAGAGTGCCTGGTGTCACAGCTCACAGCAACCTCAAATTCTTAGGCTCAAGCGATTCTCTTGCCTCAACCTCCCCAGTAGCTGGGACTACAGGTGCCCAGCACAACGCCTGGCTATTTTGTCCTTTTTTAGTGACAGGGTCTTCCTCTTGCTCAAGCTGGTCTTAAATCTGTGAGCTCAGGCAATCTACCCGCCTCGGCCTCCCAGAGTACTAGGATTACAGAAGCGAGCCACCATGCCCAGCTGGGGCAAAATATTTTGTGGCAAGAAGTCCTCTTCCATGATCGCTGAGTAGTAAGTAATGAGTTTCATAGTGGCTGGAAATGATGATGAACATGGAAAACTTCATGTATTTTTTATTATGCAAAAATACTTTGAGAAAAACTTTTCAAAAGTTAAATGAAACTGCATAGCAATAGCAGAAAATACATGAGCTTTATAATAAAATTGTCCAGATGCTAGTTTACTAGCTGTATGACTTTGGGCAAATTATTTCACCTAGCTGAGTCTTGGCTTCCTTTTCCATAAAGTAGGTAAATTGTGTTTCTCTCACGGAATTAAAGAAATTAACAAACACAGAGTAAGTACAAAATAAGTGTTCTATAGCTGATTGCAAAGCACTCAGTAACTGTTCACTATTCCACAATTCTGTATTTGATTTGTTGGAATTATTGCTTTTACACTAAAAAGATTTATCCAAAGGAATGCTGTGTAGTCTAGGGTTGTAAAGAATGCAAACTGACCACTTGGAGGGAGGGGGGGTCCACTCAGTGTCCAGCACAGGACAGACTCAGCTCAGCTCTGTTTGTGCCTAGAGTACAGTTGCAGTTTGAAAGCTTAGATGAGAAAGCTTCCTTAGGAAAATAGCTTTTACTGTCAGAAGTAATCAAAGGGATTATCCCCATTCACTGAGTCTTTGTTCTGATCTGCCCAGAGTGGCCCCTGGCACTGGCACTTTGCCAAGCTCCCAAAATCATGCCAGTGAGCAAAGTTGGGACCCAACATGTCACCACACTTTACTTTGTTACCCATGTTTCTTCATGGTGAGAAGAGCGAACCCTCAGATGGAATAGGTCTGCAGGCTCACAGCTGGAAGTGGAGCACGGAGCAAGCACCACAGAGGACCCTGCCCCCCAACCTCGTAAGAGCAGAGATAGGACCCCCCAGGGACAGACAGGCTGGCACCAGGGGAGGACAGAGAAGCTGGAGCCTCACGGGGCCTAAGAAAGGCGCCCTGGGGGTCACACAGTATTTTCAGATGGATTTGAGAATCATGGTACCACTCTACATATCTAAAAGACGAATTGTGCTTACATTATTTCCACGGGGACATCGTCCATAAAGAATGTTTTTGAGGCAGGGTCTTGCTATGTTGCTCAGCCACCACACCTAGTCCTTACTTTTATTTGTAAATAGGAGTTTACAAGATATAGTAGGTACAATTCTAAAAATACAATATATTCATGTACCTTGACATAAACTTTAGGTACCTTAGTTTTACTCACGCGTTACATTAACTACCATCACTTTGAATACATACCTGCTCTCCATACAGTATGGGTCGGTTAAGGTTCATCCCTTTAATTGCTTGGTTTTGGGTTAGCACTGTAGCAAACGCTATCACACTTTGCATCCCCTAAAAACAGGTAAATTCATTAAGGAAACTGACAAAGTATATAAATTAATCTCCCTAAATAAAACTTCAAGATCAGCTCGGCACCTGTAGCTCAAGTGGCTAGGGCGCCAGCCACATATACCAGAGCTGGGCGGGTTCAAACCCAGCCTGGCCCACCAAACAACAAAGACAACTACAACTAAAAAAAAAATAGCCAGGTGTTGTGGTGGGCGCCCTAGCCACTATGGCGCCCTAGTAGTCCCAGCTACCTGGGAGGCTGAGGCAAGAGAATCGATTACGCCCAAGAGTTTGAGGTTGCTGTGAGCTGTGATGTCACAGCACTCCACCCAGGGCAACAGTCTGAGACTCTGCAAAAAAAAAAACACTTCAAGATCATTCATCTGAAATCTGAAATCAAAATTGTATGTTTAAAATTTAAACATTTCCTGCGCTTTGAACTGTAGGATAGTCAAATTAAAAAATGGGACTCAGTCTGTAGCTCAGCGGCCAGGGCACCGGCCACATACACCAGGGCTGGCAGGTCCGAATCCAGCCCAGGCCTGCCAAACAACGACAACTATAACAAAAAAATACCCAGGCGTTGTGGCAGACACCTGTAGTCCCAGCTACCTGGGAGGCTAAGGCAAGAGAATCGCTTAAGCCCAAGAGTTTGAAGTTGCTGTGAGCTGTGACACCACGGTACTCTACCAAGGGCGATATAGTGGGACTCTGTCTCAAAAAATAAAAATAAAAAATGAATTGTTGCTGGGTGCAATGGCTCAGACCTGTAATCCCATCATTTTGAGAAACTGAGGCAGGAGGATTGCTTCAGCCTAGTAGTTCATGATTGCACTGCTGCATTCCAGCCTGGGAAACAGATGAAGACCCCCGGCCCCCAAAAATGTTTGTGTTCTTTTCTCCCTAAAATCTATATGAAACACCCATGGAGAGTTTCTTTTCTTTTCTTTCTTTTTTTTTTTTTTTTGAGACAGAGCCTCAAGCTATTGCCTTGGGTAGAGTTCTATGATGTTACAGCAACCTCCAACTCCTGGGCTTAAGCGACTCTCTTGCCTCAGCCTCCTGAGTAGCTGGGACTACAGGTACCTGACACAAAGCCCGGCTATTTTTTGGTTGTAGTTGTCATTGTTTGGCAGGCCTGGGCTGGATTGGAACCTGCCAGCTCTGGTGTATGTGGCTGGCGCCTTAGCTGCTTGAGCAACAGGCGCCACCCCTGGAGAGTTTCTTAATGTGTCAGCACAAGACCCTGTCTCATGGGTCTACCCTGGGTTTCCCCAGAAGCCCTCAGGTTGTGTGTGGGTCCCAGCTGGAGCTCATACTACCTCACGCCCAGGCGTAGGCACTCGTCCCTAGTCACATGAGGACTCTAAGAGTGCGCGGTGGTGGCAAAAGGTTACTAGTCACACTTCTCCCACATCCATATGGACCCACCATGCACTCCTAGGCATTATGCCAAAAAGTATGGGCTTCTTTTATACTCCCATCCTGTCCATCCACTCTTACCTCCCATCCTGTCCATCCCTAAGTCTTAAAGACCCTTCCTCCAAAAGACATCTCCAGTCATTCTGTCCCTGTCCATTTCTTCTCCTCATTCATCGTTAGTTCCTAAGTAGCACCTCTTCGGGTCTTAGGTCACCAAACAGAATTACCTCCTCTCCATTATCCAAGTACTCAATCATCTTGGCAGTACATTCCTCCCTCCCTCCCCACCCTCTCCCTTCATTTTTTGACACAGAGTCTTGCTCCATCATCCCAGCTAGAGTGCTGTGGAATCACACAGCTCACAGCAACCTCAAACTCCTGGGCTCAAGCAATTCTCCTGCCTCAGCCTCCCAAGTAGCTGGGACTACAGGTGCCTGACAGGACACCCCTCTAATTTCTTCTCACTCTTGCTCAAGCTGCTCTTGAACTCCTGACTAACCTCAAGTGATCTTCCCCCTTGGCCTCTTAGAATGCTAGGCTCACAAGTGTGAGCTGCCATGCCCAACCACTTTTCTTTATTTCTTTATCGATGTTTCCCCAATTGACATGTAAGCAGAGGCCATGTGACCCCTCTGTGTCCTGCATACCTAACACAGTGGCTGGTGCGTGAGAACACAAATACTGGATTGATGCTTTCCCAGAACTGTGCTAGCTGTGTCTACCGTCTTAAAAGATAGTCATTCAGAACTTATCACTCCAAAGAGCCTCCTGGCCCATCTTACTGATTCCCGTCACATTGATTTTTCCATTAATCTGAGGCTAAATAACAGGTTCCCAAGTGTAGGCCTGAAGATTTGAAAGCATGTTTGAGAAAGTGAAACCTGGAATTTGAAGGACCATGCAAAAACATACATTTCTCATTACCAGACCAGATCGAGACTCAGAATAGCATTGATCATATTCTCTTCCGCTTACATGGTCTCACCGCATTGCCCAGGTTGGCATGAGGGGGCCATTCATAGTCTCCTCACAGCACACTACAGCCTGAACCCCTTGGCTGACAGGGTCCTCCTACCTCAGCCTTCTGAACAGCTGGAACTACAGGCACGCACCACCTTCCCAACTTCAAAGCAGCTTTTAGTATCTTCACTTTACATTTTTAAGCTATAATATAACTACTCACTGAAAAATATTTTCAAAAGTAAAAAAAAAGTTATATGAATTAAAGTATTTAATTAAAATGAACATGATTTTTTTTCTTAAAAATTCTATACAGTTAAGATGAATTATGGATGGAAATTTAAGAATATTTTTATTAGGTATTTTTCTATTACATTATTTATTATGATCTAATTAATAGTCTGTAGTCTTTTATCTAGGAAAAAAACACCTTTTCTCTGATATTAGCTATCAGATGCAAAATTAATCATTCATAAGGCTGTCATTTAGCTGAAGTCTTGAACAACTCTCTCTTTTGGTGTCATGGGAGAAAGACCCACTATCCGAGTGATTTTTCTCATAACCAACTTACTTACCAGATCACAGTCACCCAGATCCAACTTCTGTAAGGATGAGTTAATTTGCAGCATTGCAGCAAAACACATCCCACCCTTATTTTCAATCTTGTTTCCAGTCATTCTTAGGTATTTCAGAGTTTTATTTTTCTGAAAAGGAAAATAATCAAAACCTACTTAAGTTTTTTAATTCACAGAGTTCTATAAACTACATGAGATGGGAGACTGTGTTACTTATTTGGGTTGATTCCACATCTTTGTAATTGTGAATTGTGACACATCAGTTTTTCCTGGAGATGGAAGGTAACATTTAATTCCCATAAGAGATAAAAATTTGGTTTAACAAAACATATTTGAGAAGCTTCAAAATACAGTAGAGTCCCTCAGAAATAGAGTTGAGCAGTGTGAAGAAAGAATCTCAGATAAAGACAAGATTTTTAAACTAACCCAAGCATTCAAAGAGGCAGAAAAAAATGGAGAAAAATAAGGAAATATTCCCTGAGAGAGTTATGGGATCATTCCAAGAAATCAAACATCAGAATTACAGGGATTCCTGAAGAAGAGGGTGGTCCCAAAGGCACAAATTCTCTGCTCCATGACATTATAGAGGAGAACTTCCCAAGTATTGCAAGAGACACAGAAATTCAGATAGTAGATAGTTTCAGAACCCCAGCACGCCCAGTTCAAAGTATCTCCTAGACACATTGTAATTAATTTTGCCAATGTTAATTCCTTATTTTTCAATGAAGCAGAAACTTCTGGAAGCATCCAGGTGTAAGAAAAGTATTACTTACAAAGGGAAAAGTATAAGAATGACTGCAGATCTTTCAGTTGAAACTTTCCAAGCCAGAAATGGATAGTCATCAACCTCCAATCCTCTTAAACAAAACTATTTCCAGCCCTGGATCCTATACCCTGCTAAACTGAGCTTCATTTGTGATGGAGAAATCAAATACTTCACTGACATCCACATGGTAAGGAAATTTTCCATGACTAAACCAGCTCTACAGGAAATACTCAGACCCATTCTTCATAACAAGCAACAAGAGGGTATACCACCAATGTAAACCTACCCAGAAACTAAAGAACAAAGCCTAGCTTCCACAATGGTGAGTGGCATAAAAGTAAGTTCTGGACTTTTGAAAAACAAGATGACCAAAACTCTGCCACATCTATCAATTCTTTCAATGAACGTGAATGTTTGAACTCTCCTTTAAAGAGGCATAGGCTGGCCGACTGGATACAAAAACTCAGGCCAGATATATATTGCCTACAAGAAACTCACCTTACCTCAAAGGATAAAACAAGACTCAGGGTGAAGAGATGGTTAACAGTATTCTAGGCAAATAGAAAGCAGAAAAAAGCTGGGGTTATGATCTTGTATGCAGATACAATGGCATTCAAACCAACAAAAATAATGAAAGACAAAGATGGACTCTTCATATTGGTCAAGGGAAACACACACTATGGAGAGATTTCAATAGTTAATATCAATTCACTCTATCTGAGTGCTCCTTGATATACAAAACAAACCCTAACTGATCTGAATGATATGATATCTTCCAACACTATAATAGTTGGAGATTTTAACATCCCATCGGCAGTACTGGACAGATCCTCCAAGCAGAAACTAAAGAAAGAAATAATGAACTTAAACAAGACCCTATAACAAATGGACTAAACAGACATTTATAGAACACTTTATCCTAACAAAACCAAATACACATTCTTCTCATCAGACCATGGATCATCTTCCAAAATTTATCATATCTTAGGTCACAAGGCCAAACTCAACAAATTCAAAACAATAGAAATTATCCCCTGTAATTATCTTCTCAGATCATTATGGAATAAAAGTTGAACTCAACAGCAACAGAAATCTTCATTCTCAAATAAAATCATGGAAGCTAAATAACCATATGCTGAACAATAGCTGGGTCATAGACAAAATGAAAAGGAGATTATTAGCTTTCTGGAATAAAACAATAATGAATACAAAAACTATAAACACCTGTGGCTAGGGTGGCACCTGTGGCTCAGTGAGTAGAGTGCCAGCCCCTTATACTGAGGGTGGTGGGTTCAAACCCAGCCCTGGCCAAACTGCAACAAAAAAATAGCCAGGCATCGTGGCAGGCACCTGTAGTTCCAGCTACGCAGGAGGCTGAGGAAAGAGACTCACCTAAGCCAAAGAGCTGAGGTTGCTGTGAGCTGTGATGCTACAGCACACTACCATGGGTGACAAAGGGAGACTCAGTCTCTTAAAAAAAAAAAAAAAAAAAGGGCGGCGCCTGTGGCTCAAGGAGCAGGGCGCCGGTCCCATATGCCAGAGGTGGTGGGTTCAAACCCAGCCCCGGCCAAAAAAAAAAAAAAATGGGGATACTGCAAATGCATTCTTTAGAGGGAAATTTATATCATTAGATGCCTCCATCAAGGAAACAGTAAGAGAGCAAGTCAGCAACCTAATGAGCCATCTTAAGCAACTGGAAAAGGAAGAACAATCTAATCCCAAACCCAGCAGAAGAAAAGAAATAACCAAAATTAGAGCAGAACTAAATGAAATTGAAAACAAAAGTATTATTCAGAAAATCAGTGAAACAAAAAGTTGGTTCTTGAAAACCCTTTGCTAGACTAACCAGAAATAGAAAAACAAGATCTTTAATAACTACCATCAGAAATGATAAAGGGGGAAATCACAACAGATATCACAGAAATACAACAGATTCTCAACAATTACTACAAAAACCTCTATTCCCAGAAATACAAAAATGTAGAGGAGATGGACCGATATCTGGAAGCATAATACATTCCAAAACTCAGCCAGAAGGATTTAAAAATCTTGAATAGACCAGTATCAAGTATTGAAATAGCATCAATTATATAAAATCTTCCAAAAAAGAAAAGCCCTGGACCAGATGGTTTCACACCAGAATTCTATCAAACCTTTAAAGAGGAACTAGTTCTTATAATGCATAAACTTTTCCAAAATATAGAGAAAGAATGAATTCCCCTCAATGCATTCTATGAAGCAAATATCACCCTTATCCTCAAACCCGGAAAGGACCCAACATAAAAAAGAAAACTATAGACCAATATCACTAATGAATATCGATGCAAAAATATTCAAAAAGGTTATCAGCAAACAGAATACAACAGCACATTGAAAAGGTTATACACCAAAAACTTGGAATAAAGAATTTTGCTACAAAAAAAAGAAAAGAAAAGGTTATACACCATGATCAAGTGGGTTTTATCCCAGAGACACAGGGTTGGTTCAACATATGCAAATTTATAAATATAATACACCACATAAATAGAATCAAAAACAAAGATCATATGATTCTTTCAATTGATGTAGAAAAGGCTTTTGACAATATCCAGCATCCTTTCGTGATAAAAAACACTCAAGAAAATAGGCTTAGAAGGAACATTCCTTAAGCTGATAAAAGGCTATCTATAGCAAAGCCACAGCCAATGTCATTGAATGGAGTAAAACTGAAAGCATTTCCACTCAAACCTGGAACCAAACAAGGACGCCCACTGTCTCCACTGCTGTTTAACATAGTGTTGGAAGTCCTAGCCATCGCAGTCAGGCAAGAGAAGGAGATCAAAGGAATCCAAACAGGGGCAGGAGAGGTCAAACTCTCCCTCTTCGCAGATGATATGATCTTATACCTGGAAAACCCCAAGGACTCAAATACAAAGCTCTTAGAAGTGATTGAGGAATACAGCACCATCTTAGGATACAAAATCAATACTCACAAATCAGTAGCCTTTGTATACACCAACAATTATCAAGCTGAGAACAAAATCAAAGACTCTATTCCAGGCATCCTCAAACTTTTTAAACAGAGGGCCAATTCACTGTCCCTCAGACCGTTGGAGGGCCGGACTATAGTTTAAAAATAAAAACTATGAACAAATTCCTATGCACACTGCACATATCTTATTTTGAAGTAAAAAAACAAAATGGGAACAAATACAATTCACACTGCAGCATGTGGCCCACGGGCCGTAGTTTGAGGACCCCTGCTCTATTCCTTTTACAATAGTACCAAAGAAGATGAAATACCTGGGAATATATCCAACAAAAGACGTAAAAGATCTCTATAAAGAGAATTATGAAACGTAGAGAAATGAAATAGCAGAAGATGTCAACAAATGGAAGAACATACCATACTCATGGCTGGGAATAATGAACATCATTAAAATGCCCACACTACACAAAGCAATCTGTAGATTTAAAGCAATCCCCATCAAAGCACCAACATCATAAAGATCTTGGAAAAAATAGTACTTTGATTAATATGGAACCAGAAAAAACCCCAAATAGCAAATACAGTTCTTAGAAATAAAAACAATTTTGGAGGCATCACGTTGCCAGACTTCAGGTTATATTACAAGGCTATAGTGATCAAAACAGCATGGTACTGGCAAAAAAATAGAGACACAGATCTATGGAATAGGATAGAGAATCTAGAGATGAACCCAGGCACATATTGTCATTTAATCTTTAATAAGCCCAACAAAAATATGCAATGGGGAAAAGAATCCTTATTTAACAAATGGTGCTGGAAGAACTGGTTATCCACATGCAGAAGACTGAAACTGAACCCAGACCTCTCACCGTTGACAAGAATTGATTCTTGTTGGATAAAAGATTTAAATTTAAGACATGAAATGATAAAAGTTCTAGAAGAGAGTGTAGGGAAAACACTTGAAGATATTGGTCTGGGAAAAAACTATGAGGAAGACCCCCTAGCTATTGGAACAAAACCGAAAATAAATATCTGGGACTTGATCAAGCTAAAAAGATTTTACACAGCTAAGAGTACCACAAACAAAGCAAACAGCCCTCAGAATGGGAGAAGATTTTTGCATGTTATGAATCTAACAAAGGCCTGATAACTAGACTCTACAGAGAACTCAAATTAAACAATAAGAAAAGTACAAACAACCCTTCCTATAAGTGGCCAAGTGACTTGAACAGAAACTTCTCTGAGGATGACAGACAAATGGCCAAGAAACACATGAAAAAATTCTCATCATCTTTAATCATCAGAGAAATGCAAATCACAACCACTCTGAGATATCATCTAACCCCAGCAAGATTAGCCCACATCACAAAGTCCCAAAGCACCAGATCTGGCATGGATGTGCAGAGAAAGGAATGCTTCTACCCTGCTGGTAGGACTGTAAACTAATACAGCCCTTTTGGAGAGAAGTTTGGAGAAACCTCAAAGATATAAAAGTAGACCTTCCATTTGGCCCTGCAATCCCATTACTAGGTATCTACCCAGAATGTTTATTCTAGTGCAAATGTCTTTGTGGTAAAATGATTTTTGGCAACTCAATTCATAATTGCCAAGTCGTGGAAGCAACCAAAGTGCCCATCAACACATGAATAGATCAAGAAACTTTGGTATATGTATACCATGGAACATTATGCAGCCATTAAAAAGATGGAGACTTTACATCTTTGACATTTATCTGGATGGAGCTGAAATACATTCTTCTTAGTAAAGTATCACAAGAATGGAAAGATGAATATCCACTGTACTCCATACTAATATGAAATCAATATATAAACAATTACATGTTCCAAAGAATAATAAAACACTATTATAATCCAGTTCAGGGGTAGAAGGAAGCAGGAGTGGGAAGGAGGGAGGCCATGAGGCAGGATCTCACCTAATGTGCATGTCGTGAAGCCTATAGAACGCCCCCTGGGTGAGGGGCTCTACAAATGGAACTTTGCCCTGGAAATGAGAACAATGTAACCTAAATATTGTACCTGCCTATTAATTTGAATAAAGTTTTAAAAAAATTGGTTTTTCCAGCCATTATGGTGGGCACCTGTAGTTCCAGCTACTCGGGAGGCTAAGGCAAGAGAATCACTTGAGTCCAAGAGCTGTAGTTTGCTGTGAGCTGTGTTGACACAGCACTCTACAGAGGGTGACAAAGTGAGACTGTCTCAAAAAAAAAAAAAAAGAAAATACAAAAAAAATTTGGTTTAACAGTTTAGTAGAAAGAATGCCCGAGAAGCAAATGCCCAAAGCAATAATCAGTAAATAAAGAAGATTTTAATGAACTTTCATTTCACTGGAAATTCTGTAAATTTGTTTTTAAGAAATTTATACCACTTCACTTTTTATCAAAGTGAAATTCACATAAAAGTAACCACTTTAAAGCAAACAATTCCACGGCATTTAGTATATTTGCAATGTCATGTCGCCTCACCTGTAGCTGGTTCTGTAATAAAGCATTAACCCAGTCATGCCAGAGGTTGACATTTTCGAATTTTTTGCATGACTTTTTGTTAAGCTCCCAGCACACCAGTATCTGCAGCAGAGACCACGTGATAACATGTACCCACGTGATAACATGTAAGTCAAAAAGCATCACCCTGCCAGTGATGACCTCGGCAGGGTATGAATAGCTCCCGGGGCACCACTGTTCCAATGGCGGAACGTGAGGTAAAGGTGGGCTATGCAGCTGCTCCCCATCCCCCGGGTATCACTTTTAACGTAAAATAATTCCTCAGACATTTGCCAAGTTTAATTCCATTTCTTACACTCTCTTGATAAATATTTTACAAAGAAAATTATAGGCATTTCATTATTCTAATGAACAAATATTAGGATATATAAGAGTGCAAACAACTACCTCTCAAATGAATTCAAACACCCCTGTGATCGGGAAGGAAGAAGGCCCATTCTCACCACTTGTCCTTCACATTGTACTGGAGGCTTGGGGGCCCAGGTCCCCACTACCTTGGCCGGGATCTGCACTGAGGGCAGTTGACCGGGAACAAGGCTCAGACTCAGTTACCTCGGGTGAGGTCACAGATGGGGCCACGAGAGGCGTCCACTGTCTCCAGCAAGCCTCTAGCCAGGGCAGCAGCACCCATTCTCCCAGAAGTCGCTTCACTCAGTCAAAAACCACAAATCATGTTGACAACGTAAAGCATAAAATCAATTTAGTTATATTCAAAGCAAGGTGCCCCAAGTAATCATTAATAATCAGAAGAATGGAAACAAAAGAAGGGAAACGGTGCAGGCACCACGTGATTATATCACACACTTCACAAACCAGGGCTGAACTTTCCTTCCTCACTTCCATGATCCCACCTATCCCTGGGCAGGACTCAGGGCTATAGTCATCTCTAAGCATTCCCGTTTTTGGCCACAAGGTATCAGTCTGGCGTCTGATGCATTGGAAGGGCAGCATCTTGGACTCTGGTCAAACAGGGCCTCTGGAATGTGAGCCCTGAGCCACCAGGGGCCAGACACTACTGTAAACCACCAGCCCATTGCCAGCCTCAAGCGCCACGTGTCAGCATTACGGGGTTTGAGGAACCTGGACTCTGGCTGTAAGTCCTCCAGAAACGTCCTCCTAGACGTCACTACAAACCTGACTCCCACAGAGGTTCTAAGTGCTCTAGCCAGAGCAACGGGGCAAGAAAAAGAAGAAAACATCCAAATTGGAAAAGGCATACAGCTCTGCATATGAGATGATCTTGTATGTGGAAAATCCAAAGGGACACCCTGAAAAAGCCTGTTACGACGGATGGCCTAGTTCAGCAACATGGAGTATAAGATCAGCACACAAAATCAAGTGAATTTCTACATACTAACAGTTTACAACCCAAAAATGCAATCACGAAAACAAGTCCACCAAGGTGCAGTGGCTCACCCCTGTGATCCAAGCACCGTGGGAGGCCAAGGCAGGAGGAGCACCTGAGCCCAAGCATTTGAGACCAGCTTGGGCAATGTGGTGAGACCCCCGTCTCTACAGAAAAACAAAATAGCCACCCATCGTGGCACATACATGGAGTCCCAGCTTCTCGAGAGGCTGAGGCAGGACCATCACTTGACTCCATAAGTTTGAGACTGTTGTGAGCTAAGCCACCACACTCCAGTAACAAAGACCGTGTCTCTTCAAAAAAAAAAAATCCATGTAGGACAGCATCAAAAAGAATAAAATATACAGTAGTACCTTCATAGCTGGCCACCTCCCCACACTGACTCCCTCCTTAAATTTATCTAATTTTTATTTTTATTTTTTTTAGACAGAATCTCACTTTGTCACCTGTGGTAGAGTGCCATGGCATCATAGTTCACAGCAACCTCAAACTCTTGGGCTCATGTGATCCTTTTGCCTCAGCCTCCCAAGTGCTGGTACTATAGACTCCCATCACAATGCCCAGATATTTTTTTTTTTTTTTGAGACAGAGTCTCACTATGTTGCCCTGCGTAGAGTACTGTGCCATCACAGCTCACAGTAACCTGAAACTCTTGGGCTTAAGTGTTTCTCTTGCCTCATCCTCCTAAGTAGCTGGGACTACAGACGCCCGCCGCAAGGCCCAGCTATTTTTTTGTTGTAGTTCTCATTGTTGTTTAGCAGGCTCAGGCCAGGTTCAAACCCACCAGCTCCAGTGTATGTGGCTGGCACCCTAGCAGCTGAGCTACAGGTGCCAAGCCAGTGCCTGGATATATATATATATATTTTTTTTGGTTATTGGCGGGGCTGGGTTTGAACCCGCCACCTCTGGCATATGGGACCGGCGCCCTACTCCTTGAGCCACAGGTGCCGCCCAAGTGCCCGGATATTTTTAGAAATGAGGTCTCACTCTGGCTCAGCCTGGTCTCAACTCTGTGAGGTCAGGCAGTCCACCTGCCTGGGCCTCCCAAGTGCTGGGATTATAGGAATGAGCAACCTCGCCTGGCCCTAAGTTGACCTAATTTTCACAGAGCAGACACTCACCACATGTGTGTATCAGTACAGTAGGCCTTGTTCCTTATGCTGACCACCTCCATGTGCTGGTCAGTTTATTACAGTCCCTTGGGGGTTCAGCTTATGGAGGTTCTACTGTATTAGGAATAAATTTAAGTAAAGAAAAGCAAGACTTACAAATTGAAAACTATAAAACATTGTTGGAAGAAATTAAAGAAGACCAGGGCGGCACCTGTGGCTCAGTGGGTAGGGTTCCGGCCCCATATACAGAGGGTGGCAGGTTCAAGCCTAGCCCTCGCCAAACTGCAACAAAAAAATAGCCGGGCATTGTGGCGGGTGCCTGTAGTCCCAGCTACTTGGGACACTGAGGCAGGAGAATTGCCTAAGGCCAGGAGTTGGAGGTTGCTGTGAGCTGTGACGCCACAGCACTCTGCCGAGGATGACATAGTGAGACTCTGTCTCTAAAAAAAAAAGAAAGAAATTAAAGAAGACCAAGTAAGAGAAACGTATCTCACGTTCAAGTCTTCGGAGACTTGATATTGTTAAAATGTTAATACTCCCCAAATATATCTACAGATTTATTGCAATTCCTATCAAAATCCCAGGTCCTGTTCTTCTAGAAATCCATAAACTGATTCTAAAGTCCACATGGAAGTTATGTAAAGGGCACAGAAGAGTCAACACAATCTGAAAAAGGAGCAAAGTTAGAAGCCTTGCTTCTTGATTGCAAAACTTACTACATAGCTACAGTAATGATTAGTATGGCACTGAATAAAGTAACAGAACAGAATTCAGACTATAGAAATAAACCCTCACATTTCTGGTCAACTGATTTTTTTTTTTTTTTTTTAAACAGAGTCTCAAGCTGTTGCCATGGGTAAAATGCAGTGGTGTTATTAAAGCTCACAGCAACTCCAACTCCTGGGCTCAAGTGATCCACTTGCCTTAGTTTTTCTATTATTATTAGAGACAGGGTTTTGAGCTTGCTCAGACTGGTCTCAAAGCCCTCAGCTCAAGCAATCCACCCACCTTGGCCTCCCAGAGTGCTGGGATTACAGGCGTGAATCACCACAGCTGGCCTTTCAACTGATTTTTTTTTGAGACAGAATTTCACTTCGTCCCCCTAGGTAGAGTGCTGTCACGTCACAGCTCACAGCAACATCAAACTCGTGGGCTCAAGAGATCCTCCTGCTTCAGCCTCCCAAGCAGCTGGGACTACAGGTGCCCCCCATGATGCCCAGCTGGTTTTTCTGCTTTTAGTAGAGACAGTCTTGCTCTGGCTCACTCCTTGCTGGTACCCCTGAGCTCCAGCCATCCTCCCAGAGTGTATGGTCAACTGAGTTTCGTGACAAAGTTGTCAAGGCATTTCAACAATGAGAGGAAAACAATCTAACAAACAACGCTAGAACAACTGGATATCCTCATGCAAAAGAACAGAATTAGGGCGGCGCCTGTGGCTCAAAGGAATAGGGCGCCGGCCCCATATGCCAGAGGTGGGGGGTTCAAACCCAGCCCCAGCCAAAAAAACTGCAAAAAAAATAAAAATAAAAAGGAATAGAATTAGACTCCGACTTTACACTGTTTTCTAAAATTAATTCAAAAAGGATCAAAGAACCAAACAAAAGAGATAAAACTGTAAAACTCCTAAGGGAAAACGTAAGTGTAAATGTTTGTGACTCTGAGTTAGGCAAAGCGTTCTAAGACATAACACTAAAAGCATAAGCAACAAAAGGAGAAATACATAAGTTAGGCTTTATCAAAATTAAAAGTTCATATATATACAGTTATGATTTAATAAAAAAATTAAAAAAAAAAAAAGTTCATATGCTTCAAAGAATACTGCCGAGGCAGTGAAAAAGCAACCTACAGAATGAGAGGAAATATTTGCAAAGGAACTTATATTAGAATATGTAAACTTGATAAGGAACTTGTATTAGAATATGTAAAGAACTCTCACATCTCAAAAACACACCCACCTTAAAAATGGGTAAAGGATTTGAAAAGACTTTTTCCAAAGAAGATGTACAAATGGACAGTAAACACACGAAAAGATGCCCATTATCATTATTCATTAGGGAAATGACAATCAAAAACCACAAAACCTTTTCATACCCCCTGGACGGCTAAAATCAGAAAGGCAATAACGGGTGCTGGTGAGGACGCAGAGCAAGGGCAACGCTCTCTGTGGATGGCAGAACTGTAAAGTGCAGCCACTCTGGAAAACACCTCGGCAGCTCCTCAAAATGTTAAGGAGCCACCATATGACCCAGCGGTTCCATTCCTAGATATATAATTAAAAACACATGTCCACTCAGCACGTGCACACCCACAGCAGCACCACTTCGAAGGGCCAAAAAGTGAAAATCCAAACGTCCATCGGGTGATGGATGAACAACATGTGACCTGTCCACAGAACAGAGTATTTATATTTGGCAATAAAAAGGAACGAGGTATGTCTCAACATAGACAGACCTTGAAAACAATAAGCCAGTCGCAAGAGGCCAACACCGTATGACTCTGTTTATTTAGAGTGTCCAGAGTAGGCAAATCCACATTAACACCTGGAAAGCAGATCAGAGGGTGCCAGCATCTGGCAGAGGGGAGAACAGAGAGGGCTGCTGATGTGCACAGGGCTGCTTCATGGGTGACAGAAATGTTCCAAAAATAGGGATAGTGTTGAAAGTTCCTCAGCTCTGTGAAGGTATTTTAAAAACCACTAAATTGGAGACTTTAAAAGGGTAAATTTTATATATGGGAATTATATCTCAATAAAACTTTATTTTTACAAAATGAGTTTAAAAGCATTCATGTAATACCTACACTTTAATTAACTGAAGTGCAACAAAAATTCCAGACTCGGCAGCCGTAGCTCAGCAGCTAGGGCACCAGCCACATGGACCAGAGCTGGCGGGTTTAAACCCAGACTGGGCCTGCCAAACAACAATGACAACTGCAACCAAAAAATAGCAGGGCATTGTGGCGGGTGCCTATAATCCCAGCTACTTGGGAGGCTGAGACAAGAGAATCACTTAAGCCCAAGAGTTTGAGGTTGCTGTGAGCTGTGATGCCACCGCACTCTACCCAGAGCGACATAGTGAGACTCTGTCTCCAAAAACAAAAATTCATTCCTAAAATATTAATATAAGTTCACATTAACATTTGACTGTGTTGATTCTAAGATATCAGTAGTTAAAATTCCCAAATAAAATGTTAGTTTGAGGGATGTAAATGCTTACATGCAGCGCTTTAGCGATCATTTCTCCACCTTCAGGCCCAATGTCATTGAACATAAGGTTTAAGTAAACCAGATTAAGTTGCTTCTATAAAAAGGAGAGAAAAGCCACTATTACATATTATTATTGAAAACTGATCGATTATAAATGTATGTGTGTGTGTGTATATATATATATAAAAATATAAGGTATATCCTTTATTTAAATATATATGCTTACCTCCAAAAAATATATAACAAAGAAAACCTGAATTCCAGCAAAAGCAACTATCATTAAGGAAAAAGTCACCATTTTCACTTAAACAAAATATGATTACAATAAAAATGAAAGGAAAAAGACAACATTCAGCTTTGACTAAGTACTAAAAGATGGGTGTGCTTTATGTATTTAACCACAGTATATAGCAAGTTGGCAAAGCACTTGGGAGCTCAAGGTCCCAGCTCCACTGAGACCAAAGGCACAATGGGTTTTCAATGTTATAAACATGGCCCAGTCACGCCCTGTGACATTGTGCAAAACTGGTGCTTTCTGTGTGTGATTAGACTAAGTGGCCCCGCTTCAAGAGAACCCAGAGCACCTGAAGCATCTTCGCAGCGTAGTATGCCCCAACGTCACTCAGGAGGTTGTATCTGATGTCCAAGCCTGTGGGGCACAGAGGAGTAGAAACTGACACTCCTTACAAAGAGCTCTTAAAATCAGGCAGGTGAACAGTAGGAGGTGTTGATCCTTAAGGAGACATACCATTAATATACTGACAGTTCATTAAAACTCGGGAAAGAATCCAAAAATCTTCACCTGTCACTCTCTCTACTGGCACCAAGTGGTTGTTGCCAGCAATGTTCAACGTTATTCCTTCTGCCTGTCTGTTAAAACACAAAACCAGATTTGGAAATACAAGAAACCCAGTGAAAAAGTAAAAGTATTTTTGCTTCATGTGTAAATAGCAACATCACGGATGACGTCTGCTGGAACTAAGTATACTCACATTACGTGGCAGGTTCACTACAGGTAACTTAAAACCTCTGAACATTCTGCAGACTGTACACTCACAGTACACGGCAGGTCCACTGCAGGTAACTTAAAACCTCTGAGCGTTCTGCAGACTGTACACTCACAGTACACGGCAGGTCCACTGCAGGTAACCTAAAACCTCTGAGCGTTCTGCAGACTGTACACTCGCAGTACACGGCAGGTCCACTGCAGGTAACTTAAAACCTCTGAGTATTCTGCAGACTATACACTCGCAGTACACAGCAGGTCCACTGCAGGTAACTTAAAACCTCTGAACATTCTGCAGACTGTACACTCGCAGTACACGGCAGGTCCACTGCAGGTAACCTAAAACCTCTGAGCATTCTGCAGACTGTACACTCGCAGTACACGGCAGGTCCACTGCAGGTAACCTAAAACCTCTGAGCATTCTGCAGACTGTACACTCACAGTACACGGCAGGTCCACTGCAGGTAACTTAAAACCTCTGAGCATTCTGCAGACTGTACACTCACAGTACACGGCAGGTCCACTGCAGGTAACCTAAAACCTCTGAGCATTCTGCAGACTGTACACTCACAGTACACGGCAGGTCCACTGCAGGTAACTTAAAACCTCTGAGCATTCTGCAGACTGTACACTCACAGTACATGGCAGGTCCACTGCAGGTAACTTAAAACCTCTGAGCATTCTGCAGACTGTACACTCGCAGTACACAGCAGGTCCACTGCAGGTAACCTAAAACCTCTGAGCGTTCTGCAGACTGTACACTTGCAGTACACGGCAGGTCCACTGCAGGTAACTTCAAACCTCTGAACATTCTGCAGACTGTACACTCACAGTACACGGCAGGTCCACTGCAGGTAACCTAAAACCTCTGAGCGTTCTGCAGTCTGTACACTCGCAGTACACGGCAGGTCCACTGCAGGTAACCTAAAACCTCTGCGCATTCTGCAGACTGTACACTCGCAGTACACGGCAGGTCCACTGCAGGTAACCTAAAACCTCTGAGCATTCTGCAGACTGTACACTCACAGTACACGGCAGGTCCACTGCAGGTAACTTAAAACCTCTGAGCATTCTGCAGACTGTACACTCGCAGTACACGGCAGGTCCACTGCAGGTAACTTAAAACCTCTGAGCGTTCTGCAGACTGTACACTCACAGTACACGGCAGGTCCACTGCAGGTAACCTAAAACCTCTGAGCATTCTGCAGACTGTACACTCCCAGTACACGGCAGGTCCACTGCAGATAACCTAAAACCTCTGAGCATTCTGCAGACTGTACACTCGCAGTACACGGCAGGTCCACTGCAGGTAACTTAAAACCTCTGAGCGTTCTGCAGACTGTACACTTGCAGTACACGGCAGGTCCACTGCAGGTAACTTAAAACCTCTGAGCGTTCTGCAGACTGTACACTTGCAGTACACGGCAGGTCCACTGCAGGTAACTTAAAACCTCTGAGCGTTCTGCAGACTGTACACTTGCAGTACACGGCAGGTCCACTGCAGGTAACTTAAAACCTCTGAGCATTCTGCAGACTGTACACTCGCAGTACACAGCAGGTCCACTGCAGGTAACTTAAAACCTCTGAGCGTTCTGCAGACTGTACACTCGCAGTACACGGCAGGTCCACTGCAGGTAACTTAAAACCTCTGAGCATTCTGCAGACTGTACACTCGCAGTACACGGCAGGTCCACTGCAGGTAACTTAAAACCTCTGAGCGTTCTGCAGACTGTAGACTCGCAGTACACGGCAGGTCCACTGCAGGTAACTTCAAACCTCTGAGCATTCTGCAGACTGTACACTCGCAGTACACGGCAGGTCCACTGCAGGTAACTTCAAACCTCTGAGCATTCTGCAGACTGTACACTCGCAGTACACAGCAGGTCCACTGCAGGTAACCTAAAACCTCTGAGCATTCTGCAGACTGTACACTCGCAGTACACGGCAGGTCCACTGCAGGTAACTTAAAACCTCTGAGCATTCTGCAGACTGTACACTCGCAGTACACGGCAGGTCCACTGCAGGTAACCTAAAACCTCTGAGCGTTCTGCAGACTGTACACTCGCAGTACACGGCAGGTCCACTGCAGGTAACCTAAAACCTCTGAGCATTCTGCAGACTGTACACTCGCAGTACACGGCAGGTCCACTGCAGGTAACTTAAAACCTCTGAGCATTCTGCAGACTGTACACTCGTAGTACACGGCAGGTCCACTGCAGGTAACTTAAAACCTCTGAGCATTCTGCAGACTGTACACTCGCAGTACACGGCAGGTCCACTGCAGGTAACTTAAAACCTCTGAGCGTTCTGCAGACTGTACACTCACAGTACACGGCAGGTCCACTGCAGGTAACTTAAAACCTCTGAGCATTCTGCAGACTGTACACTCGCAGTACACGGCAGGTCCACTGCAGGTAACCTAAAACCTCTGAACATTCTGCAGACTGTACACTCGCAGTACACGGCAGGTCCACTGCAGGTAACCTAAAACCTCTGAGCATTCTGCAGACTGTACACTCACCGTACATTGCAGGTCCACTGCAGGTAACTTAAAACCTCTGAACATTCTGCAGACTGTACACTCACAGTACACGGCAGGTCCACTGCAGGTAACCTAAAACCTCTGAGCATTCTGCAGACTGTACACTCGCATTACACGGCAGGTCCACTGCAGGTAACTTCAAACCTCTGAGCATTCTGCAGACTTCGATATATACTGTGTAATTCTTCACACACATGAAAAGTATCCCAACTTTTAAATAATGACATTGAAAATTTCAAGGATTTACCTAAATTCACCCAGTTCACAAGAGTTAAAGATGAGTCTGAAGCTCAGCTTGGGGACTCCTGTCTTCTCAGTACATAACAAGGTCTCTAAGACCTACCAATGTCTCACCCATCTGCTTATTTATCTCACCCATACCTTATTTACCAAAAGGTATGTCCTTTTTACCAAGCATTTTCAAATGGCCATAAAATCACTTATTCCAGAATTTTCACACGGATGAGTATCAGTGAACTTGACTGATGTAATCAAGTATTTGTCTTCCTTACCCCTTCGTAACCTCTTCATCCGCTTCCTGGAGTTTGAGCAATATGAAAGGGTTAACTCTCTGGGATCTGTCCAGACACAGGTTCTGATAATCTCCCTGGAGGCCGGCAAAGGATTCTGCAGCTTTTGAAAAAGAAATGTATTGAATGGAGTTAAACTGACATCATTTCCACTCAGATCAGGAACCAGACAAGGCTGCCCATTGTGTCCACTGCTCTTTAACATTGTAATGGAAGTTTTAGCCATTGCAATTAGGGAAGAAAAGGCAATCAGGGTCAGAAGAGATCAAACTTTCACTCTTCGCAGACGATATGATTGTATATCTGGAAAACACCAGGGATTCTACTACAAAACTTATAAGTGATCAAGGAATACAGCAGCGTCTCAGGTTACAAAATCAACATTCATAAATCAGTAGCCTTTATATATACCAAACACAGTCAAGCTGAAAAAAGAGTTAAGGACTCTATTTAATTCATAGTAGGGCCAAAGAAGATGAAATATTTGGGATTATACCTAACAAAGGACGTGAAAGATCTCTATAAAGAGAACTATGAAACTCTAAGAAAAGAAATAGCTGAAAATGTTACCAAATGGAAAAACATACCATGCTCATGGCTGGGAAGAATCAACATTGTTAAAATGTCCATATTATCCAAAGCAATATACAATTTTAATGCAATCCCTATTAAAGTTCCACTGTCATACTTTAAAGATCTTGAAAAAACAATACTTCATTTTATATGGAATCAGAAAAAACCTCGAATAGCCAAGACATTACTCAGAAATAAAAACAAAGCAGGAGGAATCACGCTATCGGACCTCAGACTATACTATAAATCGGATAGTGATCAAAATAGCATGGTACTGGCACAAAAACAGAGAAGTAGATGTCTGGAACAGAATAGAGAACCAAGAGATGAACCCAGCTACTTACCGTTATTTGATCTTTGACAAACCAATTAAAAACATTCAGTGGGGAAAAGATTCCCTATGTAACAAATGGTGCTGGGCGAACTGGCTGGCAACCTGTAGAAGACTGAAACTGGACCCACATCTTTCACCATTAACTAAGATAGACTCTCAGTGGATTAAAGATTTAAACTTAAGACATAAAACTATAAAAATACTAGAAGAGAGTGCAGGGAAAACTCTTGAAGAAATCGGTCTGGGCGAGTATTTTATGAGGAGGACCCCCGAGGCAATTGAAGCAGCTTCAAAAATACACTACTGGGACCTGATCAAACTAAAAAGCTTCTGCACAGCCAAGAACACAGTAAGTAAAGCAAGCAGACAGCCCTCAGAATGGGAGAAGATATTTGCAGGTTACGTCTTCAACAAAGATTTAACAACCAGAATCCACAGAGAACTCAAACGTATAAGCAAGAAAAGAACAAGTGATCCCATCTCAGGCTGGGCAGGGGACTTGAAGAGAAACTTCTCTGAAGAAGACAGGTGCACGGCCTACAGACATATGAAAAAATGCTCATCATCCTTAATCATCAGAGAAATGCAAATCAAAACTACTTTGAGATATCATCTAACTCCAGTAAGATTAGCCCATATCACAAAATCCCAAGACCAGAGATGTTGGCGTGGATGTGGAGAAAAGGGAACACTTCTACACTGCTGGTGGGAATGCAAATTAATACATTCCTTTTGGAAAGATGTTTGGAGAACACTTAGAGATCTAAAAATAGATCTGCCATTCAATCCTATAATTCCTCTACTAGGTATATACCCAGAAGACCAAAAATTACATTATAACAAAGATATTTGTACCAGAATGTTTATTGCAGCCCAATTCATAATTGCTAAGTCATGGAAAAAGCCCAAGGGCCCATTGATCCATGAATAGATTAATAAATTGTGGTACATGTACACCATGGAATATTATGCAGCCTTAAAGAAAGATGGAGACTTTACCTCTTTCATGTTTACATGGATGGAGCTGGAACATACTCTTCTTAGTAAAGTATCTCAAGAATGGAAGAAAAGTATCCAATGTACTCAGCCCTACTATGAAACTAATTTATGGCTTTCATATGAAAGCTATAACCCAGTTATAAACTAAGAATATGGGGAAGGGGGAGAGGGAGGGGAGGGAGGTGGGAGGAAGGGTGGAGAGAGGGTGATGGTGGGATTACACCTACGGTGCCTCTTACAAGGATACATGTGAAACTTAGGAAATGTAGAATATAAATATCTTAACACAATAACTAAGAAAATGCCAGGAAAGCTATGTTAACCAGTGTGATTAAAATATGTCAAATAGTATATAAAACCAGTGTATGGTGCCCCATGATTGCATTAATGTACACAGCTATGATTTAATAATTAGAAAAAAGAAAAAGAAATGCATCCTTTATCATGTTATTCCAGAAGCTTTTTCTTATTTTTTTTTTTTTTGTAAAAACTACACTTCTTTCAAACATGTGAAGTATGGGTGTGTACAGTTGGGGGGGGGAGAAGAAAAGGCAATGGAATTAAGGATAGAAGAAAGAAATAAAAGGAGTGAATGAGAATAAAAATGTTGTCTGGAGAACCACTGCCACAGAAGCGGCCTCCGAGGGTGAGCAGATGAGGGCTTGAGCTGGCTTCCTAACTAGGAAGTAAACTCTAGTGAGTGCCAGGCCTGGCAGCCAGAGAGAATGACTCCCAGAGCGTTAAATACTCTGTCCCAAACCACGCCGCAGACACGGGGAGAGCACAGAATCAAACTGTCTCAAAGCCTCTTTCCACCACTTAAGGTTCCTGAAGGTTTCTTCAGAGAGCTTCAAGTAAAGACAATCTTATCTGAGAATGTGTCTCAAAAGGGACCTGAAAAATCATTCATGCTGTGGCTTCTTGGATTCCCTTTATCCCAAGTCGATAGCAACTTCAAATGTAACTGTGGGTTCTTCCCATACCAAGCTGAGGCCTGGCTCCCAGAAGCTCTTCACCTAGCTGGCCTTCCCTTTCTTTTGCTAAAGCTGATTATTCCCTGTTCAGTTCTTTAGAAAATAGAAACACAGCAGGAGCTGAGATCTCCTTTCTTTAATTATGTGCGGCTTTCCTTAACAGTGTCACTGTTTTCAGTGTTACTTTATAAAGAATCTTCTGCAAGGCCCTGACCCTTCTGGAATGTAAGTCATGCCATTACTTATCTTAGCACAGGCCTCTGTTTCCTGCCCTTCTACCCCTTTGAGAATGTCTCTTTATTATTTATTTATTTTTGAGGCAGAATCTCACTCTACCCTGGGTAGAGTACCGTGGCAGCACAGCTCACAGCAACCTCAAACCCTTGGGCTTTGTGTGATTCTCTTGCCTCAGCCTGGTGAGTAGCTGGGACTACAGGCACCTGCCACAACACCCAGCTATTTTTAGAGATGAGGTCTCGCTCTTGCTCAGGCTGGTCTTGAACCCATGAGCTCAGGCAATCCACCAACCTTGGCCTCCCAGAGTGCTGAGAGTACAGGTGTGAGCCACAGTGCCTGGTCATGGATGTCTCTTTAAAAACCTGTTCTCAGAGATCTCACTACTCAACCAGCCTGGTTTTTTAGGCCATAGCATCTCGAAGTCTCTATATCTCAGAAATGCCCTTTGTACCACATGAATTAAAGAGTTTGCTGAACAGATCTGCAAAACAAGATTTAAGATGAGGAACATTATATTGAATATGAAAGCAAATCAAATTTAAAATTATCTTATAGTTGTACCTTTTCGGTTTGGGAAGGCTTTGGGGATTTTTTGTTTGTTTGCTTGTTTTTTGGAGACAGAGACTCACTCTGCCTGAGTACCATGGCCTTGACCTAGTTCATGGCAACCTCACACTCCGGGCCCAAGCAATCCTCCTGCCTCAGTCTCCTGAGTAGCTGGGACTACAGGCACCCACCATGACGACTACTAATTTTTTCTGTTTTTTCTAGTGATAGGGTCTCTTTTGCTCAGCTGGTCTTAAACTCTTGATCTACCCACCTCAACTTCCTACAGTGCTAAGATTACAGGTTTGAGTCACAGAACTCGGCCTTTTGTTTTGTTTTGCTTGTTTTTGAAACAAGGTCTCACTCTGTTGTCCAGGCTGGAGAGCAGTGGCACAATCACTGCAGCCTCAGATTCAAAGGTTTCTCCCATCTCAGCCTCCCTCCTAGCTGGGACTACAGAAATCTGCCAATATGCCTGGCTAACTTTTTGTAGAGGAGACAGGTTGCACTGTGTTGCCCATCCTGGTCTTGAACTCCAGGCCATACCTGATCCTCCTGCCTTGAACTCCCAAAGCACTGGCATTATAAGCATGAGCCACAATGCCTGGCCTCTTATATATTTTTTAAAATAACCTTTAAAAAAATAAATTTATTAGGCTCGGCATCCGTAGCTCAGTGGTTACAGCACCAGCCACATACACTGAGGCTGGCGGGTTTGAACTCGGCCTGGACCAGCTAAACAATGACAACTGCAACAAAAAATAACCAGGCATTGTGGCAGGCACCTGTAGTCCCAACTACTTGGGAGGCTGAGACAAGAGAATTGCTTAAGCCCAAGAGTTGGAGGTTGCTGTGAGCTGTGACACCACAGCACTCTACCAAAGGCAACACAGTGAGACTCTGTCTCTAATTAATTATATACTTATAGGAGACAATTTGGAAATCTTAATACAAAAAAAAAAAAAAAACACATTCATCAACAATCCCACCACCAAAGAACCACTACAATTGAGGGGCACTTTATTCCTACTGGTTTTATTTTATATGGATATATATATTTTTAAACAAAATTGGAATCTTTGGATATAATTTTACAGCTTTCTTTTTAGTTAACATCATATTGTAAGCAGTTTCCCCGTGATATTCTCTGAAAAATTTTAATGTCAGCACAGTTTCTGTCACATGGATGGATGTACATGATGAAACCTTTCACCTATTTTCGGAAGTGTCCCTATATTTAGAAATAAAACTGTGGCCCAATATTCCCCAAACTGTGTTTGTGAAAAGTGTTCTAAATAAAATAGTTTTGTCATCAAATAAATTTGAGAAGTGCTGAACTACACCAAGGTGAAAAGAGCCTTATCTACAATTTAAAACACAAAGACTCTCCCAATTGTTGAGCTGGAGTGCGGGGGTAGGGGGAGTAAGGACTTTCTAGACTTACGCGACTATGGCTCACTTGGCACGCGATCTAGAAAGCAAGTCGGCCCTCAACAGAAGCTGGAGCTGGGCCTGCACTGGGCTTCTTGCCTCCCTTCTGGTTACTATGCTCCGTAGTATGAAAAAGAGAATTGCCCTGAGATCTGAGATTCAGGGCTGCCAGAGCCACACACACCCAGGACGCACTGAGTTCCGTCACATTTACAACTCGGTTTTGGGAAGGCATGAAGGAACCTTAGATTACAAGCTAAAAATACCTATAGAAAGTTACAAGAAGATTCTTATTCAATTAGCTAGCCATCCATTTAAAGTGTTCAAAAGATTCTGCTCTATTTTTCTGCTACTGACCCTTTAATTCAAAATTCATCTTTGTATTGTATGTCAGGATTTTATGGTACCAATAATTTATTTCCCATGCCGGATTCACATCAGGAAAAAGACAGCCTTCCAACTGTAATGTAGGAACTAGGGAATAACTCAGCTGTTCAGGACACAGTCGGGCATCTAGCCCAAATTTCACTTTCCATCCTCGCCTCTGGCAGCATGTTTTAAAATTTCCATATTTTGGAGGCGCTTCTCTCCAATTTATGCTCTTCTATCACGGAACAGTCCTGGGAAAGAAAAGGCTGAGGGTGGACGACGCGGGCGCCCCACGCAGGGTCTGCGGCGGGTTCAGTTCTCCGGCTGCGTTTCCCTCTTAGGCATAGGCGGGAGGCAACTGCGGCCCCGGCCGCGCATGGGCAGTTAGGGCTTCGCAGTCCCCGCCCCCAGTTACGCCCAGGGCTCCGCAGTCCCCGCCCCTATTACGCCCAGGCGAGCGCGGGGCGGGGCTGCTCGGTTTCCGCACGGAGTCGGACTCCAGGGGCTGCGACCCGTGGGCCGAGGAGCGCCCTCGCCACGCCCTCCCGGAGCCCGGCGGAGCACCGCCACGGACGCAACCATCACGCACAAGGCGGACCCCAGGGAGCCCGCGAAGGGGAGCCCCGAAGTTGCGACCGCAGCGGGAAAGCCCAGGGGCGCCTCCCGCTTGGGGACAGCGCTGGCGCGACCCCGCAGCCCTGGGGGCTCTGTCCGGGCCGACCGGAGGGCGCGCTTCAGCTCACCCGTGCGGCCTGGGTCGGGAGAGATGGTCCCCATGGAGCCCGGGGCCGAAGAGGCGGACCCCGCCAAGGCCGCGGCCGCGTCCTCCCCGCCGCGGCGCATGCTCCGTGCGCCGCGCGGGCCCCATGCGCTGCCAGGCGACCACGCTACGCGAGTCCCGCCGCTGTACGCGGCCGTTTCCGCCCCGCCCTCAGGCCTGGCCGGGCGGGCGGGCAGTGACTGTAGGTTCCATCAAGGCTTCCCGCCCCCGCCCCAGATCAAAGGCGCGCTGGGGGCGGGAGCCGCGGCTCCTCGGCAGGGTGGGGTCCCCGAGGTTTGGGGGCGCAGCAGCTGAGTGAGGGCCCGGGGCAGCAAAGACGATTGTGACACGTCCCAGCCGGAGAAATGTGCGCAGCCCCTCGGGGCCGAGGAGCAAATCGCAGCAGCACCAGCGCGCTGTTGGGCCGAGGACTTGGGGCTCATAAAGGGTTTTGTGCAGGGGCGAGGCCATCCCAGAGGGCTTCTTGGAGGAGGTGACAACGGGACGGGTCTTGGTGAGGCTGCCGGACGGCGGAACTGCTTGGTGCGTGCTGCAGACGCGCAGGTGCCTGGGGGTCCCCAGAGTGCGCCGAATGGGGAGTCCCGCGCATCTTAGGAGAGCGGCGCAGGTGCCAGGGGGCGGGGTCTGGGAGCCTGCGAAGGACAGCGGCCGAGGAAGGACGGAGTTGCCTCGACCTGGAGAAGAACCAGTTTGAAGCAGCTAGAAGGCCGGGAGAGACAATAGGCCTCGGCTAAGGCTAAGCCAGGAGGATGAGGGGGTGAGAGGGGAAGGGACAGAACAGAGCTAGTGCAGGGTAACAGTGGTTAAGAACTGGCACTGGGCCTGGAAGCGAGAAGAGGGAGGAAGGGAAGACCTGTTCGGGGGTTGCCATAGAAGGAGGGAAACCTGCAAGGTGAAACCAGGGTGCTCATGAGCAGACTTGCGAAGTGAAAAATGAAATGTCCTCGTCTTGCTCGCTGGGCAGTAGCTATCCCACGGCACTGTCTCGCTAGCCCGCTCCCACACTGGCTTGGCACTGCCCACAGCTGTGCTGGACGAGACTGAGGCCTCTCGAAACCACGTATGCCGTCCGGATTTAAAGCATCACCTGTTCTCCAGGCTAAACGCCATGGTGACAGAAAACCAGTGTGTTCCTGAGCTCCCAACAGCCGAGAGGTGATTTGGAACACTGGCGCGTGGGGGCGCAGCTGCCCATTAAAGTATTTTGAAGAAGGTAAAGGAAAGAGGTCGAAGACCTGCTTCAGGGGCAGCAAGGGATTCTCTTCCAAGGGCATAGGAAGTGCAAAGTGGGGCTCTAGAGACTGACAAACAGGGTCAGAAGAGAAGAATAATTAGGAAAGAACTGCTTTTACCAAACAGCACCCACAACACTGGTTTTTTCGTCTGATTTAACTATTTACACAGAACCGCAGCCTGCGTGTCAAAAGGCTTATCAAATAGGATGGCCAAAAAAACCCTGACGGGACATATCATTTCTGTCAGTCTGTTCCCCCGGTGACCGCCAGGTGGTGAAGGGAGGAGGCTGGAAAAGCCCCCTGCCCTTAAGAGTCGCTGCTGGGGTGGGATCCTGTGCCGCCTCCGAGGAGGCTCGAGTGGGTCCCAAAATGGAGGGAGCGACCTTCGACCCGGGAGGGGGCGTCGTTTGCATTTCTCTGGCTTCTTGTATGAGGAAGGCTCAGTATGTGTAGCTGTGTGTAAGTAACTTAATAGACAACATCTTTCACTATAGTTTTATAGAAGATCCATAAATGTTTTCCAATGATGTTGCTTTTGTTGGGCCCCTATTTAAAGAGCACAATTTAAGGAAGTAATTTCTCCAGGTAACACATGTGCTCTCGGTGTTTTCTGATAATTTAAAGATAGAACTCAAAGGATCATTTGAGTTCAAATCATTCAAATGATCATTAGAACATTTAACAAATCCATGGGCTATTTTTCCCAACTATCAGATGGCTTAACTGGGCTGCCAGCAAGGACCAGAACAAGTGGAGATTCTTGGTTGAATTTTCTGATGAGTCTCTCAAGTTCTGGCTTCTGTTGTTTCAGGCATGCGGGTTGCTTAGGTATTGAATATGCAGGTGATGAAATCATTTTTATTACTATTATAGTTTTCTATTATCTCTATTATTTAAAAATGTTTCAGACTGTGGATAAAAGAAGGCTGGGTCATAAAAAATTTACAGTGTTATTTTCTGATGAGAAAGTATAGTAGTGAATTGTCAGCAAACACTTTGATGAAAGACTAAATTCCTTTAAGTAAGTACACAAGGCTTGGTCTGAATTACTAGATCTGTAGTTTGGTGGGATAGGTGGGAGAAGGAAGGGTGGAAATATTTTTGAAAGTAGATAAAATGCCACTTTTGAGTCCATTTAAAGGTTTCTGATCAGTAATTTGGTGATATTGGTGACAGAGGCACACTGCTCATCCATAACAATTCTGTCAAGGGAGTATTTTTACCTTTGGGCAACTAATCAGAGGTTCTTAAAAGGAGGGGGTTACTGAATCCCAGCTTAGAGATACCCTAAAAGTCTTTCAGAGCTCATTATAAGATTATAGATTTTCTCTTCTCCAACCATTTATCTTGTTAAGCAAACATATCAAAGCTCTCAGTATCCCAGAATCAGCCTTTGTTTTTTGTTTTGTTTTTTGAAACAAGAGTTTTACTGTGTCACCTTCGGTAGAGTGCTGTAGTGTCACAGCAACCTCAACCTCTTGGGCTTAAGCGATTCTCTTGCCTCAGCCTCCCAAGGAGCTGGGACTACAGGTGCCCGCCACAATGCTGGGGCCTGTTTCGAACCTGCCAGCCTCTGGGTATGTGGCTGGCGCTGTAACCACTGTGCTACAGGTATGAGCCCAGAATCAGCCTTTGTTACTGGCTTGGCCTTTGAGATTCTTTCCACTTCCTTGATCCTGCTTGTTTATAAAAAGAAAGTTTGAAGTTTGGGTGGCGCCTGTGGCTGAAAGAGTAGGGCACCGGCCCCAAATACTGAGGGTGGTGGGTTCGAACTCAGCCGGGCCAAACTACAACAAAAAAGTAGCCGCATTGTGGCAGACGCCTATAGTCCCAGGTACTTGGGAGGCTGAGGCAAGAGAATCGCCTAAGCCCAAGAGGTGGAGGTTGCTGTGTTGCGTGAATGTTTCCCAACTGACATTGGCACAGAGAAATGAGTCCTGCAATGAAATAGTCTGAGTAATAGGAGGTCCACTTACACTCTCATCGCAAGTGGCAATCTTTATTTCTTCCACCAAAGCTTATATAGGCACATAACTTAATCAATAAACACATGACTTAAACCTTGGCCCCAGGCCTTTTACTGCCTGGTACTTAGGGACCTAGGAACAAATCAGATTAGCTGATAACCATTTTACCAACATTATCTAAAGCTATCCTTATGGGCTAAGATTTAACCAGTTTAACTGATAACTACTTCACTAAAGTTATTATGTTAATCAAAAACAAAACCACAAAACAAGATTCTGGGGAATTAAGCTGTTTGAATGCTTGACCATCTTGAGGCTGTTAATCATCTTTAGGGAGTAGTCTGATTTTTTTCCTTTCTTACTCACAAAAGACTTTAAATTTGCCTTCACCAAATGGAACCATTTAAAGGTTTACTTACAGACTTTTCGCCTATATTGCTGTGAGCTGTGATGCCATTGCATTCTTCTGAGGGCAACAAAGTAAGACTCTGTCTCTAAAAAAAACAAAGAAAAAAAGAAAGTTTGAAGTTTATATGAAACTTGGAAGTATTTTATATGGAAGTATTGAAAGAACACGTAATTTTTCAAGTAATTTTATAGTTTCCCAGAAGTTTTTATCAAACCAAAGGGAAGTGTTACTGTAAGAAAGGCAAAACTTTACCAGTTTAGGGTCCCCAGCTGGGCCTGAGAATTACATTCGTGTAAACTAGATCAGCAGGAGACTAGGACACAAGTTCATCGTAATTTCTGTATGATATGGGAGGCTCCTAAGGCAGTGAAGACTCAAAGTGGCAAAACCTAAATACTTCTAAGTGAGGCTGAACACAGAGATGTAATTGTGGGTAACTAAACGTGAGGAAGCTAACAGAAGATAAGAACTATTTTTCACAAGATCTGTTTGTACAGAATTCTCTATGACTCCCTGTTGAAGAATGTTTCCTTTCTGCAGATACAGAGAAGACATCATTAACATGGGAGTTTTTAATGTCCTGTTTTCAGAGGGAAGAAGAGAAAGTTAGAATATCCTTCTTGTATCTGTTGTTTTTCAAGTGCCTTTGGCTTAAAGTGATCTTCATGCCAAAGTGGCAGGTTGGGGAGCGGCACATTCCGCCACTCTTCATTACTACGCCATTATGTTCTGGCCTCAGGTCAGTGAAAGCTGCTTTTAGCTGATCTGTGATCTTTTGGTTGTTAGAGGGAAAAGATCTCCTGTGTGAAGTTTTAAGCAAAACCTTAAAGTTATTTTAAGTATAAATGGTTACTTACTCCATCAGAGACAGTCATACGCCACATTAACCTCAGGAACCTAGTTTAACTATGCAATGTGTGTGTAATCAGACTTGGAAACAAAAGTGCCAACACTCACTGTAAATTTGAGAGGGTTGATGCATTCCCTAAATGGTTTCTCAGGCACTAGAGTTATACTAGGAATGGCTAACTTTTTGTTTGTTGGGGGGGGGGGATTTGAACCCTGGTATATAGGGCATGCACCCTACTCCTTTGAGCCACAGGTGCCACCTGGAAGGGCTAATTATTAAGCTATACAAATGTTGGGTTCTTCAAATGGAGATATGACAGTTACTCCTTTTAGAAACCACCCCACAGTAATACTGGATTGTAATAAGTTAATTCGATCCTATTCAAGTAGCAATCCATAGGCGAAAAAAATGGCCAATAAAGACTCAGTCTTCCCCATTCTTATTTGCTTTAGCTGAATTACTGACAGCTATTGCCAAACCTTACAATTTTCTTTTATTAAATCCACAAATGGATGTTTCACACACACACACACACACAGTCTTTCCGAGAGCCATCATATTGGTTCCAGATGTATTAAAAATGTATGATCAAGGACACACGCCATCGGCCATTCTAGGCAGACCTTATTAAGGGGCAAGATGAATGTTAGGAGAAATAAGTTCTTACATGTATCTGGAAGCTCAGACACGTTCATGTTAACTCTAATCAGGGCGGCTAATGCCCATGAATTTCTCCCAGGCAACTGTGTTACAAGGGTGCAAAAGAAAACTCCAGTCTTAAGCTTCATACCCAAGGAGAATGATTTTAACAAAAGCCAAGCTTCTATGAACAAGTGAAATTAAATACCCAAGTGAGGAAGGATCAAATTCTCAGCTCCTATTCCTGCTTACCATGTTCTGAGAAGAGCCTTTTTAAATATTTAGTTTCTTTATCTGTAAAATAAGGATAATAATGGTGCCTCCTTCGTAAGATTGCATCAAGGATTAACTAGGTTACTTTACATGAAGCCTAGCATGCACAGTAAGCGTCACAGGCATCCTCTCCGTCTCTCTATGCAGTCTGGATACTGTGGGTAGTTTGAGTAGTTTCAAAAATTTACATTTTGGGAACAGAGATTTTTATCCTACTGAGCTGAACAGCATTAGATAAATTTAATCTGCCTGATGAATAAAGATAAAAATGTTGAAGATGGCTAGTTCTAGATATAATTTAATCACTGTTAAGTCTTTTCCTCTCTTTAAATAACACTGTACCGGAGCTCTTTTTGAGACTAAGCATAAAGTAACTAGGATCTGAACCTCATACTGTCATGCCGTAAGGAGTAGGGATACTTACTGTAGGGATGAAATGCACCCCCTTCACCTCAGGACTGGGCCTCTGTGATGGATAAGAAATCCGGGCACTCCAGCAGGAACGCCCCCACCAAAACGCAAATCAGAGCCCCTGCAGTCTACCCAGCCGGCCTCAGGCCATGGACGACTTTGTCAGGAGGGGGGTATGTGTATCTGTATATTAAAGATTGGTCTTCTATAATATATTACATCTTGATTTATAAGTCTAATATTGAAGTCTGCTGATACTTTTTATTATTCAAGATTATGTTTAGATCCTTTGCATTTTCATATAAATTTTAGAACCAGCTTGTCAGCTTCTAAAAAAAAAAATACTGCTGAGTCTTTGATTGGAATTGCATTGAAACCATAGATCAAGTTAGGATAATATTGACATCTTAACATTGTTAAGTATTCTAATCCATACACTTGTCTTCTTTGTAAGGACTTTAATCTCTTTCTAGATTGAAACTCTGGTTCATTTCAATTCACTGCAGTTTCAGATGTCTTGAGGATTGGGCCCCTCCCTCCAGCCAGGCTTACCCTGTTTCCCGAAAATAAGACGGTGTCTTATTTTAAGGTGTGCTCCCAAAGATGCGCTAGGTCTTATTTTCAGGGGACGTCTTATCTTTCCTGTAAGTAGGTCTTATTTTCGGGCAAACGGTAGGAACGGAGACCTGAAATGCGGGATCTTTCTGTTCTTCAGTCCAGCCTGCAACTTCTCTCTGAGGGAAAGGCCAGGTAGTTGCCCGAAGACTAACGGGGAGAACTGGCTAGTGGCAAGAACTGAGTCTGCCTGTGTGCTGCTCCAAGTTCTTACCCACGGTTCCAGCCCACACATGGCTGCTATGCTTGACTGGGTCTCCTTGTCCCAGAAGTTCCTGTGCCTGCAGGCGGCTCCCTCCTGTGCCCGCCAGTCTCCAAGCCTAAACATGCCCAGGGCAGGACAGGGCTGAATGGCTGGTCTCTAGTTGTTTAGGAAGGATGGTCTGTCCCCAGGAGTTACTTGAACCTTCTCTCCATCTACAACTGATTAACAATATGAACTTTTCCTAGTATTTTCTTGGTGTTTTGGTAAGAACAACAATCTTTTGTGACCTTCTGCATCCACCAGGCAACAGAATCAAAATAGGCAGTTTTGAGAGGGAGGGGAGGGGAGGAGGAAGGATGGGTGGTGGGGAGGGGTAAATGGTGGGACCACACCTATGGTGCATCTCACAAGGGTACATGTGAAATTTACTAAATGTAGAATACAAATGTCTTAAAACAATAACTAAGAAAATGCTGTGAAGGCTATGTTAATCAATTTGATGAAAATATTTCAAATTGTATATAAAACTAGTACATTGTACCCCATGATTGCATTAATGTACATAGCTATGATTTAATAAAAAAAATAGGCATTTTAAAAAACTGGAATTAGTGCTTTTGTTTCCAATTTGAGTCAATGTATTAATGAGGAAGAGGAGCCTACACTTTAATTCTTGTCCTAAGGTGAAGCACGAAACCCGTGGTTTTCCATCCTGTCACAACTTCAGCTGCTAAGTTTAACCACCCAGATTTTAACTTTATTTTTCTTAAGGACCGCAGGTCTCGTGGCAAACGGTGTTTTTCTTTCTTTTCACAGTTCAGGTTTTGACCATTTGAACTTTTCTTCAAAATAATGTCAAAGGATGCAACAAAAGCAGAACATTTATCCACACTTCATCTGAGAGACCATCCCCAAGTGGCCGACAGGACGTTTTTCATGGACGCGTCCAGTCGGGGCCTGACCGCGATCCCGCCTGAGATCCTGGCGCGGCAGGAGCTGGAGGAGCTGCATCTGGAGGACAACCAGATTGAGGAGCTGCCCCCCGACATCCGGCACCTGCAGCACATCACGACCCTCTACCTGCATAACAACAAGCTGCGGAGCCTGTGCCCGCAGCTGGGGCTGCTGAGCCACCTGCAGAGGCTGGACCTGAGCGCCAACAGTGTCCCCGCCGCCGCGCTGCCCGTGCTCAGCCGCCTGCGCGCCCTGCGCGAGCTGCGACTCTACCACGCCGGCCTGGCCGAGCTGCCCGCGGTCATCTGCAAGAGTCTGCACCACCTGGAGCTGCTGGGCCTCACCGGGAACCACCTGCGGCTGCTGCCCAAGGAGGTGGTGAACCTCACCAAGCTGCGGGAGATCTACCTGGGCCAGAACCAGTTCGACGCGTTCCCTGCCGAGCTGTGCGCGCTGGAGCAGCTGCACACCATCGACCTGGACGAGAACAGGGTCGCGACCATCCCGGAGGAGGTCGGGCACCTGGTAGCGCTGCACAAGCTCTACGTGGCACACAACAGCCTGCCCTGCCTGCCCGAGGCGCTGGGCCGCTGCGGCGGCATGTCGGTGCTCGACGTGTCGCACAACCTGCTGCGCGGAGTCCCGCACGGCCTGGCCGAGCTGGCCGAGATGACGGAGGTCGGGCTGAGCGGGAACCGCCTGGAGAAGGTGCCGCGCCTGCTGTGCCGCTGGCCGTCGCTGCACCTGCTGTACCTGAGCGACGCGGGGCTGCGGCGGCTGCGCGGCTCCTTCCGGCGGCTGGTCAACCTGCGCTTCCTGGACCTCAGCCGCAACCTGCTGGACCACTGCCCGCGCCAGCTCTGCGCGCTGCGGAAGCTGGAGGTCCTGGCGCTGGACGACAACAGGATCGGGCAGGTACAGCCCCCGTCCGCAGGTCGGGGCTCCGGGTGCGAACCGCGAACGCGAACTGGCTGCACGGGCGGAAGTCCGGGGGTGCCGGGTCTGCGTAACACGGAGGTGCTGCCCCCTGCGTTCCTTCCTCGCGGACTCTGAACGCGCAGGTGCGGGTCGCAGGACCTTCACCTCTGACCTCAGTGGTGTGTGAAGGAAACGAGTGGCGGGGAGCTCAGCTAAGCTGTCCCCGGCCTGCTGCTTGTAAGGGACAGAGCCGAGGTCCCAGTCTGGAGCTGCGGGGCTCCAGGCTCCGCATCCCCAACAAAGACCCCCCTTCCTGACCCGGTTTCCCCGAACGGCGGATTGTTCTGGTCATGCACAGCCTTGAAAGCTTAATGTTCCATCTTTAGGAAACTGTGAAAACAGATTTGTCGCTAGAGAAACTGTCCCTTGTGTGTGCCAGCTGGCGTGTTCAAATGGTGGTTTTCGCCTTGTTGATAAAGAAGTTTGCGAGACAACCAGCGCGTCGGCGAGTAGCATGTTCATAAACTGGGATACTGCACGGTAATCCACGGGGACTGGCACTGTCTCTGCCAGTGTGGACAGGTCTCGAAATGAGTTTATTAAAAAGAAAAACATAAGGTTCCACACCAAATTCTAGGACCTTATGATACATTTTTAAATCAGACAAAACTTCTTATATAAATGAATAAATGTACACACACACACAACACATACTTTATGGATGTGTTTTAAAAGTATAAAGATGATTTGGAACAAAACTCAGTAAATTCTTGATGGTGGCTGCCTCTGGGAAGAAGGAAGAAGGGTATTGACAAATGGAGAAGGGACCGTAAGGGAGGCGCATTTTAATTGCAACATTTCACTTTGTTTATTAAAAGGTTTGGATTTTTTTAATTTATTGTTGGGGATTCATCGAGATTACAAGAAGCCAGGTTACGCTGATTGCATTTGTTAGGTAAAGTTCCTCTTACAATCGTGTCTTGCCCCCAAAAGGTGTGGCACACACCAAGGCCCCACCCCCTCGCTCCTTCCCTCTCTCTGCTCTTCCCTTCCCCCACCCCCACTGCATCATTAATTGTCCTCATATCAAAATTGAGTACATAGGATTCATGCTTCTCCATTCTTAAGATGCTTTACTAAGAATAATGTCTTCCACTTCCATCCAGCTTAATACAAAGGCTGTAAAGTCTCCATTTTTTTTATTGGCTGAATAGTATTCCATAGTGTATATATACCACAGCTTGTGAATCCATTGCTGAGTTGGTGGGCATTTAGGCTGTTTAAGATTTGAAATTTTTTAATTAGAAAGAACAGAATTTCTTTTCAAAGCAAAGGACAACTGCAGAGGGGGGAAGGAGGCTAAAGAAACCAGCAGCCGTGACCTGTGGCAGGCGCTTTGCTGGCCTGGACACCAGTCTCCTGTGTTCACCGCACGTCATAAAAGTCCTGGCCTTACTTTTTTTTACTGTTTTATGTGATTTTAAATTTCTAGAACTCCCCCCACCCACCCACCCAGTTGCTATTTGGTTTTAAAATTGCCTTGCAGGAAGTAAATATTTTGATGTTTACTTGAAGCTTTAGGAAGAGAATGTGGGATTTAATCTCTACTGAGGTAGCAACCGTGTTGGGGGATTTTCAGGGGTGCATGAGAGTACATCCCTGAACTATTCTTCTGCTGACCTAAGAAATTTCATTTAGTGGACAAAGTCTTTCGTTCCACCGTTGAAGTGAAAGACTCAAAACATAAAGCACTCTTGGGAAGCCAGACGCTGACTTGATTCCTGGTGAGTCAAAGTGACACCTAATCCTGTCCTGGAAAAATGTTAAGAGAAGCCACACGAGGACCATTTGTTAACTAGTCTAAGCCTCATCCAGCCCCAAGTTTTACCAGAAGTCCAACTGCAGTGAGATGCAGACAAGGTAAACATCATCATTTTGAAAGTGAACACCTCCAACACCTCCACATACCATTGCTTTTCAGTCTCAGTTGTTGTGATGGCATTTTTGTGCATTTGTCCTCCCTTCTCAGTTTTCTCTTACGCTGACACCTTCTCAACCTCGAGGCCCTGTGCTCTGGCCTCCATGACACAGGGTCTTTAAGGCAATTCCTTCTCTCTCCCACCCCAAATACTCAACTGATGGATTTTTGGTTCTTCAAGCCTGGCCGGTATCTTCTGTACTCACCAGGGTGATGCAGAAATGTCTGACTTTCAAAGCATACCTATGTAGATTTCATTTATATGTGTATATGTCTATTAAGGGAGAAAGCCAAGGCAATATCCCCAACCTCGGAACGGCACACGTCCATTACCGTCCTCATGTGATACTTTACAGATTTTCTGTAAATCCACATTTATTCCCATTCTATATACTTTAATATAACAATGATGACACTACCTATTGGATCTTGTGTATCCTGAAAAAGAATTCTTTGAACATACAGTGTGTTTTGTAAAAGAAAAGCTAAACTGTGAGTTAAGAAACAGCAATATAGTGGAATCACTGCATTGTAATTAAATGGTTAGATGGAGAAATCTCTTCCCAAGCCCAAGTGCCCATTGACCCATGAATGGATTAATAAATTGTGGTATATGTATACCATGGAATATTATGCAGCCTTAAAGAAAGATGGAGACTTTACCTCTTTCATGTTTACATGGATGGAGCTGGAACATATTCTTCTTAGTAAAGTATCTCAAGAATGGAAGAAACAGTATCCAGTGTACTCAGTACTATTATGAAACCAATTTATAATCACCCACACTTTCATATGAAAAATAAAACACAACTATAGCCCAGAATGAAGGGAGAAAGAGGAGGGGGAGAGGGAAGGGAGGAGGTTGGGTGGAGGGAGGGTAAACAGTGGGACCACACCTGTGGTGCAGATGGCAAGGGTACATGTCAAATCTATTAAGTGTAGAGTATAAATGTCTTAACGATAATTAAGTGAAGTGAAGCTATGTTAACCAGTTTGATGTAAACATTCCAAATTGTATATAAAATCAGCACATTGTACCCCATAAGTACATTAATGTATACATGGAAAAAAAGTTTTTATTTTCCAAAAAAAAAAAAAGAGAGAGAACTCTCTTCCCGCTGCTGTGGGCTCACTGAATGCAGGTGCTTCGTATGGAAGGGTCTAAGTCTCTGAAATAAGCCAGGAGGAAAGCGTGAACATCAGTTCCCTGGAGATTGACTTGATCTAATTAAAAGTATAAGTGAATAAATAAAACTGGAAACATTTCACAGCAGTTTTAGAAAAACGAGCCCTCGAGGGGCGGAGCAAGATGGCAGCCGAGTAACAGCTTCCTTGCATCTGGGCACCGTGAGTCTGGGGAGATAGGACTCCAGGCATCTCTGGCTGGTGGGATCTGCCTATCATCACCCCTGAGAGGATACTGGGAGTCAGCGAGAGACTACTGGACCCCAAGAGGAGGACTAAAACAGTTGAAAACCGGCAAGTGGTCGCGTGTGTTCAGTCCGTCTAAACCTGCCCGCAACTGTAAATTCAGTAGCAGCGAGACTGCAAACCAGAAAGGCCTTACCTGTGAACTGTTTTGGTGTCTTTGGACTTGGCACTCAGCTGAACTGCCTTGGGGAGAGCCTGAGCAGGAGTGTGGAGAACTTTGGCCTTTGTCTAGGGCCCCAGTCTGAGCCGCTGAGCCAGACGGAGCTAATAGTGTTTGGCTCTGGGTCACAGGCAGCCATTGTGAGCGATCTGCCCCGGCAAGCTCCGCCCTCAGGGTCGCACAGCTAGAGCGGGTAACCCAGCGACCAAGTAGCCTAAGGGCGGGGTCTGAGCCGCCTTGCAGCCCTAACCCTCGGGGGCAGAGGGAGACCAGTTTTGGCACACAGGGTAAGTGGATAGCCACTTCAGCAGTGATTCCAGCAACAAGCACTTCCCTTGGAAAGCTTCTGCTCAGCAAGTGAACAAGTTCAAAGTGCCTTTTAAGTGGGCTGAAGAGAGATTTAGGGTGTCTACCTGCTGGGGTTTGAGAAACTAGCAGCCTCCAGTCATATCAGAACTGTGATTAACATCTCATACCCGAGAAGACCACGTGTTGCCCAAACAATATTCAATAACATATACATACTCCTTTGTTTTTGGTTGTGTTTTGTTTTTTGTTTTTTTTTTTTGGTTTGGTTGTTTTTTTTGTTTATTTTGATGTTGTTGATTGTTGTTTTGTTTCTTCAGTTCAACCTTTTCCATACAGATCCTTTTTCTTTCTCAATTTTTCTAGTTTAATTATAATTTCCCATTGCTCCCTATTTCAATAACTAGAACTTCATTTTTGTTAGTGTTTCTACTGCTATTATTTGGTTTTCCACCCAATTTTATCCCGTAAAGTTTTCTGTTTGCTTGTTTTGGTTTGATTTATAGCATTTTTGTCTTTCGTCTCTACTTGGTGGACGTGGGGTACTGTGGCTGATCAGGTTAGCAAAGAGCTGCTGACCTCAAGGGAACCACCCAACTGGGCACCCCCAGAAGGTGTTTTGTTTTTTTTTTAAGGTTGTATCAAAGTACCCTACTGTACACCTATATTGCTCTGTCTCCCTCTTTCTGTGCCTCTCTTCTTTTTGTCAATATTCCTTTTACCCACCCCCTCTCCTTTCTCTATTTTTCTTTTTTTTTCTTATCACACGGTCCTCCTTTCTTTCATCCCTTTTTTGCTCTTCAACCTTCTCACCCTTCTGGTCCTGTAACCCTTAGTCCACAGGCACGAGAGCAAGAGGAAGTGAAAGGAAAATCAGGGCAAGGAAACAGATAAAAGAAATCACTCATGAGGAAGAATCAGCAGAAAACTCCAGGCAACATGAAGAACCAGTCCAGAACAACCCCGCCGGGGACCATGAGGTAGCTACTGCAGAGGATTCCACCTATAAAGAAATGTTAGGAATGACAGAAAGGGAATTTAGAATACACATGTTGAAAACAATGAAAGAAATGATGGAAACAATGAAGGAAACTGCTAGTAAAGTGGAAAATAACGAAAAGGAAATCCAAAAACAGAATCAAATAAGAGATGAATGATACGAAGAATATAAAAAGGATATAGCAGAGCTGAAGGAAATAAAACAGTCAATCAGGGAACTGAAAGATGCAATGGAAAGTATCAGCAACAGGTTAGACCATGCAGAAGAAAGAATTTCAGAGGTAGAAGACAAAGTTTTGAGATAACTCAGATAAAAAAGAAGCAGAAAAGAAGAGAGAGAAAGCAGAACGTTCACTGTCAGAATTATGGGACTTTATGAAGCATTCCAACAAACGAGTTATAGGAATTCCAGAAGGGGAAGAAGAATGCCCCAGAGGAATGGAAGCCATACTAGAGAATATTATAAAAGAAAATTTCCCAAATATCACCAAAGATTCTGACACACTGCTTTCAGAGGGCTATCGGACCCCAGGTCGCCTCAACTCTAACCGAGCTTCTCCAAGACACATTGTGATGAACCTGTCCAAAGTCAAGACAAAAGAAAAGATTCTGCAAGCTGCCAGGAGTAAGCGCCAGTTGACCTACAGGGGCAAATCCATCAGAGTGACTGCAGACTTCTCTAATGAAACTTTCCAAGCAAGAAGACAATGGTCATCTACCTTTAATCTACTTAAACAGAACAATTTCCAGCCCAGAATTCTGTACTCTGCTAAGCTAAGCTTCAAAATTGATGGACAAATCAAATCATTTACGGATATACAAACATTGAGGAAATTCGCCACAACAAGACCAGCTCTACAGGAAATACTTCAACCTGTTCTGCACACTGACCACCACAATGGATCAACAGCAAAATAAGAAATCAGAAATTAAAGGACAGAACCTAACCTCCACACTGATGCAAAAGATAAAACTAAGCAATGGACTCTCACCAAATAAGACGAATAGAATACTACCACACTTATCAATTATCTCAATAAATGTTCAGTGGGCTTGAATTCCCCACTGAAGAGACATAGATTGGTTGACTGGATTAAAAAACACAAGCCATCCATTTGCTGTCTGCAAGAAACACACCTGGCTTCAAAAGACAAATTAAAGCTCCGAGTCAAGGGTTGGAAGACAATTTTTCAGGCAAATGGAATTCAGAAGAAAAGAGGAGTTGCAATCTTATTTTCAGATACATGTGGATTTAAAGCAACTAAAGTCAAAAAAGACAAAGATGGTCACTTTATATTGGTCAAGGGAAAAATACAACAAGAAGACATTTCAATTCTAAATATTTATGCACCCAATTTAAATGCTCCCAGATTCTTGAAACAGACCTTACTCAGTCTGAGCAATATGATATCTGATAATACCATAATAACAGGGGACCTTAACACTCCTCTTACAGAGCTGGACAGATCCTCTAAACAGAAATTAAACAAGGATATAAGAGATTTAAATGAGACCCTAGAACAACTGTGCTTGATAAGATGCATATAGAACACTCCATCCCAAAGATAAAGAATATACATTCTTCTCATCACCCCATGGAACATTCTCCAAAATTGATCATATCCTGGGACACAAAACAAATATCAACAGAATCAAAAGAATTGAAATTTTACCTTGTATCTTCTCAGACCATAAGGCACTAAAGGTGGAACTCAACTCTAACAAAAATGCTCGACCCCATGCAAAGGCATGGAAATTAAATAATCTTCTGTTGAATAACAGATGGGTGCAGGAAGAAATAAAACAGGAAATCATTAACTTCCTTGAGCATAACAACAATGAAGACACAAGCTACCAAAACCTATGGGATACTGCAAAAGCAGTTTTGAGAGGAAAATTCATCACTTTAGATGCCTACATTCGAAAAACAGCAAGAGAGCACATCAACAATCTCACAAGAGATCTTATGGAATTGGAAAAAGAAGAACAATCTAAGCTTAAACTCAGTAGAAGAAAAGAAATATCCAAAATCAAATCAGAGATCAATGAAATTGAAAACAAAAGAATCATTCAGAAAATTAATGAAACAAGGAGTTGGTTTTTTGAAAAAATAAATAAAATAGATAAACCATTGGCCAGACTAACAAGGAATAGAAAAGTAAAATCTCTAATAACCTCAATCAGAAATGATAAAGGGGAAATAACAACTGATCCCACAGAGATACAAGAGATCATCTCTGAATACTACCAGAAACTCTATGCCCAGAAATTTGACAATGTGAAAGAAATGGATCAATATTTGGAATCACACCCTCTCCCTAGACTCAGCCAGGAAGAAATAGAGCTCCTGAACAGACCAATTTCAAGCACTGAGATCAAAGAAACAATAAAAAATCTTCCAACCAAAAAATGCCCTGGTCCAGATGTCTTCACACCAGAATTCTATCAAACCTTCAAGGAAGAGCTTATTCCTATACTGCAGAAATTATTCCAAAAAATTGAGGAAGAAGGAATCTTCCCCAACACATTCTATGAAGCAAACATCACCCTGATACCAAAACCAGGAAAAGACCCAAACAAAAAGGAGAATTTCAGACCAATCTCACTCATGAATATAGATGCGAAAATTCTCAACAAAATCCTAGCCAATAGATTACAGCTTATCATCAAAAAAGTCATTCATCATGATCAAGTAGGCTTCATCCCAGGGATGCAAGGCTGGTTTAACATACGCAAGTCTATAAACGTTATCCACCATATTAACAGAGGCGAAAATAAAGATCACATGATCCTCTCAATAGATGCAGAAAAAGCATTTGATAAAATCCAGCATCCTTTTCTAATTAGAACACTGAAGAGTATAGGCATAAGTGGCACATTTCTAAAACTGATTGAAGCTATCTATGACAAACCCACAGCCAATATTTTACTGAATGGAGAAAAACTGAAAGCTTTTCCTCTTAGAACTGGAACCAGACAAGGTTGTCCTCTGTCACCTTTACTATTCAACGTAGTGCTGGAAGTTCTAGCCAATACAATTAGGCAAGACAAGGAAATAAAGGGAATCCAAATGGAAGCAGAGGAGGTCAAACTCTCCCTCTCTGCTGACGACATGATCTTATACTTAGAGAACCCCAAAGACTCAACCACAAGACTCCTAGAAGTCATCAAAAAATACAGTAATGTTTCAGGATATAAAATCAATGTCCACAAGTCAGTAGCCTTTGTGTACACCAATAACAGTCAAGATGAGAAGCTAATTAAGGACACAACTCCCTTCACCATAGTTTCAAAGAAAATGAAATACCTAGGAATATACCTAACGAAGGAGGTGAAGGACCTCTATAAAGAAAACTATGAAATCCTCAGAAAGGAAATAGCAGAGGATATTAACAAATGGAAGAACATACCATGCTCATGGATGGGAAGAATCAACATTGTTAAAATGTCTATACTTCCCAAAGCAATCCACCTATTCAATGCCATTCCTATCAAAATACCAACATCGTACTTTCAAGATTTGGAAAAAATGATTCTGCGTTTTGTATGGAACTGGAAAAAACCCCGTATAGCTAAGGCAGTTCTCTGTAACAAAAATAAAGCTGGGGGCATCAGCATACCAGATTTTAATCTGTACTACAAAGCCAGAGTGCTCAAGACATCATGGTACTGGCACAAAAACAGAGACATAGACACTTGGAATCGAATTGAAAACCAAGAAATGAAACTAACATTTTACAACCACCTAATCTTTGTTAAACCAAACAAGAACATACCTTGGGGGAAAGACTCCCTATTCCACAAATGGTGTTGGGAGAACTGGATGTCTACATGTAAAAGACTGAAACTGGACCCAAACCTTTCCCCACTCACAAAACTTGATTCAAGATGGATAAAGGACTTAAATTTAAGGCATGAAACAATAAAAATCCTCAAAGAAAGCATAGGAAAAACACTGGAAGATATTGGCCTGGGGAAAGACTTCATGAAGAAGACTGCCATGGCAATTGCAACAACAACAAAAATAAACAAATGGGACTTCATTAAACTGAAAAGCTTCTATACAGCTAAGGAGACAATAACCAAAGCAAAGAGACAACCTACACAATGGGAAAGGATATTTGCATATTTTCAATCAGACAAAAGCTTGATAACTAGGATCTATAGAGAACTCAAATTAATCCACATGAAAAAAGCCAACAATCCCATATATCAATGGGCAAGAGACATGAATAGAACTTTCTCTAAAGACGACAGACGAATGGCTAACAAACACATGAAAAAATGTTCATCATCTCTATATATTAGAGAAATGCAAATCAAAACAACCCTGAGATATCATCTAACCCCAGTGAGAATGGCCCACATCACAAAATCTCAAAACTGCAGATGCTGGCGTGGATGTGGAGAGAAGGGAACACTTTTACACTGCTGGTGGGACTGCAAACTAGTACAACCTTTCTGGAAGGAAGTATGGAGAAACCTCAAAGCACTCAACCTAGACCTCCCATTTGATCCTGCAATCCCATTACTGGGCATCTACCCAGAAGGAAAAAAATCCTTTTATCATAAGGACACTTGTACTAGACTGTTTATTGCAGCTCAATTTACAATCGCCAAAATGTGGAAACAGCCTAAATGCCCACCAACCCAGGAATGGATTAACAAGCTGTGGTATATGTATACCATGGAATACTATTCAGCCACTAAAAAAAATGGAGACTTTACATCCTTCGTATTAACCTGGATGGAAGTGGAAGACATTATTCTTAGTAAAGCATCACAAGAATGGAGAAGCATGAATCCTATGTACTCAATCTTGATATGAGGACAATTAATGAGAATTAAGGTTATGGGGGGGTGCAGAAAGAGGGATGGAGGGAGGGGGGTGGGGCCTTAGTGTGTGTCACACTTTATGGGGGCAAGACATGATTGCAAGAGGGACTTTACCTAACAATTGCAATCAGTGTAACTGGCTTATTGTACCCTCAATGAATCCCCAACAATAAAAAAAAAAAAAAAAATTAAAAAAAAAAAAAAAAGAGGCTTCACAAACCTTTTCTCATGAAGGGGGAAATGGACTGATCCAGGATAGATTTGGGAATTGTAGAACGATTTATCATGGGATTTTCTTTCATTTTCTCAAATGATGTCTCCTGGACAATTTTATCTATCACTGTTTCATCCAGGCTCTTTCCCATGAACTGCATCACCTTCTGAATTTCACGCTTTTGGTCCTGTGGTCAGAGCAACATTGGATTAGAACGGAGGAAAGTATCAGAAAGACACAGTTCAATTCTTTGGGACATCCCTCCCACAAGTACAGCCTTGAAACAACTTTGGATTTTTCTGCACCTGGGTCTGACATAGTTCTTCCAAAGGGCCTTTACTCACTCTCTTTATGTCCTCGAAGAAGAGGAAGAGAACTCGGTATCTGTCTTTTATCTCCCACCATCCTTTCACATGGTCAAACCAGGAACCCCAGGCCACTGAAACAGAGGACATGGAACAGTCCACTTAGAGGTGGTATAGCACCTTTTGGATGTCAGGGATTTTAGTTACCTAAAGTGCAGTGGAGAGAGAGAAAAACCAATTCTGTATCGGATACGTCCTAAGGGTCCTGAATTTAAGGGTGATGTAGGTTGGGACAACTTTGGGGTTATTTGCCACCTAAGGTGGCTTCATGTTTGTTATTCCCTCATATTGGGACAGGGATACTCTTTGGAATGGGGGCAGCTCTGTGGGCCATGTGACCCAGAATAAAGGCTTTTGAATCAGGTGGAAGATGTTTGCTGACAGCAGTGGGTGTGCACAGTAAAAGCAGCCAGTGTACTCTGTCCGGTCCCAATCTGTGGGAATCACACCCAATAAGGAACATGGCATTCTAGGGAATTGAAATGGTTTGCCTGATTTCCTAGAGTAAGCCTTGCTAGAGTGAGAATGCAAAAGGATTTTCCTTGGGTGGTGCCTGTGGCTCAAAGGGGTAGGGCACTGGTGCCATATGCCAGAGGTGGTGGGTTCAAACCCAGCCCTGGCCAAAACTGCAAAAAAAAAAAAAAAAAAAAAAAGATTTTCCTTTACCTTTTCCTTTGATGAAGGTTTCAAAATACTCATCCCAGGTACCAGGGTCAGGAAGCATTTGATTCATCCTTTGGAAATGGTAGTAGGAAACCATACAGTCTTTAGCATTCCGAGCTATGTAAAGGAACTTTGGGGTAAAGTGAAGAAGTGAGTGAAAGATGGTATAAAACATGGATTTTTCACAGTTTCTTTACCTTGAGCCATTCTTTTTTTTTTTTTTGCCACAGGAAACTCATTTTTAATAACAACTCTTACTTAGGTGTTGCAATTTTATGACAGAGAAATGACCACTATGTAATGTATAAAAATCAGTTACTCATACTGATAATGAAAATCTCCCACTTCTCGTTGTTTTATAGCTAAATAATACAGCTTTCAATATTACAAGGAACCACACAGACACTGCCTTTAAGTCAAGTCATTGAAAATGCATTTAGACTTATAAGACTTTTCAAAGTTGTATATGTACGTTTAGTCTAAGATTTCAGATTGATAGGGCTTGAATGCTTCATTTTATGTAAAATTTTGAGGGATGAATTATACATAATAAAGGATACTGACCTCTTACCCAGAAAAAAAAAAAAAAAAAAAAAATGTTCATCATCTCTATATATTAGAGAAATGCAAATCAAAACAACCCTGAGATATCATCTAACCCCAGTGAGAATGGCCCACATCACAAAATCTCAAAACTGCAGATGCTGGCGTGGATGTGGAGAGAAGGGAACACTTTTACACTGCTGATGGGACTGCAAACTAGTACAACCTTTCTGGAAGGAAGTATGGAGAAACCTCAAAGCACTCAAGCTAGACCTCCCATTTGATCCTGCAATCCCATTGCTGGGCATCTACCCAGAAGGAAAAAAATCCTTTTATCATAAGGACACTTGTACTAGACTGTTTATTGCAGCTCAATTTACAATCGCCAAAATGTGGAAACAGCCTAAATGCCCACCGACCCAGGAATGGATTAACAAGCAGTGGTATATGTATACCATGGAATACTATTCAGCCATTAAAAAAAATGGAGACTTTACATCCTTTGTATTAAGCTGGATGGACGTGGAAGACATTATTCTTAGTAAAGCATCACAAGAATGGAGAAGCATGAATCCTATGTACTCAATTTTGATATGAGGACAATAATGACAATTATGGTTATGGGGGGGTAAACAGAGGGAAGGAGGGAGGGGCGTGGGGCCTTGGTGTGTGTCACAGTTTATGGGGACAAGACACAATTGCAAGAGGGACTTTACCTAACAATTGCAATCAGTGTAACCTGGCTTATTGTACCCTCAATGAATCCCCAACAATAAAAAAAAACGAGCCCTCACCCTATACCCAAAAAAAGAGAAAAACGCATTATGTAAGGTTCCAGGTATGTGACGCCTTTACAGATAAACCTGTATCTGTAGTGGGTGTGGGCTGGGGGAGGTTCTTTTTTCTCCCACTCTGAATAACCCATTCACCAATTATCTGTCTACACCACCCATCTATAGAGGGTGGTGGTGGCTGAGCTGAGCTCCAGTCAGAATAAAAGCAGGGTGGCCAATTCAGGAACTGGTGGGAGGAATGCAAGGGCTGAAGCAGGGGGAAGGAGGAGAGATTTGCAGAGATAAAGCCAGAGATGGAAACTTATGAGTTGTGAAGCCATTGAAATATATAAGCTGTAACCCAGTTATAACCTAAGAATATGGGGAATGGGAGAGGGAGGGGAGGGAGGGGGGAGACTGGGCGGAGGGAGGGTGATTGGTGGGATTACACCTGCAGTGCATCGTACAATGGTACATGTAAAACTTAGTAAATGTAGAATATAATTGTCTTAACACAGTAAGAAAATGCCAGGAAGGCTGTTAACCAGTGTGATGAAAATGTGTCAAACTGTTTATAAAACCAGTGTATGGTGCCCCATGATTGCATTAATGTACACAGTTATGATTTAATAGTAATTAAAAATATATATATATAGCTTGGCTTTTTCTTTCCACAAGAGAATAAGGTATCTCTGTAACATAACCAACAGGGTGATTGTGCCACATATTTTAAGCATGATATTTTTGTTCCACGAGGTTCGAGAGGGGCAGAAAAAGACCAGTATAACGGTGATGTACGATTTGATTTGATAGAAGGAAATCTGATGATCAGAAGTGTCCATCAAAGGTAGCAGACATTTCTTTACGAGAGGTTGTGTGTAAATAATACTTGAAATATACTCAGCCACTGCGTTAGAGGGTTGCAATGGAGAAACATGTCAGGCCTTCCAGGGCCGTCTGGAAATGCCTGTCCGGGCCGGCTCTGGCACAGGCCTAAGGTCTCCGTGGAAAGCAGAACGTGACCAGATGGAATCATGATCGTGTTCCCTGAATGCTCTGATCACAGACGGTCTGAACATGTGTTTACTTCCAACCCACATTTCCATTGAACTTTCGAAATTATTAAAGCCCTTTAGAATGAAGGGTCATGTCACTGTATTTAACAGTTTCAATAATTGAATTTATTATGAACATTATCACTGTAATACTACACAACACATGAGTACTTTTTTCCAATAGTATCAAGCATTTGCCACTCTACAGTTCACAAATTGCAAGAAAATAGGGTAAAAATTGCTCTAGTTTAAACCATTGCATGAAAGTGAAGAGCAGAGACTTCAGGTCTCACATAAATGCTGTCATACAGACACACCTGCAAACTTTTCATTAGCAGAAGATGCTAAGTCGCTTCACTTTTTGTTTAGCAATCTGCCTTAAAACCAAAAGCCCAATTTATTTTCTGTTAAAAATATTCTTAACCTGAAATTGGTCTTTTTGGAATACTTCTAGTTGCCTTCAGAGTTGTGCTCACTTTCAAAACTGAAGATACTTGGACTATCAGGAAATGAGTTCCTTTCCTTTCCGGAGGAAGTCTTTTCTTTAGAATCTTTAGAAAAATTATACATTGGGCAAGACCAAGGAGCCAAGCTTACCTGTGTGCCAGAAAACATTGCAAAACTGCAGGTAAGCCTCCCCCAGGGTGCAGGCAAGGAAGCAGGTGTCTCTGATCTTAAGTTGGCGGAAACTGAGAAACATACCCAGTCCCCCAGGTGATGTGGAATCAGCCATGCTGGATTTCCGGCCCTAAACAAGCAGTCGTTTTTACATTTTGAGGCTCACGCTGTCACTGAACAACTCCCGTGGCATTTTATTGTGATTTCTACTGTAAATGTCTTGACACCTTCTCTCCACTGTGGCTGGACACGTTTCACCACAGAAATTGAGTTTTGCCTCTTTCCATTTTGTATGTCCATTTTATATAAGTAATCCCCTGAAAATCAAGCTATTTTGAAGTTAAAGTGTCATAGGAGTGGCATGGCTGGAGCCTGCATTCTGGTGCCCAGATCTCTGGATTCCCATTCTCTGTTGGGAATCCTAACCCTAATGGTAGCCCTAACCAGAGACCTAGGTTCCTGTCCAGTCCACCTCTGGGGCTACTTGTGGAGATGGTTCCTGTGGAAGGTGGGTGTACAGTGTTGTGCAGAGTCCCAGCAAAACAGCAAGATAACTCCATTCAAAGTAGCCATACTTGTGTGTCTTTAATACTCATCCTTTAAAGAACTGTTATTTTTTTTCCAAGTTCCAATTACTGAACTCTTAATGAGGTAGATGTGGCCACTACATAACCCACAGTAATGCATAACGCCGTGGCACACAGCTCAGGTGATTCTCGGTGTGACACAGAGCTGCTGTTCCTAATTCTCCCTTCCTTTGCCTTATGTTCTCAAAACACTTTTCATCAGGGCCAGGTGAGGTGGCTCACACCTGTAATCCCAGCACTCTGGGAGGCCAAGGCAGGTGGATCTCTTGAGCTCAGGAGTTCAAGACTAGCCTGAGCAAGAGTGAGACTCTGTCTCTAAAAATTAGCCAGGCGTTGTGGTGGGCGCCTGTAGTCCCAGCTACTTGGGAAGCTGGGGCAGGAGGATTGCTTAAGCCCAGAAGTTTGAGGTTGCTGTGAGCTATGATGCCAGAGCACTTTACTGAGGGTGACAAAGTGAAACTGTCTCAAACAAACAACAATGTTCACCATCTTGCTCTTTATATGCCATGCCACAATCTTAGGGTGGAATGCAAATATTAAATTGTTGCTCAGTGAAGTAGAAAATACTTACTTTGAATATACCCAGCCCACTCTCTGTGGGTTTTGTCTGCCTCCACACAGGTGATACTGCGTTCATATCTGAGGCGATTCTAATTGGGTTTCAGCAGCCCCCACAGGTGATTGACTGTTAAGAGGGAGCAAATGACACAGGTAGCTAATGACCAAAATTATTTCCCATAACGTTTTAGTAAAACAAATAAGCACGAGATCCCCATATTCTCTTTTCCCTGCATAAATGGAAACCAAGTCTAATGGCTTTGCTAAAATATAATTTTTGTTTCTGGATCATGGTCCTTTAAATACGCTTCTCCCTTTATCTTGGTGCATAATTTCCCCTATTGAAGGTGTGCGAGGCCCACAGGTGGTTCTCGTTATTGTAATTCTTTTGTCCAGGTGAGGGGCATTACATTTTCATACTTTCTGTTATTCCAGAGTCTTAAAGAGCTGTACATGGAGAACAATTATCTGGAGACCCTGCCTGCCGCCTTGGGGTCCATGCCTCACCTGGAAGTTCTTGATTGCCGGCACAATTTGCTTAAGGTGCTCCCAGATGCCATTTGCCAAGCACAAGGTGAGGAAACTTTACAGACCCACAGTCCACAGAGTTTGAGCCACACCTCCCGTGACAACTGACCTCATTGTCTGCAGAGCTGAGCCCTATCCCAGGGGCTGCTTGCAGGGTTCACTAGGGACGAGGGGGAGGCCAGGTGTCCTGGTTAGTGCAGCTAACAGTCTTGCAAAGGCAGTTAGATTGTTTATTGGGAGTTGAAAAGAGAAGTAAATAAAAACAGCTAAGAAAATTAATATTCATTCGTATATTCATTACAGCACCAGCAATAATTTACTGAATACTTGCTATATGCCAGAATTTGGACCTGGAGTCTTGCAGTAAATTTTCACTTAGATCACTAAGTCCTTTGAATAAAAGAAAAAGTATTTCACCCAAAGTAGTGAAATTAGCAAGGGGACTGTTGTGTGGGGTTGTTGTTGCTGTTGTTGTGATGTAATGTGTTTGTAATGGCCAAACAATTACAAGGACTTTATGGGAATTTGAGATGGAGATCTCACTGGCGTCATGGGTTAGTCATTCAAAGATACAGACATGTGAAAATATGAGCCAGGCTGATAAAGAAGGGCTATTCAAAGAACTCAGAAGATTGGCCAGGCATGGTGGCTCACACCTGTAATCCCAGCACTTTGGGAAGCCAAGGAGAGTGGATCGCCTGAGCTCACAGGTTCGAGACCAGCCTGAGCCAGAGCGAGACCCCCGTCTCTAAAAATAGCCAGGCATTGTGGCCGACACCTGTAGTCCCAGCTACTTGGGAGGCTGAGGCAAGAGGATCACTTGACCTCAAGAGTTTGAGCTTGTTGTGAGCTGTGACATAAAAGCGCTGTACCCAGGACAACAAAGTGAGACTTTTTTCTTTTTTTTTGAGATGAAGAACTCAGAGGATCAGTACGTTACTGTACCTATTCTACGTAGAATAATGTAAAATGCAAATTATAAGTAGTGGTAAGTATAGCAAGGGAACTTTTGAGCTCTTTGATTGACGTGAAAATCATATATGGTTCCTATTTAAAAACCCAAACTTTTCCCACCAGCCTAAGCCACTCTTCTTTTTTTTTCTTCTTTTCACTGACAGTGGTAGTCTCTGGGTAGACCATTCTTTATCTGTACATCCAGCCCTTCACCCCTCCATCCACTTTTTGGCCACAATGTGCTGAATCCCTGGGGTGATTCTCTAATGGAGGCAGGATGGGTGAACAGTATATGGAAGCAGCTGTTCCCCTTTCATGGATCAGGCGGGGCTGGGACGCTCCTGGGAACGCTCCTGCACACACATCTTATCCTGCCCTTGGGCCCTGCAGGAGTGAAATAGTCTCAAAATGCTTTCGTGTTTACTATTTTGCTGTCTGTACTATTTATTTACACTGGCTCCAACAACTTTGAGTTATAAAGTTATAAAGAAGTTATAGAAAAGAGAACCTGATTTGGCTCATTAAATCAGATGCATTTTATTAGATGGCACAGCAGCAGGAAATAAACATGCAAAAGTAATTGGACTAGAGGATGCAGTTTTTACACGTTCATTTTGCTTATTCTTTTCAAATGCGTATGATTTGTTTCTGTTTTCTAAGCATCCAGTCTCATGACAAAATTTTCTTTATTTATCCTCTCTTTTGGTGAAGCACGCAGAGAGAAGTGACTGAGTTTGTAAGGCATTTATCACTGAGTACGATTTAAAAGTCATTTCTGTCTTCTCCCCCAATACTGGGTATTCCCAAACCTTTCGTCTCTGCCTATGTGACTGATTAAACATTGCATTTTGGTGTTTAATTTACATTTCTTCTGTTGACTGATTTTGAGCATCTTTTTTATGCTTTCCAAGACATTTTTCTCTTTCAGTGAACTATTTAAAAGTTTCTTACACTGAAAAATACAGACTCAGCCCATTCTCTAGGAGATGACAGCATTTTGCTTTACAAAGTTTTGGGTGCATGTACCAGAACTCACAATCTGATAACAGTAGTTCCTTGTAGCAACTAAGATATAACAGGGTTGGTAGGAAAGGGAAGAGAGGGAGAATCATTTTTATCCTTTCTTTGCTGTTTTTGCATGCCACATGTCTGCTTACAATAATTTATATATATTATTTTTATGCCAGATGGAATTTTTTTCAAAAAATTAATTTGCTTATTAACTTGAGAGTAGCACAGAAATGACACTGTGAGTCAGGTGCCAGACCCCGGCTCTTTTTAAGGATCAGGCAGGTGACAGTGCCGGGTAGGCCAACACCTGATATAACAGCAGGGAGGCCTGTGGGAAGCTGGACTGTCCACCCACAGGCTCCCATGGCCAGTTTCCCCAGAACTCTGCTGACCCCAGGAGCAGGTAGGAGGGAGGTTTTTGCCAGGGAGCTGTCAGTTCCAGTTAGCAACTGCTGCCCTAAACTAAAAAAAACAACAATGAAACAAAGACATCCGCTCTTAGAAGGATGGAAGTATCATAAGACTAAATTCCATTCTCTTTATCTGGAGAAGGAGCAGACACAGAGACAGACCTTCTGTAGATGGTACAGACAGCCAAGCCAGTCCTATGCACCCTCCCTCCTGGCCTCTTACTAATTCCGGGTTGGAGCTCTCACATACCCAGGCAGGTGTAGGTAACAGCTTAATGTTTGTTCTTAGGATAAATCCACCATGTTTAAAAATAATCTTTTCAGCTTTGAAAGAATTGCTGCTAGATGACAACTTGCTCACCCATCTTCCAGAGGATCTAGATTACCTGGTGAATCTCAAGGTTCTGACACTTTCGGAGAATCCCATGGAAGAACCCCCCAAAGACGTGTGTGCTCAAGGCAGGGAGGCCGTGTGGGATTTCCTCAAGGAAAACAGAATCCTGAAAATTCAGACAACAAAGGTAAAGTCACTGCAGACTCGTGATAACACATTTACAGTTGCTTTGGGGAGGCTAGTGTTTAAATACATTACAGATTATTCTCTGAAGAGACTCCTTATGAAGCCATACCTGTCCTTTTACAGAACAGACTTATTTAATTTTATGTCTGTCTCTAGGCCAAGTGAGAGAATTTTTTAATGTCAGCCCTAGAATTTCTGTCTTTTATATACCTTATCTCTTGTCAGATAAGAACCCAACGGGCAAAGGAACCCAAAACTTAAAATTTCAAAACAATCTAAAATCCTTGGACTATTTCATTGGAGTGAAAAAAGTTTGTATTAACAAAGGTAAGGTTGGAAAATTAGAAATGAAAGCATTTATTTATTACAAGTTATTTGTAATAAATAATTGATAATTATTAGACATATAGGCCCAGAGACCAGGGTTCTGCTTTGCCACTAACTAGAATCAAAGGGCTGAGAGCCCAGGAGACCGAGGAGACCCCAGGTGGGCTGGGAATGTGTCCACTTCAGACAATATGCTCTTCAACTGGCCTCTCATCTAGACAACCACTTAACCCATAACTAGCATCCCTGCCTCTGGGGGGACTCCCCCATGACGCAGCCCCCACTCAGTAGTCACATTCTCTAGAGTTAGAGTCATAGCCTCTGGTCTGCAAGACCCTCTCTCAGTGGCCCCAACTCTATCAGACCTGCCCTCTTTTCTTCAAGAAATATTTTGTGATACCACCTTTAGTATTCTGCTATTGAATTCAGAGATAGAAAAACTACCCAAACACACAATTTTAATAAATCAAAATAAGGCCTGAGTTTGCAACATAAAGGAGAACGAAAAGGAAAATGATTTATATTAAAATATTTATTTATATATATGTATATATGTATATACATACATGTAGTTATTCCTAAGTGTATATATACATATATACATACTCAGGAATAACGACACTGAAAAAATGAAAATTGCAGTTTTTGATTGCATACTTTCCAAAAGCAGCTGGAAAACCCTTGTGCCCTCTGGCATATTTTAAAATTGATATTAAATTTTTTTGTCATAAAGTTTAAATCAGTGCAAAGGATTTTGGGTGAATTTTAAATGTTGACACTTTATAATGAGCTGTTAGATCTACATTCTAAATGTGTCCAGTGGAATCTAAATACCATTATAATCTGTCTATATCAATTTATAAATACTTGAACAAGCTCTCATTTTATAGGCAGAAATTTTATATCATATTCCTTTTCTTTTTCTTTTTTTTTTTTTGAGACAGAGTCTCATTTTGTCAGGCTCATTAGAGTGCTGTGGCATCACAGCTCACAGCAACCTCAAACTCTTGGGCTCAAGCAATTCTCTTGCCTCAGCTGTCCAAGTAGCTAGGACTACAGGTGCCCACCACAGCACCCAACTATTTTTCCAGACGAGGTCTCACTCTGGCTCAGGCTAGTCTCCAACCTATGAGCTAAGGCAATCCACCTGCCTCAGCCTCCCAAGTGCTAGGATTACAGGCATGAGCCACCTTGCCCAGCCTTCCTTTTCTTCTTGAACATGTTTTTTCCATTCCACTGTTTTCTCAGAATTGATCCTAAGGTTATAGATATATATATTTTTAAGTCTTTCATAAATTGTTCATTTGTACTTCTGTGCAACAAAATAACTGTGTTACATCACAATTAATAGTAGTATAAAATTATCTAAAACAACATAAAATTTATTACAAATTATTTATAAGAAATAATTGATAATTATTAGACATGTAGGATTTTTTAGAAGACTATGCCCAAATGAGAGGGATTTTTTAAAATCGGTTTATATATTCATGCATAAATATTGCTGATTACTAGAATAAGACAGAGTTTATCTAGATTCTACTCCTACTTTTTCATTTTACAGATAAAAACCCTGATAAACTGTATTCACATAGATGAGTTGGTGAGAGTAGAAGCTTTCTTTGCCTGTACTGTTCTGTTTTAAATAGCAATGCTTCAGACATCTCCAAAATTCTCCCAGATTTATACCCCCCAAATCAGATAGTAGGTCTTAGCTGACATAGCAACTAGCATTTCCTCAATTTTCTTGATAGAATTGGAAACCACCTCCCTAGCAAAAGGATTGCTCACCCAGCCCTCCAAGTCATTCGTTTTCTCAATATCCCCAGTAGTATTTTGAGTTGTTCTTCTGTTTTTTCCTTTTCTGTCTGTTGTTGCATTCTCAGGCTGACTTTAGGCAGGGGTGCATATGGGGGTGCTTTCCCCAAAGCTCAGGAACGTGTATTGCCTTCAGCCTGTCCCTCCTGCTCACCCTTAGGCTATGCAAACCAGGGCACCTGTCACACAACCCACCACACGGTCACCTTAAGAAAACAAAGGGAGCTGAGGAGAGGAGGGAGGTTGGGGTGGAGGGAGGGTAATTGGTGGGGCCACACCTATGGTGCATCTTAGAATGGGTACAGGCGAAACTTGCTAAATGCAGAATACAAATGTCTACATACAGTAACTAAGAAAATGTCATGAAGGCTATATTAAACAGTTTGATGAAAATATTTCAGATTGTATATGAAACCAGCACATTCTACCCCTTGATTGCACTAATGTACACAGCTATGATTTAATAATAAAAAATAAAATAAATGGTTATCTTGGGAAAACAAAAAAAACAAAGAAACAAAAAAAAAAGAGCCCCATAAATTCCCAAGTGCCTCTGGAGGGTACTGTGGCCTGGAGGGTCACATGGGCTGACCGGCCGTTTCCAGGCCTGGCTCACCCTTGCCCCCCTACACGCTCAGTCCCAGTCAGGACCCGGTGCTCCTCCAGGGACCAAGTGTGCTCCCGCCCCAGGGCCTCGGCACGGGCTCCTCGGGTTCCTTGCCATGCCCAGAGATGCTCCCTTAGGTCTGGCAGTAGTCCAGCCTTGCTTCACTGTCTCTGCTGCGTGTCCTCTCGCAGAGCCTCACGTCCATTCATTCAGCGAGTGTTCGCCTCTCCCTCACGTCCATTCATTCAGTGAGTGTTCAAGGAGCTTCTGCTGAGTGCCAGACATTGTTCTAGGGACTGGAGAGACAGCAGCATACAAAACAAGTATTTCTGTCCTCCTGTTGCTTGGAACCTAGAAGGAAATAACATAAAATTACATTCGTTAGAGTGCTGTGGGTGGGGGGAAGTTGCAGGAAAGGGGACTGAACCCGCAGGAAATGGCGTATGTGTGCACTGCACGCGTGTGTCTGTGACTGCGTGTGTGGGCGTGCTCATGTCTGTCTCTCTGCGCCAGCATGTGCACATACGTGTGTGTGGGCACGTGCGCGTGTCTGTGTCTGCGTGTTCTGTGCGCATGTGTCTGTGTGTGCACACACACGTGTGCGTCTGCGCATGCGCGTGTGCGGAGGAGCCGGGCTGCTTTACCCCAGGTTGCTGGGGCTTCACTGGAAAGATGGCTCTTTGAGCTGGAGGGGTTTGAACACAGCACCACAGATGGAGGCTCAAATAACAGAAATGTGTCTTCTCACTGTCCTAGGCAAGAATTCAGCAGGGGCCGGCCTGGTGAGGCCTCCCGGCTGTGCAGCGGGGCTGATGCTCCCGCGTGTGAGGTCTCTGTCCTGCCTCCCCTGAGGCCGCTAATCTCACCCATTTAAATCTGATTATCTCCCCAAAGCCCTGTCTCCAAATACTGTATCACCTTGGACATTTGGGCTTCAACATATGAATTGGGGGACGCAGTTCAGTCCCTGGCAAGGGCAGCTGAACGCAGCTGGCTGCGGGGTGAGCCCCGAGGGTCAGGACTCGGCTCCCGCAAAGGGCGGTGCCTCCGAGCCGGGCGAGGCCCCCGGGCAGGGCCGGTGAGCAGGGCGAGCGGTCGGAGGGAGGCGGGAGCGCAGCCAGTGGGGCCTCAGAAGCACGGCAAGGACGCGGGGCGACACTGGGAGGCGTGTTCCTGGGCAAGTGGAAGGGCTCGGCGGGCCAGTGACGGGAGTGGGGCAGGATCGGAGCTCAGCCTGCCCCGGCGCCCTTCTCCAGCCGGATCACTTGGCAGGTCGCCCGCGCTCACTGTGGCCTCCTCTCTTGCCCGGAAACGAGCGCCCTGAACGCAGCCTCACTGCTGCTGCCAAAAACCTACAACAGTGCCCGGCACACAAAAGCACTAAAGTCTATACTTTTAAAAATTGGCCTGACATGAAACAATAAAAATCCTCAAAGAAAGCATAGGAAAAACACTGGAAGATACTGGCCTGGGGAAAGACTTCATGAAGAAGACTGCCATGGCAATTGCAACAACAACAAAAATAAACAAATGGGACTTCATTAAACTGAAAAGCTTCTGTACAGCCACGGAGACAACAACCAAAGCAAAGAGACAACCTACACCAATGGGAAAGGATATTTGCATATTTTCAATCAGACAAAAGCTTGATAACTAGGATCTATAGAGAACTCAAATTAATCCACATGAAAAAAGCCTAGAATCCCATCTACCAATGGGCAAGAGACATGAATAGAACCTTCTCTAAAGAAGACAGACGAATGGCTAACAAACATATGAAAAAATGTTCATCATCTCTATATATTAGAGAAATGCAAATCAAAACCACCCTGAGATACCATCTAACCCCAGTGAGAATGGCCCACATCACAAAATCTCAAAACTGCAGATGCTGGCGTGGATGTGGAGAGAAGGGAACACTTTTACACTGCTGGTGGGACTGCAAACTAGTTCAACCTTTCTGGAAGGAAGTATGGAGAAATCTCAAAGCACTCAAGCTAGACCTCCCATTTTATCCTGCAATCCCATTACTGGGCATCTACCCAGAAGGAAAAAAATCCTTTTATCATAAGGACACTTGTACTAGACTGTTTATTGCAGCTCAATTTACAATGCCAAAATGTGGAAACAGCCTAAATGCCCACCAACCCAGAAATGGATCAACAAGCTGTGGTATATGTATACCATGAAATACTATTCAGCTATTAAAAAAAAATGGAGACTTTACATCCTTCTTATTAACCTGGATGGAAGTGGAAGACATTATTCTTAGTAAAGCATCACAAGAATGGAGAAGCATGAGGGACTTTACCTAACCATTGCAATCAGTGTAACCTGGCTTATTGTATCCTCAATGAATCCCCAACAATAAAAAAAAAGAAGAAGAAGAATGGAGAAGCATGAATCCTATGTACTCAATTTTGATATGAGGACAATTAATGACAATGAAGGTCATGGGGGGGGGAGGAAAAGCAGAAAGAGGGAAGGAGGGAGAAGGGTGGGGCCTTGGTGTGTGCCACACCTTCTGGGGGCAAGACATGTTTGCAAGAGGGCCTTTACCTAGCAAATGCAATCAGTGTAACCTGGCTTATTGTACCCTCAATGAATCCCCTACAATAAAAAAAAGAAAAAGAAATAAAAATTGGCCTGAATGACTGGCTCCCTTTGGAATTCTAATCCCGGCCGGTTCTCTGCAGCCCCAGCCCCCGTCAGGGCAGACAGCGCCCCGCAGCGGCTGCGGCTGGGGCTGAGCCCGCCCGTCTCGTTTGCAGATTCAGGCCTGGTGGCGCGGGATGATGGTGCGGAGAGGATTCGGGAGATTTGAAGAACTACTGAAAGCGCGAAAGAAAGGCAAGATCTCTCCAAAAGATAAGAAAGCAAAGCAGCAGGCTGCGAAGGAAAGGGAAAAAGAAAAGGAAAAGCCTGAGAAGAAAAAGAAGAAATGATTCTATCAATGTATGGGCTGAGGTAATGAACCAAGCTGTCTGGGAATTAGAGTCTCACTGCATTAAAACTATTCATAGAATTATGTTTATGTGTAAAAATAAGATACTTTTTTTTTTTTTTGAGACAGAGTCTCACTATATCACCCTCGGTAGGGTGCATGGCATCACAGCTCACAGCAACCTCAAACTCTTGGACTTAAGTGGTTCTCTTGCCTCAGCTTCCCAAGTAGCTGGGACTACAGGCTCCTGCCACAAGGCCTGGCTATTTTTTGTTGCAGTTGTCATTGTTGTCCAGCTGGCCCCAGGCTGCGTTCAAACCTGCCAGCCTCCTGTATGTGGCTGGCACCAAGCCATAAAGATACTTTTGCTGAACTACTTTACAGGTAAAATGATAGTTCCGTGTTTTTTTTTAACCATCCATTTTAACCACCCATTGAAGGATGCACGCTGTTTCCAGTTTTTGGCTATTACGAAGAAGGCTGCTGTGAACATTCATGTGTAGGTTTGTGCAAAAGCACAGGTGTTCACGGATTCTGTGGGAATGCCCAGGGAAAGGAATACCATGTTACCCAACATCCCTTTTTATTTTACAGCTCTCAGAAATTCCTCATCCTCATGACTTTTTCTTTCATAGTAGTATTGATTTTTTTTTTTTTTTTTTGTAGAGACAGAGTCTCACCTTACCGCCATGATGGTAGAGTGAGATGTACACAGGACTCAGTAGAGTGCCATGATGTACACAGGACTCACATAAACCTCTAGCTCTTGGGCTTCCGCGATTCTCCTGCCTCAGCCTCCCAAGCAGCTGGGATTACAGGCGCCCGCCTCAACGCCCGGCTATTTTTTGGTTGCAGTTCAGCCGGGGCTGGGTTTGAACCCGCCACCCTCGGTATATGGGGCTGGCGCCTTACTCACTGAGCCACAGGCACCTTTAAATGCTCATATCTTTCAAGCAATGACAGCAATATTAAGTATTAGTGTAGCAAGAGGAAAGTGAAACAATTTGATTAGAGAGTATCAGAACAGAAATGTTTAGGCAGACATCACAGCCATGCAATGACTTTCACGTTCCACTAGAAGAAAGACAAAAATTTCAAACCTCACTTAGAACAATATAAAACTTTCATCAGTAGGCTGGACACAGTGGCTCATGCCTATAACCCCACTCTGAGTGGCCAAGGCAGTTGGATCCCTTTAGCTTAGGAGTTTGAGACCAGCCTGAATAAGAGCAAGAACCCATATCTACTAAAAATAGGGTGGCAGGCGCCTGTAATCCCAGCTACTCTGGAGGCTGAGGCAGGAGGATTGTTGAGTCCAGGAGTCTGAGGTTGCTGTGAGTGATGACACTATGACACTCTACCCAGGGTAACAGAGTGAGACTCTGTCTCAAAAAGCAAACGTTTCATGAACTAAATAGGTTTTATGTAGCAAATTCCATGTCAAGGAAATGACTAGAGGCCAGGGGTCCTCAAACTGCAGCCCATGGGCCACATCAGGCGGTGTGATTATATTTGTTTCTGTTTTGTTTTTTTACTTCAAAATAAGATATGTGCAGTGTGCATAGGAATTTGTTCATAGTTTATTTTTTGAACTATAGTTCTGCCCTCCAACGATCCAAGGGACAGTGAATTGGCCCCATTTAAAAAGTTTGAGGACGCCTGCTAGAGGCAATATGTTAATAATATTTTTGTTTTTACAATGAAAGATTTTCATTTATTCTAACATGATGTGTTTTCGATAGTGGGTCCTACTGTCTAACAGTGATGCAGAGAAATATTTACTCTCTACTCAATATTTACTTGATTTGCTTAATTCAGATTGAATGGTAAACTTGTGTCAGTTGATCTGATTTAGTGTAATATCTACTTGTTCATGATTCATTGATTCTGCAACTAGAATTAGGAAAGGTACACCACCATCTAAGGCCTGTAATTCCTTAAACATTTTTTTCTAAAAAAAAAATTCAACTTTTCCCAATTAGGAAGTATATTTATGAGCTATCATCTTTTTCTTTTTTTTGAGACAGAGTCTCACTATGTCACCCTTGGTAGAGTGCTGTGATGTCACAGCTCACAGCAACCTCAAACTCTTAGGCTTAAGCGACTCTCTTACCCCAGCCTCTCGAGTAGCTGTGACTACAAGCATCCACCACCATCCTGTGCACATTGGGTCTATATACTTTGAATTTTATTTCTCTTTTATTTCTCTCTTTTTATTTCTGGGTGCTCTTAGTCAAATATGCTTTAAATTTTAAATGTTAAATCTGCAAATGCCAGAAGCATCAATGGGGTCTTCAGAAGGTCACTTTTAAAAGACCTATTTTCTGAAAAGCCATTTTGCCTGTGGCTGAGTCTTGTAATAAGATTTGCAAACAAGGAAAGCCTCTCTCTCTCTGTCACCACACAGCACCCCTGGGACCTGTGGTCCTCACCAAGACTGAGGCCCCCTCTCGCTGTTACCGCACAGCTCCATGGGCTAGGGGGTCCTCACCAAGACCGAGGCCCCCTTTCCCTGTCATCTCACAGTTCCCTGGGCCAGGGGTTCCTCACCAAGACCGAGGCCCCCTCTCCCTGTCACCGCACAGCTCCCTGGGCCAAGGGGTCCTCACCAAGAGGTGCAAGAGCCGGACCCTCCAGAGCGCAGCAGCTGATCAGCAGTGACCTCAGTGCTGGTAGAAAGCGGAACCTAGCAGGTTCTCAGAAGCACTGCCCACATTCCTGTCGGCTGATAAATCCAGTTCTTGAAGACTCCCAAGTAAAGGGATAAACTGAGCTGTGGAAATATAACAGGGTCATGTTTCGGGACCATCTCACCAGATTCTTTGAGTGCTTGCTCCCCACTGGCAACTTAACCTGGCAGCCTGGCTCCCCCATCCCTCCTCCGTCCCTCACACACCCTGACCAGCCTGCTCCCCAGCTCTCCTGCCAGGCCCCTCTCCAAGCTGGAAGTTAAGAGCAAACACTTTGGAGATAGAGAACTGGGTTCTAATCTTGGATCTGCTACTAAAGAACTGTGACTTTGGACAAGTTAATTAACCTGTCTGAACCTTAGCTTTAAAAAAAAAATTTTTTTTTTTCTTTTTTGAGACACAGTCTCACTCTGTCACCCTGGGTAGAGTGCTGTGGCATCATAGCTCACAGCAACCTCAAACTCCTGAGCTCAAGGGATCCTCTTGCCTCAGCCTCCTGAGTTGCTGGGACTACAGGTACCTGCCACAACACCTGGCTAGTTTTTCTATTTTTGATAGAGATGGGGTCTCACTCTGGTTCAGGCTGGTCTCTTTCTTAACCATAAAATACCCCCCTTCAAGGGTCATTGGCAATATCAAATGACTTGGCACGAATAAAGTATTTGGCGCATGACTGCTTGGTTAATGTTTGATATTATCCTTCTTTTCTTAGAATGGGAGCACCAGTGAGGCCACAGAAACAAGCCAGAGGCCTGTTGGCAACAGCACTGGAGTGGGGTCCCCAGGGGTCCGGGGTGCTGGGAGTCACCCCGGTTCACTGCCTTTCTGCTATGTTTCCTGCCACTGGCACTGCTCTTCCCAAGGCAGAAACCACAGTATCCAAGGATCTCTGGGGGCAGCCCCCTCCTCAGAGCCCTCCAGTAACCCCGGAGCACGACCACATCACCCTATTTTATCATCTTCATCACAGCACCCACCACTACGTGATATTTTCTTGTGTATTTGTTTCCTGTCTCCCCCAACTAAAGGCAAGCTCTAGGTGTGCAGAGACTCCCCCCGCCCCAGAGCAGGGCACAGTGCCCAGAACGCCAGAGGCACAGAGGTTTGTGGAAGGGGCAGGGGATCAAGGGAAGAAGGCAGAGGAAAGGCAAGGAAAGGCAACTGGGCACTTCTGACCCCAACAGGTGTAACTGTTTCCCTCTTCCCACCCCTCACACACTTTGAATTTCACCATCAAAGTCATAGATCTGTGTGTATGTCTGCCCCTACCAGAAAGAAGCACCTGGGCTGTTTGTATAGTGCACCAATCGGAGGATTGATTAATCCTTAATCCCAATGAGAGGATTAATCAATAATTATTGGCTAAATGATCTATAATTCCATTTCTTTGGAGCTACTTAGAATAATCAGGTAAAAGAATATTCAAGGATTTGACATCAGAAGGAATAAAGCAATTCTATTTTCATTTCCATCTTTTCAAAATTAAGCAGAACAATGCCGTTTGCTATGGTTATTAAGTAATTATCAGTTTTCCAAGGCCAGTCACCCATGTCAGATCAGGAATGCTCATCCCTCTGCGGCTGGTGGCTGCACTGAGTCCTCCAGCACTTTGGTCATCCCCTGATGACAGGGTGGGCTGCGCTCTTTGCGTGTACCCAGGGACGCTGTGGGCTGATGACTCCCAAAAGCCGCCTTAGCTGTGACACTCAGGCTGTATGATAAGCACAGAGAACAGCGATACCACAGAAAGCTCCGAAAAAAGCTCAAAAAGGAATTATATTGTCACTTTAAAATCTTCATGAAAACCTTGAACTCCTCTCATTTTCCCAAATTGACAGAAAAGAGTCTGAGAAATAATTTACTGGGCTTAAAAGACAGATGTTACACCTAAAGCCTACTTTCCTGTCTTCCTTCCCAAGTCCTACTAAAAACTAAAAATGTGCTTCATTATTGCCGTTTGCTCAGTCATGAATGTGCACTAATTGGGTGCCAGCTATGAGCAGGTGCCTGTGAGTGGTGGGGAGCTGCCCACTATCTGGAGAGAGCGAGCCTGAGGCTCAAGGCCAGCCCACACCTGGGGTAAGCCCGATGGTGAGGCCAGGGCAGAGTCAGCGAGGGAAGCGAGAGGGTCAGGGAGGCCACTTGGCCTCCCGCACTGATCTGGGCATGAGACATGGTAGCCTGGGCCAGGACAGCAGAGCCCTGCGTGGTGAGCTTCGGCAGATGCTGGCCGCATGTCAGAGGTTTGCTGCAGCCCCAGAGGAAATAAAGCCCAAAATCTCCAGGTAATACTCGCTGCGTTCCTTATGGGAAAGTGCACTCATATATTACATGATGTAAGTACAGAGCTCTGCTTGTGGTAAGGTCAGTGTGGTTAACTGAAGCTGTAATGTACATCCATCACACACCATCCCACTGACCGTCTCTGTAACTCCACTGTGTCTGAGCAACATTGCTTCTAGTCAGAAAACTGAGACCCTAAGGGGAAAGGGAGGGGAGGGGAGGCGGGAGTATGGTCAGAGGGAGGGTGATTGGTGGGACCACACCTACAGTGCATCTTACAAGGGTACATGTGTAACTTACTAAATGTAGAATATAAATGTTTTAACACAATAACTAAGAAAAAGCCAGAAAGGCTATGTTAACCAGTGTGATGAAAATATGTCAAATTGTATATAAAACCAGAGCATGGTACTCCATGATTGCATTAATGTACACAGCTATGATTTAATAAAAAAAATTAAAAAAAGAGGCAACAATACGGCCCACCCCCGAATATTCTGAAGCCACAACCCCTGTCTCCCTGGGCAACCAGAGGAGGCTGGGCATCTTCTCAGATGGCAACCACCTCAGAACAGATCTGGGACTGAAACACAGGCCTTGTGAGTAAAGGGTTTGCCGGTGGTGGTACCGGCCTGGGTGGAGCACGGGGACTAGAAAACGCACACACAGAGCCGGGAAATTCCCAGGGCAGGGCTGACCCAGAGGACCACTCTACTGAGCCTGAGATGCACCTGGCCCTCAAGGGATTGTCAGCCTATAGACAAAGGAAGGCAAGAGGCTAGAGCTGACAGCTAACCAAATACAAACCTGCAGGAGCAAAGACAGGGACTGAGGCACAGGTTCTGGGAACTAAAAACAGCTTCCCTTCTGCAGAGGAATTTAGCAGGGACAGGAACAAATTCCCACAAAGTTGTTCTGTTCTGTCAGTAACATCAAAGGTGGGGGTTAGAACTGAGTGAACACCCCCCAGCCTCCATCAAGTGCCTGAGGTTGTCAGGCCTCACCACCCCCTGCTGGATAGAGCCAGAGAGCAGTGGCCTGGCTGAGCAGATACAGATTCCCTTGTGATTCAGGCAGGTGCAAACCCCTGGAGTATCTGCTCATGGGAGGCAACTGAGTCACAGCCCTGCGGGGCTATCAGTGACTGGGTGTGACAGAGATGCAAGGTGGGGAAGGAAGCATCAACCTTCCCAGACTACTCTATTTGCTGGGTGGATCCTCCTGACTTCAAGGAGCACCGGAGAAAGTCATATTTGAGTTGTCACCAGACCCCTGCAATCCAGTTACCAGAGACCTTTGAAACTCTCACACCTGAGACAGGTGCTGACTGAGACAATTGATTTGGACCTTTTGAATTGAGCCAATTGCCTGAGGACTATTCAAGTGGTGCCCTGGGTGTGTGGTTATAGGAAGGTTTGATTTTCCTTTTCTAATTGTTGCTTATGGGGGGCGGAGTGACTTAATTGCTGGTATTTCTCCACAGCTGAGACTTCAACCCAGAATAACTGCTTCACTAGGGTCAGACAGAGACCACCTGAAAACAAGACAGAACCACATAGCCCCACCACATCAAATAGGTCCCCAGTTTCTCAGGCCATAGCACTGTATGGGTCCTCAACAGGGGAAAAGTCAAATGGTGTAAAATAATCATGGGGCAGAATCAGCGGAAAAACTCTGGTAACATGAATAACCAGAATAATCAACCTCCCCAAGGAAAGATATAGCAGATGTAACTGAAGATCCCATTCATAAACAGCTGGCTGAGATGTCAGAAATCAAATTCAGAATTTGGATTGCAAACAAGATTAATAGAATGGAGGAGAATTTGGAAGTAAAAATTCGAAGAGCAATTCAAAAGCCAGAATTAGAAATTCGAGGAGAAATGCAAAAGTTGTCTCAAGAATTTAATAAATTTAAAGACAAAACCACCAAAGACTTTGATGCACTGAAGCAAGAATTTGCAGCCCTCAAAAATCTGAAAAATACAGTAAAATCCCTCAGTAACAGAGTGGAGCAAGCAGAAGAAAGGATTTCTGACATTGAAGACAAAGCCTTTGAACACTCCCAAACTCTCAAAGAGGAAGAGAAATGGAGAACAAAAACAGATCATTCTCTCAGAGAGCTCTGGGATAATTCAAAGAAGGCTAATATCCGCCTCATTGGAATCCCTGAAACTGATGAAGTGGCCTTGCAAGGCACAGAGGCCCTTCTCCATGAAATTATGAAAGAGAATTTTCCAGACATGCCAAGAGATTCTAAAATTCAGATAGCAGACAGTTTCAGAACTCCAGCATGACTCAATCTGAATAAGACATCCCCCACGCATATCATAATTAACTTCACTATTGTTAATATGAAAGAGAAAATTCTGAAAGCAGCCAGACATAAGAAATTCATTACCTACAAAGGGAAGAATATTAGAATGACTGCAGATCTCTCTGATGAAACTTTTCAAGCCAGAAGAGGATGGTCATCAACTTTTAATCTCCTAAAACAAAATAACTTTCAACCCCTGATCCTGTATCCAGCTAAACTGAGTTTCATTTATGATGGAGAAATTAAATACCTTAATGACATTCATATGTTGAAGAAATTTGCCATAACCAAACAAGCTCTTCAGGATATTCTCAGACCTATCCTCCATAATGACCAGCCCAATCCTCTACCACAAAAATAAACTCACTCAGAAACTTTTGACCAAATTCTAACTTCCACAGTGGCGAAAGGATTAAAAGTGTCCACTGGACTTTCGAAAAACTAGATACCCAAAATTTTACCAGACTTATCAATATTCTCCATTAATGTGAACAGCTTAAACTGCCCTCTAAAGAGGCACAGATTAGCTGACTGGATAAAAAAACTTAGGCCAGACATTTGCTGCATACAAGAGTTACATCTTACCTTAAAAGATAAATATAGACTCAGGGTGAAAAGATGGTTGTCCATATTTCAGGCAAATGGTAGCCAGAAAAAAAGCAGGCATTGCAATTCTATTTGCAGACACAATAGGCTTTGCAGACACAATAGGCTTTAAACCAACAAAAGTAAGGAAGGATAAAAATGGTCACTTCATATTTGTTAAGGGTAATACTCAATATGATGAGATTTCAATTATGAATATTCATCCAACCAGAATGCACCTCAATTTATAAGAGAAACTCTAACAGACATGAGCAACTTGATTTCCTCCAGCTCCATAATAGTTGGAGATTTCAACACTCCTTTGGCAGTGTTAGATAGATCCTCCAATAAGAAGCTGAGCAAAGAAATTTTAGATTTAAACCTAACCATTCAACATTTGGATTTAGCAGACATCTACAGAACATTTCATCCCAACAAAACTAAATACACATACTTCTCATCAGCCCACGGAACATACTCCAAAATTGATCACATCTTAGGTCACAAGTCTAACCTCAGTAAATTTAAATTATTCCTTGCATCTTCTCGGACCACAAGAAGATGGAATAAAAGTTGAACTCATTAACAACAGGAACCTGCATACTCATACAAAAACATGGAAGTTAAATAACCTTATGTTGAATGATAGCTGGGTCAGAGATGAGATTAAGAAGGAAATTGCCAAATTTTTGGAACAAAATGACAATGAAGGCACAAATTATCAGAACCTCTGGGATACCACAAAGGCAGTCCTAAGAGGGAAATTTATAGTACTGCAAGCCTTCCTCAAGAGAATGGAAAGAGAGGAATTTAACAACTTAATGGGACATCTCAAGCAACTGGAAAAGGAAGAACATTCCAATCCCAAACCCAGTAGAAGAAAAGAAATAACCAAAATTAGAGCAGAATTAAATGAAATTGAAAACAAAAGGATTATACAACAGATCAATAAATCAAAAAGTTGGTTTTTAGAAAGGCTCATAAAATAGATAAACCTTTGGCTAACCTAACCAGGAAAAAAAAGAGTAAAATCTCTAATTTCATCAATCCGAAAACGACAAAGACGAAATAACAACAGACTCCTCAGAAATTCAAAAAATCCTTAATGAATATTACAAGAAACTTTATTCTCAGAAATATGAAAATATGAAGGAAATTGACCGGTACTTGGAAGCATGTCACCTTCCAAGACTTAGCCAGAATCAAGTGGAAATGTTGAACAGGCCAATATCAAGGTCTGAAATAGCATCAACCATACGAAATCTCCCTAAAAAGAAAAGCCCGGGACCAGATGGCTTCACATCAGAATTCTACCAAACCTTTAAAGAGGAACTAGTACCTATATTACTCAACCTGTTCCAAAATGTAGAAAAAGAAGGAAGACTACCCAACATGTTCTATGAAGCAAACATCACCCTGATCCCCAAACCAGGAAAAGACCCAACAAGAAAAGAGAATTATAGATCAATATCACTAATGAATATAGATGCAAAAATATTCAACAAGATCCTAACAAAGAGAATCCAGCAACACATCAAACAAATTATACATCATGACCAAGTCGGTTTTATCCCAGGGTCTCAAGGCTGGTTCAATATACATAAATCTATAAGTATAATTCAGCACATAAACAAATTAAAAAACAAAGACCATATGATTCTCTCAATTGATGCAGAAAAAGCTTGGGGATGCTGGATATTATCAAAAGCTTTTTCTGCATCAAGAAAATCAGTATAGAAGGGACATTTCTTAAACTGATAGAAGCCATCTACAGCAAACTCACAGCCAATATCGTATTGAATGGATTTAAATTGAAATCGTTTCCAACCAGACAAGGCTGTCCATTGTCTCCACTGCTCTTTAACATTGTAATGGCTAACAAGTTTTAGCCATTGCAATTAGGGATGAAAAGGCGATCAAGGGTATCCATATGGGTCAGAAGAGATCAAACTTTGGCTCTTCCCAGATGATATGATTGTATACCGGAAAACACCAGGGATTCTACTACAAAACTCTTAGGAGTGATTAAGGAATACAGCAATGTCTCAGGTTACAAAATCAACATTCATAAATTGGTAGCCTTTATATATACCAACAATAGTCAAGCTGAAAAAACAGTTAAGGATTCTATTCCGTTCACAGTAGTGCCAAAGAAGATGAAATAATTGGGAGTTTATCTAACAAAGGACGTGAAAGATCTCTATAAAGAGAACTATGAAACTCTAAGAAAAGAAATAGCTGAAAACATTAACAAATAGAAAAACATACCATGCTTATGCCTGGGAAGAATCAACATTGTTAAAATGTCCATACTACCCAAAGCAATATACAGTTTTAATGCAATCCCTATTAAAGCTCCACTGTCATACTTTAAAAAACAATACTTCGTTTTATATGGAATGAGAAAAAAACTCAAATAGCCAAGACATTACTCAGAAATAAAAACAAAGCAGGAGGAATCATGCTACCAGACCTCAGACTATACTATAAATTGATAGTGATCAAAACAGATGGTACTGGCACAAAAACAGAGAAGTAGATGTCTGGAACAGAATAGAGAACCAAGAGATGAACCCAGCTACTTATCGTTATTTGATCTTTGACAAGCCAATTAAAAACATCCAGTGGGGAAAAGATTTCCTATTTAACAAAGAGTGCTGTGTAAACTGGCTGGCAACCTGTAGAAGACTGAAACTGGACCCACACCTTTCACCATTAACTAAGATAGACTCACTGGATTAAAGATTTAAATTTAAGACATGAAACTATAAAAATACTAGAAGAGAGTGCAGGGAAAACCCTTGAAGAAATCGGTCTGGGCGAGTATTTTATGAGGAGGACCCCCTGGGCAATTGAAGCAGCTTCAAAAATACACTACTGGGACCTGATCAAACTAAAAAGCTTCTGCACAGCCAAGAACACAGTAAGTAAAGCAAGCAGACAGCCCTCAGAATGGGAGAAGATATTTGTAGGTTATGTCTCTGAAAAAGGTTTAATAACCACAATCCACAGAGAACTAAAACGTATAAGTAAGAACAGAACAAGTGATTCCATCACAGGCTGGGCAAGGGACTTGAAGAGAAACTTCTCTGAAGAAGACAGGCGCACAGCCTACAGACATATGAAAAAATGCTCATAATCTTTAATCATCAGAGAAATGAAAATCAAAACTACCTTGAGATACCATCTAACTCCAGTAAGATTAGCCCGTATCACAAAATCCCAAGACCAGAGATGTTGGCGTGGGTGTGGAGAAAAGGGAACACTTCTACACTGCTGGTGGGAATGCAAATTAATACATTCCTTTTGGAAAGATGTTTGGCGAACACTTAGAGATCTAAAAATAGATCTGCCATTCAATCCTATAATTCCTCTACTAGGCATATACCCAGAAGACCAAAAATCACTCATAACAATTATATTTGTACCAGAACGTTTATTGCAGCCCAATTCATAATTGCTAAGTTATGGAAAAAGCCCAAGTGCCCATCGCTCCACGAATGGATTAATAAATTGTGGTATATGTACATCATGGAATATTATGCAGCCTTAAAGAAAGATGGAGACTTTACCTCTTTCATGTTTACATGGATGGAGCTGGAACATATTCTTCTTAATGAAGTATCTCAAGAATGGAAGAAAAAGTATCCAATGTACTCAGCCCTACTATGAAACTAATTTATGGCTTTCATATGAAAGCTATAACCCAGTTATAACCTAAGAATAGGGGGAAGGGAGAGAGGGAGGGGAGGAAGGGGGAGGATGGGCAGAGGGAAGGGGATTGGTGGGATTACACCTGCGGTGCATCTTACAAGGGTACATGTGAAACTAAATGTAGAACATAACTGTCTTAACACAATAACTAAGAAAATGCCAGGAAGGCTATGTTAACCAGTGTGATGAAAATGTGTCAAACTGTTTATAAAACCAGTGTATGGTGCCCCATGATCGCGTTAATGTACACAGCTATGATTTAATATTAATAAAAAAAGAAAGAAAACTGAGACCCTTAAATTTGCCATTCTCTCTCCATACCTGTTTGTAATAGACTTGTGACAGTGAGAGATTCATTTCTAAGCAGCAAAATAAATTCAAGATTTTGCCTCAGTTCTAAACCTATCATTTACAGACACGATGTCTGTAATGTTGACAGAAATGTTAGATTACTAGGATTTAATACATGCTGCGGCATTCACAAAACTGTGATGATTTGGTCCTTCCAAAAACTTTACAGGAGGTAAATTTAAGTGCACATATCAGTTTCCAAGTCCCCAAACACATGCGCAGGTTCTGCAGAGTGCTCACTCAGTTGCCGGCTGTCAGGGAGCACTAGTGAAGATGGAGTCCCTGCAGGCGCTTCAGCAGAGCCAGCTGCCCCGATGAGCCTTCGAAACCTCCGCCCAGCTTCTTTTTGCAGGAAAGATCTAACTTCCTCAGCTCACCCAGGTATCTGAAGGCAGTATCTACAAAGAAAGTCAGGACCCCATTCTGACATACACCGAGGGGGGAGGAGGTGTGCAGTGGCAGGCAGCCAAGCAGGAAAGGAGGCTGAGGCTGTGGTGACAGAAGGTGGAGGACTGACAGCGGTGCCCTCTGCACATCTGGCAGTGACCCACACACACTCTCCATAAGATCATATTGTCCACCAATGGCTTTGACATGAATCTTGCAACCACCTCTGAGCATTCTCCTATTCTGCTTGAGCATTGGAGTCAGCTCAGAATTTTAGACCTACTCAGGCTGCCAGTGAGGAGGATGTCACAGGCTCTGTAGGTTGAAGGGCAAAACACAGCATCATTGCCTGTTCTCCAGGAATGTGGATGCTCTGCATGGGGGAGTGGACTGTGGATAGCAGGGCCCCACAGCCTGGGAAACGCTCAGAGAGCGACCCCCAACCACTTCTCCTTTCACAACATTCTTTCTACCTGCCAGAAGTCACGCAGCCCATGCATGCTCTCCTTGTTATGGGCAAGCACGCAGTTTTTCCTCTTTAAGGTTCATATCTACCTCATGTGCTAAGATTTCTGTAACCTTGTTAAGATATTGTACAAATAAAATTGTTTTCACAGTTCAGGTGCTGGCTGCAGCCATCAGCTACGTCAGTCCTCCTGACACCATCCCATCTCTCGTCTCCTGTCTTTCTCGGCTTTATTTCTCCATTTCCCACCATTTCCACTCAGGTCAACTCTCCCTCCTTGTGCCAGTTCTCCAGATCTACACAGGGGTCTGAGCTTTAACTACAGAGCCACTAAAGTCATTTTCATCAGTACTAATTCCTTCCTACTACTGAGCATGAAAAATGATAGTGAATGTGATGGGCTGTGAAGACTCCAGCCCCAGGTCTGGCTTTCTAGCAAGTGGTCCCCAGAACCTGAAAGCACCAACTCAGCCAGCACAAAAAAAAAGAAAAAAATCAAGCAGTAGCAACAGAGCCAGTGGGGGAAGAGGAAGTTACACAGCAGGGGCGGAGCCAGTGGGGGAAGAGGAAGTTACACGGGGGGGCGGAGCCAGTGAAGGAAGAGGAAGTTACACAGGGGGCGGAGCCAGTGAAGGAAGAGGAAGTTACACAGGGGGCGGAGCCAGTGAGGGAAGAGGAAGTTACACAGGGGGCGGAGCCAGTGAGGGAAGAGGAAGTTACACGGGGGGGCGGAGCCAGTGAGGGACGAGGAAGTCACAGAGCAGGGACAGAGCCAAAGTGGGGAGAGGAAGTCCCAGGTGGAAATAGTCACAGGAAGTCACACAGCAGGGGCAGAACCAGAGTGGGGAGAGGCAGTCACACAGCAGCGGCTGGCGATTGGAACAATTTTATAAAACACACCTATGTTATAAGCAGATAGAACACACCTGAGAGGCAGGTGGGGGTCCTTCCTCGCATATGGGGAAGGATCATTTCCAAACTTTCCCCCTTGTATTTATTCCCCAGTTCCTAGCTTTGCTCCACCCTCTTCTGCTGTTTATGCGTTTCTGAACTCAGGTCTGTAATTTGGGAAGGATCTACCGACTGCCTTCTGGGAAGTCTCATTTTCCTCATCTGTTCACTGACTGGCTCACCTGGGATCTTGGTCAAGCTGACTCCACACTATTCCTTAACGTCTCCTTCGGAAAGTCTCCAAGATATTATCGGGGCATTGATTAACCATGGGATGCTGACCAGGTTCTTCTTTAAAAGGTTTCCATTGATCAGTCCTTCTGAGGGGGGGTCTTAGGAGTTGAGCATTACCTGAATTTCGAAGCTTTCCAACCACAACCGTGGCTAGTTCTACTTTTTTTTAGTAGCCCTGAATAGTCCATCTCCCTACACTGCTTGTGTATAAGCTAAAGAACTTCTGTTTCTGGGCAGCGTCTGTGGCTCAAAGGAGTAGGGCGCCCGCCCCACATACCGGAGAACTTCTGTTTCCTCTGTCTCAGCAATTGTCTGCTTGTCTTTTCCTTCTTACCCTGCTCCCTACCTATCCCTAACAGTGAAGGTTTCAAAAGTAAGAGAAAACTTTTGAAAGAAACTTTTATTTTGCTCAATGTCTATCTCAAACTTAAAACGGACTGGCTTTTTCAGAGTCAGCCTCTTTAAAAGCTTATTGTTATACAAACAAAAGTATATGCCTCTTGTTAAAAAAATTTAGAAAATAAATAAAACATTAAAAAGGGTTAAATTATCTTTAAAACATAACTTTTTTTTTTAAGAGACAGAGTCTCACTCTGTCACCCTTGGTAGAGTGCCATGGTGTCACAGCTCACAGCAACCTCCAGCTCTTGGGCTTGGGTGATTCTCTTGCCTCAGCCTCCCATGTAGCTAGGACTAAACGGCTATTTTTTTGTTGCAGTTTGGCTGGGGCTGGGTTTGAACCTGCCACCCTCCGTATATGGGGCCAGCGCCCTACTCACTGAGCCACAGCTCCACCCTAAAACTTATAACCTTATTCCCCAACATAACCACTGTTTATGTTTTATTGTATTTCCTAATAGCTTTTAACATACTTATATGTAATTTTAAATTTAGCCAGTGTTAACTCACCCAATATTTTGATGCTCGTTTGTAATAACCCACATGATTGTAAATTCAACACCTTCAGATTTGAGGTGCATTTTAATCCCAGAGCAATCCTGTTCAGACTGCCACTGAGGTGTCTGTTCATGGAGAGTCAAGCACCTTAAGGCCTTGCAGCACAGGCAGCAGCTGGCCTGGGAGAAAAATGGACACAACAGAGCAGCACCGTTAAAATGCAGGGCTCGAGGCCTCGGGCAGGGGGAGGGAGCAGCTCTGTTAAAATGCAGGGCTCGAGGCTGTGGGCAGGAGGAGGGAGCAGCCTCCTATGTCTTCAAAACAGAGGGAGCCTCCTTTTAAATTCAGGACAAGAATCACCAAATTGTGGAAACAGCCTAAACACCCACCAACCCAGGAATGGATTAACAAGCTGTGGTATATGTACACCATGGAATACTATTCAGCCACTAAAAAAGATGGCAGCTTCACATCTTTTGTATTAACCTGGATGGAGGTGGAACACATCCCTCTTAGTAAAGCATCACAAGAATGGAGAAGCAAGAATCCAATGTACTCAATTCTAATATGAAGACAATAGATAAGCTAATCCATGGTGGGGGCAGAGGACTGAACAGGTGGGGAGAGCAGAGGGGAGAGGGAGTTGGGTGGTCATGGTGCAGGGCACACCTCTTGGGGGGCCAGGATACAATTACAAGAGGGAATTTACCTAATAAAGACAATCAGTATAACCTAATTCTTTGTACCCTCAATGAACCCCAAATAATAAAAATAAATAAAATTCAGGGCAAGACAAAAAAGCAAACTTAGATCCCCACGCTATCCAATCACAGACATCTGGGATGGACTCTACAAACTCCACTCACCCACGAAGGCCCTGTCTTCTGACATGAGGGCACAGTCCACAAGCTCCAGCGTTCATACCTTTGTCCCATCCTGGAGCTTCTGGAGATGAGAGGCAAGTTTCCTCCCACGTTACTGTTCCAGGACAGATTTAGCTCTTCAAGTTCAGGTATCATTATTGCAAGCGCTTCTCCTTTTAGAAAATGACCTCAAAATTATGTTGCTTGCTCATCAGAAAAGCAGGAAATTCACTTTGAAATCAATACAACAATTAACTCGTGGAGTCTAGAAGCTGGACCAGGCTCTGTGTTACGTTAGGTGCCAAGAGACAGTGAGGAGGAAAGGGTCCAGTTCCTGCCACTCACAGCAGGGTGAGGTCTGCATTAGTAGGACTAGTCATTCTGCAGCCATGCATATGTGCAAAGCATTGATGTAAAAAAACCACCTACTGGTAGGACGGTTTGGGAAGTCCATCTGCTTTCTCTCATTCCCTCTCTCAAGGGTTAGCATTTCTGAGATGCTTGACCAGGGGTAAAAATGAGACAAAGCAGGGAGTTGGGCACCATGCCCGTGACGCTGTTTTGAACATCAGGAACATCACACACTACCAGCCATTGCAAAGGCTGGTCTGCTACACGACAACCATGAACTAACAATGGAACATCAGGTGAGCAAGTATCACAGCCACACAGTGCCAGGACACATGGGGTGCAGCGACAGGGCTGAAACCTGACATTTCTGAAACCACCTCAGACAGGAAAGTGCCTGAGCGCTATAGCAGGGAGCTGAGCAGAGAGCAGAAGTGACCAGAGGGATCCAGCCTCCAGAGTGCTTTCCACACCGTGGGGAGAGAACACACAGGTGACAAATGTTTTCTCGCTCTGTGCTGCATCCACCTTAAGACCTAACAGTTAAGGGCCCAGGAAAGTCCCCTGGATTCCTGCACAATTAAGTGATGACTAAGGAAACTCCTGAGGCAATGTCCAGAGTAATGCCTGAGGTAATGCCTGTCAGTTCCCGGCTCAATTAGTTATGTCTGCAGGGGACACAGCACTGGAACACTATGTTTGCCATCCAGCACTAAGACTAAGAAGTCTCTCTTTCGCTGGTTGCCACTGGACTTGAACATTTACCATTATTTATTTACTCCAGGGACTAGACAAGCACATGTCACTCCATATGCCATCCCCAGTCAACTGTGGGCAACTCTCTACAGTCCTGAGGTGTCCCCTAGGATCAGGGAGAAAGAACGCATGTTTGATTATACCACAGGAACATGATTTCCAATGCTGGGAATCACGTGATGTCCAAGTGGGGTCTTGGCTTTGCACAAGAAAGAATTCAGGAGCTGGCCAACAGTATAAAGTGAAAGAGAGTTTTATTTAGGAAGTGAAGTAAGTCTACCCTACAAACAGAACAGTTCTCCCGTGGAGGAGAACTGGCCCTTGGTTCCTTTGGCCTCTCGATTTAAGCAATGGCTTAATTATAGGTTAAACAAGAGGAGGAATATTCCTGTTATTTCTTGGAAAGTGAGGTGTTTTCTTGGCATGAAGGTGATACTGTACTTCAGACTAAATATGGTCAAACAGGATGTGTCGTGAAGTCAGGTGGATGAGCAAGCTTCCTTAGAGATTTCTAAGGCAATAAAGTGTGTAACAAAGCTGTAAGGTCCAGAGGTGCACATTTCTTTGCTAGCTTGGCTCTACCCATCTGGAACTTGTCCCACCTCCATCTTGTTTTTATCTGGGTAGTTGGAAAGCTTGTTTTGAGACCTCCTGCCTCAATTAAATGATTCTTGCACTGATTCAGCACCCATAGATCAGTGGTCAGGGCACTGGCCACATGCACTGGTGCTGGTAAGTTCAAACACAACCCAGGCTTGCTAAACAACAATGACAACAATAACAAGAAAAATAGCCAGGTGTTGTGGTGGGCACCTGCAGTCCCAGCTACTTGGGAGGCTGAGGCAAGAGAATCACTTAAGCCCAAGAGTTTGAGGTTGCTATGAGCTGTGACACCATGGCACTCTACTAAGGGTGACATAGTGAGACTCTGTCTCAAAAAAAAAAAAGATTCCTGCACAATTAAGTGATGGCTAAGGAAATTCCCGAGGCAATGTCCAGAGTAATGCCTGAGGTAATGCCTGTCAGTTCCCGGCTCAATTAGTTATGTCTGCAGGGGACACAGCACTGGAGGGCGGTACGTTTGCCATCCAGAACTAAGCAATCGTAAGGGGTGTAATAATTTTGAAACGTCTCCTGATTCATGTTCCCTTATCAGTAAACCACTTATTCTGCCTATGACCCATATGCCATGAAGGCTGGGCTAGAAGAGCAGAGCATGGGGAAAAGCGCACCTCTCCTATCGGGAAAGGGAGCAGACTGCCTTCCAGAGAAGAGAAGGGAGGGGCTTTGAGAAGGGCACAAAACATCAGCGGGGCTGTGGTGCAGCCTCTCTCCAGGGCCAAACAAGTTTGGAATGCGTCCTCAGGCACAAGTTTCGTTTTCTGGCTTCCTAAGAATCGGAAGATCATGAAGAAGACCAGGTTAAGCATAGAAATAATGAAACTAAGTCATCTTTTTACACCTGAGTAATTTTGTGAGTCTGCTGCACAACAACCAGCTGCTCAAAGCTGGGTCTAATTGATCACAACAACCAGCTGCTCAAAGCTGGGTCTAATTGATCACAACAACCAGCTGCTCAAAGCTGGGTCTAATTGATCACAGAAAGGGGCCCTGGATGAGAGAATAAGGGAAAAGCACCTCTCTATTACTGAGCACCTATGGTGACCCAGGAGATAGTACGTACTTCACAGAAATTAACCCTCACTGTCAGTTTTCGAGCGGGAGATTCCCCCCATTTCACAGATAAGAAAACTGAGGCTCAGAAAAGTTAAATGTCTTGCCCATGTTCACAAAGCTAGTTAGTTGTGGCACTAGGATTTGAAATAGGATCTGAGCAACACCGTAATGTATGATGTTTCTCCTCAGCTACAAGAGGGACAGCCCAGGGACATCGGCCTGGCCCCGCTTTCCAGGTAGGGACTAGCAAGGGGCATGAATTGTGCTGTTTTTCCAGAAATCTTTAAGGAGATGCAAATAATCAAAGTGTGTCATCAGCCCACACAAAGAGAATAAAAAGTGTTAAGGATGCTACTAAACCAGCAGGCATTCAAAACAGCAGTGGGGTTAACTTCCCTGCACATTTCATCCAACGTTCAGTACATAAACCAACGCAACTGAGGTTCTAGTTCTAATCTAAATGGAAAATCTTGTTCTGATCCTTTTTTTTTTTTTTTTTTGTAGAGACAGAGTCTCATCTTATCACCCTCGGTAGAGTGCCGTGGCGTCACACAGCTCACAGCAACCTCCAAATCCTTGGGCTTAGGCGATTCTCTTGACTCAGCCTCCCAAGTAGCTGGGACTACAGGCACCCGCCACAACGCCCGGCTATTTTTTTTGTTGCTGTTTGGCCGGGGCTGGGTTTGAACCTGCCACCCTCGGCATATGGGGCCGGCGCCCTACCCACTGAGCCACAGGCGCCGCCCTCTGATCCATTTTTTTAAATGGAAGTGGAAAAAATAGAAGAGAGAAGTATTATTTTGGAATTAGAAAAGAACTTAATTCTTATCTACTCTAATTCTTCTCTTTAACAGATGAGGTAACTGGGACCCAGATGAGCAAGTTTTAAGAGTTTTAAGATAGGTGTCTGGCAGCCTCTTCCTTTCTCTGCGTTGCTTAGCATGACGCTCAGCCGAGGGCCACGTGGCTCCTCAGCACTGCCTTGTGCATGGTCCTTTGACCACATCACCTGAGAGGGTGACACAGTCATTTGGCTGTGGGATTCAGGACAACAGGTGCCTCGAGTGAAGCCGCCTGCTAAGGGCGCATCCACCCTACCTACCCAGAGTGCAGACATCTTCCCTGGTAAGTCTGCAATTGCCCAGCCTCAGGGTCTTCAACTTGCAGATCAGGTGCACTTGCTGGGTGATTAAGCGGAGGTTTCCACCTACAGAATTGTTCCAGGACACATCCAGTTTTTCCAGGTCCGGGAGGAAAGGCAGAGTGACTAGGTGTGAGTGGAAGAAAGCACAGTTTCATACACGTGATCTGGACCTGTAATGAGCAGAACCCAGTGCCCACGTGCACAGGACACAGCTGTGCCCTGTAGACCAGCGGGCCGTGGGCACATGGACTCTGAGCAGCACAGAGGGGGCAGTTATGCAGGGGACTCTGTGACATCTGCATCTCCTACTTCGTGAGATGTTGTCTATTTCCACCAAATAACTGCACTCTCAAAACGCAGTGGTGTCTCCATAAGATTTCCCAGAATCTCCTTTATGTGGCTGAACCCACCAGCAGTGATGGTAATTCTAACACGTGGCTATAGCAGTGTACACTGGAAATTCTGTTCCATGAAACCCTCTCACATCACCACCTATCACTCTATCGGATCCCAGGTTGAAGGGCCTGCGGAAGGCTCTGCCGGCCGGGACTGCCGAGCTTGGGCTCGCCCGTTACTTTGCCCTCTACCTTGATTACCTGGCTATCACCCCACTGAAAGTCTCCAGCACACTTAAAAGGAGCAAGATGTGGAGGTCCCTGTGGGGACAAAGCCTGCCTGGAGCCCTCTCTATGAAGTCACTCTGTGAAAAGATTCTCAGAAGGCATCCTTATTCCCCTGCAGCAACAAGACCCGGGAGCAGAAACCCCAAAGCAGAGGAGGGATGTCCCTGCTCCCTCATCACATGTCGTGAGCGTGACGTGGTGGCAGCAGTCGGAAGAGCTGGGCCCCTCTAGTGACAGGCATGGCAGTTCCAGACCAGCCAAAACTCTGAAGCCATGGATGAGAGAAAAATTGCTTCCTTTTTGCTAGTATTTAAAGCACTTTAGCAATTTCATCTTGTTCACTAGGATCCTAACTTCATAAAAGTCTATCAAATGTATCAAGAAGGCAAAAAAGGCCACCAAAAAAGTGTGCTTTTCTAACATGAAGCATTGAGTTAGTGTAAACTCTGTCCCATAACCTTTCACTCCCAATTTTTCTAGTTCATAAAGGAAATGAAGCCTCCTCTCTGTTCGTAACCCCATTTAGAAGATACAACAGCCAGGCACAAAACGGAAGTGAGTGGTCGAGCCTCAGTGGGCATCAGAATCCCAGAAGGGGCTTGTCAGTCCCATGAGGGGCCCACGCTGAGGGGACACGGCTCTCAGGTTTGTACTGGACTCAGGTGACTGTTTCCACAAGCTCCACAAGTGATTCTGACATAGGCATTCGAGAACCACGGGCATAGGGTTCCCTCACAGGAGACCCGTTCCAAACACAATTGTGTGAATTTTAATAAAAACGTAAAATCGTCTGAATGTTTGTGCCCCCCCATGCAAATATTGAAACCTAGTCCCCAGTGTGATAATATAAAGAGGTTAGACTTTTAGGATGTGATGGTTAATTTTAGTGTCAAGTTGAAGCCTTATTTGGGAGTGTGCCCATGCAAATGTCTCCAGAGGTCAGCATGGGAGTCTAAGTGGACCAGGTGTGGACGCTCCATCCTCACCATGCGTGGGCACCCCCAACCTGCTGGGGCCAGGAGAGAACAAACAGAAAAGGCAAACAATCAAATATGCCGCCCATCTGCTGGTGCTGGACACAGTCCTCCCCTCCTGCCCTGGGACAACTCTAGGCTCCTCAGACTTACACCAGTGGCCCCCAGGCTCTTAGGCTTGGCCTCAGGCTGAGAGTCACAACATTGGCTTCCCTGGTTTCAAGGCCTTTGGACTGAGCCATGGTACCAGCACTCCAGGGTCTCGGCTGCAGGTGGCCTGTCATGGGACTTCCCAGCTTCTGTAATCACACAGCCAGTTCTCCTAATAAACCCCTCACGTGTCTATATCTATATCTATAAAGATCCTGTTTCTGTCTCTCTGGAGAACCCTAACCCAGGAGGTGATTAGGTCCTGGGATGGGAAGAGGGCCCTATGACAGAGACCCCAGAGAGCCCACCCCCCAGTGTGGGAACACAACTGAAGCCACCACCTAGGAACCAGGAAGATGCCAAATCTGTCAGCGCCTCCCTCTGGGACTTCCCAGCCTCCAGAACCGGGAGAAGTGAGTGTCTGTCATGGTGGCACCCATAGCTCAGTTGGCCACATGCACTGAGGCCAGTTCGAAACCGGCCCAGGCCAGCAAAAACAACAATGACAACTGCAACAACAACAAAAAATAGCCAGGTGTAGTGGCAGGCACCTGTAGTCCCAGCTACCTGGGAGTCTAAGGCAAGAGAATCACTTAAGCCCATGAGTTTGAGGTTGCTGTGAGCTGTGACACCACAGCACTGTACTGAGGATGACATAGTGAGACTCTGCCTCAAAGAAAAAAAAGTGTATGTCATTGGTAAATTCCCCAGTCTAGGTATTTTGTCACAGAACAACCTGAACAGACTAACAAAGAGTTAAGGACCCTCACTGGAAATGCAGCTCCTTTGACAGCTCTGAGTCGCTGCACATCTAATCTGATTTAAAGAGTCTGAGAAACAGGAAGGCAGGGTGATGTGACAAGGGGAGGGCTGTTCCCAAAGTCCCAGGTGAAGAGCAGGCATATCTTTGTGTACAGAAGGTGTAGCCAGTAATTGCCGGTAGTTACACTTTTCATACCACAGATAACAACACGATATCCTTTAAATTCCCAGCAGGGCCTAGTTTTACAGTTGAGTTTATATCATCTGCAAGGACAGATGCTTTTCAGAGCACAAGTGGCAACTGGAGGGTAAACTTCCTCAGGAAAAAATGAACAAATGAGTTCAGCTTCTCCTAAACTCAGCTCAAATCTCCAAAACTTGAGGAAGGAGCGATTAACTTGTTTTTTGAGTTGTTGTTTTTAACAGCGATGCAGCTGCTATTCCTGCAACTGTCTGGGACCACTGCAGGTTTGAATGGGTGGGTGACTGGGTAGTGTCGCCTATCTGTCTCCAAGTGAAGTCCCAAAGCCGACGGCATACAGACGCATTTCCCTGATGTCCACACTTGTTAACCTCCAGACGCTCGGTGGCAGCCTTTCTGTCCAGCTTCTGCAGGGACTGCTCAGTTTTCTCCATGCTGGATCCCAATTCCTCTTCTGAGCTTGGAGGCTTAGCTGTATGATAAGAATAATTTGTTGTCAATAACAGATGGTTTTAAAGATGCTTAACAACCACAATAACGTAAGAGGAGATGTAGCCTCAAACCCTCCTTGGCTGTAAAAGTCACTTTATGATCTAGTAGTTATCAGACGGTCACAACAGCCAGTCCTCCCTGCTCCTGACACCGTCAAGGCCGTCACGACCCTGGGTGGAAGAAAAACATGGCAGATTAGAAATGTGATGAAGAGCCCTGCGGCTGGAGACGAGAGGGTGGCCTGAGAATGTGGGTGAACACTGTGGCTTTGGGGAGGGCGTAAGAACTCTGTGACCCTCTCCCGGAGGAAGGTGAGCTCTGAGAACCATCTCCCATCTTCCAGGGAGACTGAGTCTTGTTAACAGAGGACCACATAACCCTCAGGAGTGTTTGCTCTTGCTCCTGGTTCCAGCACCTCCATTACAGTAAAACAAGCGAAATGACCCAACACGAGCCTGAGCTAATCCCTTGTAAAAGTTCAACTGAGAAAAGGTGGCATTTACCAGGCACAAAACTTAACCACAGCTCCTGCCACTGGGCTCAAACACTGACTGCTTCGGTAGCCTGGGGAGCTCAGTGCGAAGACCCAGTTGGATTCGTGGGTGAGAAGCCTTTGAGAACACACTTACTTCTGGTGGATGCAGAGGCGGGGAAGAAGCACAGGAGTTTGCCTGCTACATCCAAACAGGTGAAGAGCAAGGTGCTGCAGCTGCCATCAGTGAACTTTAACTGGCTACAGGGAAGGAGTGGAACATGTGTGGGCAGTTCCAGACTGTCCAGCCGACAGACACAGAGAGACAGTGCCTGGGAGGGCCTCTGCATTCCCTTAGCTCCTGGAAGACACTCGGGGAGGACCCCAATCACTTCTCCTCCTTTAACATTCTTTTCACCTGCCAGAAGTCACATAGCCCTTACATGCTTTTCTTATTACAGCTTTTCCTTGTTAAGGTTAATCCTTACCCCTAACACATTCGCTTATTAGGGGCTATTTGCCCAGTGCCCTCCCCTCCCCCTCTGTCACAGCCCTATCCTAACACAGCAGCACCATAGTAACAGAGCTGTCGTCCTCTCAGGCACCTGTTAGTGCTACCTACTTCCATGCACCCCCATGTCAGACACGCATAAAACTCGTCACCATTTTTCCAAGAAAAATGGACATGTACCAACCGTGACCTGAAAGCGGTTTTTAAGCAGAGACACAAAGCAGAAGCACGCAGGGCCCATAAAATGGTTTTCAAGTGAAAATGTATATATTTAAACAAAATATATTTTGGACTCTAATGGGAAATCGTAAGTTTCGAATGTGCAGTTATTTTTTATTAAACCACACAGCTAAGAAGAAATACATTGGTACCTGAGAAAATTAAAATAAAAGATAGAAGGATTGTATTAGTGATGCATTTAGACTAAAAGATTAACAAGATAATAAAAAAAACTTCCCATCAAATCCCCAGTGAGTCCGAGCACGCTGTTTTTGCAGAGAAATCCACCGCCCGCAGGTGCACTAGTCTCCAGGATGGGCTGTGTTACCACATTCTGCCAGTGGGAGGCAGCAGCACCCACCCTTTACCCGTCACTGGGGCCTTCAAATGCAAGGTTGGTACAAGGTATGCGGGGTGAGGGGCCGGGTAGAGTTGCCAGATTTAGGAAAAACAAAAACAGGACACCCAGTTAAATTTAAATTTCAAGTAAATAAGGAATCATTTTTTTAGTATGTCCCAACTATTGCATGTATTTTTTTCTGGCAACCCTAATTTTGGGTGGAGCAAAACTGAGTTGTAGATGGAGGATGGGGGGTGGGGGACGGCCTCTTACTTGCCAGCAAGCACAGGATGATTTGTTTAAAGTAATCACACTTAAAAATAAATAAATAAATAAAGTAATCACACTTAAACCTTTTTACAGATTTGGAAACTAGGACTCAGAAGGACTATTAATTAACAAGAGGAAGAGTCAGAATTTGAACCCAGAAAAGTTTGTTCCAAAGCCCATTGCGTGCCTGTGTGTGTGTTTCATTTTTGTATTTAAAAAAAAAAAATTGTGCATTGCATTGTGGAGAGCAGGCTGTGAGGTGGCAGGGTCCCCCACAGCCTGGGAAACACTCAGGGAGGACCCCAAGCACTTCGCCTCCTTTAACATTGTTTTCACCTGCCAGAAGTCATGTAGCCCTTACGTATATATGTTCCTTATTACAGCTTTTCCTCCTTAAGGTTAATCCTTATCCCAGGTGTTAAGATGTACCTTTATAAATAAAGATACTTAAAGATACTTTATAAATAAAGCTGCTTGCACAGTGTGGTGCTAGCCGGCCGTCGCGCCCGTCAGCCCTCCTGGTCCCATCCCGTCTTTGTTTCTTGTGTGGTTTGTGTTCTCGCATGCCTTTCTTCCTCATCTCCCACCATTTCCACTCAGGTTATTTCTCCTTCCCCGAGCTGGGTTGCACGGTTGTATCTTGTTGCTTTCTCTCTTTTTCAAGCTTTCATCTCTACCTACATTTCTGCTCCAGTTTCAGCTCCACTGAGCCCTCTCTTTCTTCTGTTTCCTGCTCGAGCCACCATCAGTCCTTCCCTTTGATGCCAGATGTACGGAGAGCTGGCTTCCTGGCCCAACTTTTCACAGCGTTTTCCAGCTGACTCTCCACCTCTGGTTGCCATCCTCACCTATCCAAATAAACTGTTTCTCCAAGGTTACCAGCATGACCTGCCAACTGACGGTTCAGAAATCTCTTCCGAGCCCACATTGCATCTGGGTGTTCAGTGACGCTGGACATGGCTGACTAGCCCAGGTCAGCACAGGTGGAAGATAAACAAGGCGCTGACTTCTCTGAGCCTCAGTTACTCACCTAGAAAAGAGGACTGTTTCCTGCCTGGTTCACGTCTCAGGAAGGTAGTGACTTAAACTTCCTGGAGCCTCCCAGAGACATGAGAGTCTGCAGGGCCTTTTACCTACGATGTACTTGGTAAGTATTTGTTGGATATACAAATAACCGAATGAATAAATATTGGTTTTGCAGCACTTCAATCAACATGATAAATCTTGAACAAAATACCTAACTATAAGCATTAATACAAACTTATGAGACCCCTGGAAATCTCATACACCATATACTTCATTTTTTTTTTAATCAATGAAGCTTGTTCTTAAAAGGATTCCTCCTGTCAGGGTTGAAAACGGTTTATGAAACTTCTGCGTCAGAGCTGCTGCAGTTCGGCTGGGCTGGGAGGGCTGGGGCTGCACAAGGACACAGCAATGGCCACACACAAGAGGTTCTGGGGAGCAGTTCAGGGCCTTTTCCCGACTGCTTTTGCTCTGAACAAAGCTCCTGGTTCTTTGAGCTATGGGGGTATCTTCTCACCAGGTTCCTTCCTGATGTAAATGTCAAGAGTGGCTCGTGGGTCGCTGGTTTGCGTTTGTGACCTCACAGAGCATCGTTGCATGTTGCGGCATGGGTGGTGCTATGCAGGGCCAAGAGAACAGGCGCCTGTTTTCAAAGAGCCACCTGCCTAATGAAATACAGAAGAGAGGCGTGTGGTGGCACCCCTTGGTGACCATAAGCACCCCAGGTGTGGTGGTGCCAGCCATGGTGGGTGGGTCTTGGGAAGCTTCCAAGAGAAACTGGTGCTTGAATTGAACCTGGAAGGATGAGCAGGAGACGGGGGTGGAGGGACACGAGGGAGGGATAAGGCAGGGAGGCGTGTAGGGGCGATGGCGACAGGAGGGAGGCTCTTCCAAGGCACAGGGAACTTCTGAAGAGGAAGTTGTAGGGCTGTGGTGGGAGGTGGGGGTAGGTGGAGGTCACAAAGAGAGCAGCGTTCACCTGACCAGGAAGACCTGCAGGGCCATCCCTGGCAGTGGACTTCCTCTTCAAGGCAAGAGAGACACCACGGAACCTGTGCTCAGAAAGCTCTCATGATGGCACAGAGGGTAGTTGTCAGGAGAGCCAGCCCAGAAGCAGAGAGCCGTCAGGACCCATCCAAAGTCCCGCAAGAGGTGGGGAGAGCTGGACAACAGCAGGGGGATCAGCCGGCTAGGAGAGCAGCGGGCAGGACGATGTGACTCAGGGAGCTGCTGGATGTGGGAGCCACCGACATGGAGCACCAGGCAGGGCCCCGGTGGCCAGCACTGCCCCGCAGGGATGCCCCTTGGCTTGGCTCTGCACTGTTAATTTCGTCATGATCACAGGTCTTCAGTAAGCACTTTCCTGAAGCTCCAGATCGTATTTCAGAACAAAAATGAGCTATTTTCTGATAGAGAAGGTATTCTTTTAAGGGTAGGATTTACCTGCCTATTTACAAAAACATACTTCAGATATATTTAATTTACTTGCTAGTAAAACTGTATTATTTTTGGTATTTGATGCCAAACAATGTGATGGAAAGAAGGATACCTAGAAACTGAACAGGATTGGCCAGGAGTTGTACATGTTTGTATAAAAATTAAAATGTTTTAAAAATATATTTAATATAATAATATCTTTTTCTTCTTTTTGAGACAGAGTCTACTCCCTGGGTAGAGTGCCATAGCATCACAGCTCCTAGCAAAATTAAACTTCTGGGATCAAGCGATCCTCCTGCCTCAGCCTCCTGAGTAGCTGAGACTGCAGACGTCCAGCGCAACGCCCAGCTAGTTTTTCTGAGTTTTAGTAGAGACGGGGTCTCTCTCTTGCTCAGTCTGGTCTCACAACTCCTGGGCTCAAGGGATCCACCCGCCTCAGCCTCCCAGAGTGTTGGGATCACAGGCATGAGCCACCGTGCCAACCTAACAGATATCCTGATGCCATTGCATATGACACAACTTTGGAAAGAGATTTGGCAATATTTTCATAATCTTTGAATTTATAATCCCTGTTTGGGGAATTTGTACTTTTAAAAAAGCCAAATACAGTGAAGAGGGAAGGGAAAAAGGACTGTCAAAAATACTCCCTGAAGGATAAACACAGACATTTATTAATTATGGCATATGCATGGGATGGAGAATTATGCATGAAAACCATGTGTAGGACCACCTTGCAGCAATGTGGGGACTGAGATATAAGAATATGCTCCAGGGTCCGGACAGGGCTCACACCTGTGGGAGGGTGGCTCCCTTGAGCTCTGAAGCTCAAGACCAGCCTGAGTAAGAGCAAGATCCTATCTGTACTAAAAATAGAAAAACTAGCTGAGCATTGTGGCAGGTGCCTGTAGACACAGCTACCTGGGAGGCTGAGGCAGGAGGATCACTTGGGCCCAGGTGTTTGAGGTTGCTGTGAGCAGTGACACCATGGCACATGGCCCAGTGGCCTCCCTGACGTCCCTGCTGCTCGTTCCTCCTCCCATCGCTCTGCCTGCCCCAGCATCTTCCACCTCCAGGCTCTCTCTCAACCTCCCCAGCCACAGTCCCATCTGGGGCCTTTGCTCTTGCTGTTCCCTTTCTCTGGAACGCGTGTGCCCGAGTGGCTAGCTTTATTCCTCCTCTCTACACAGCTGGCGTCCTCGGATCTCTGCTCACATGCCACCCGCTCTAGAATGCTGCCCTGCAGCCCCATCCAAAATAGCGCCCCGCCCCGCCCCATTGTTCTCCACCTACTTAGCCTGCATTGTTTTCTTCACGTCACCTATCTCACCTGAAATTATGTCCACATCTGTTCTTTGTCTAATAAAATCCTATTTATCCTGGCTGTACCTCTAACACTTGGAACAGTGGCTGGCACACAGTAGGCACTCAATAAAAATATTTGACTGACCTGACTGAACATAAATAAATGCCTGCACATGAAAAAAAAGACTAAAAAATTTTGCAGAAATGACCATTTGTGTTATAATGAAAGGAAATTAGGTAATTCCCATAAACCTTTCTATAGTGTTATATTGCTTTTTTTAATTTAAAAGTAAAATTACAAATTATTCAAGGCATTTAAGTGATATAAATGTTTAGCACGGAGAGTCATAGTTTTAGTTGAACCCACAAGATCTCTTTAGCAGAAAACATTACAGAGATTTATCAGCAGCCAAAAGTTGACTGGCGTCTTGGGCAGCCGATGCGCTGTGGTTGGGGTGGGAACCAACTGATCCGAGGTCATTCCGGGCTTTCAGCCTTGCAGCCCTGGAGGAATTTGTTGACAGGTGATATCTGGGATTTAGTTTCTCCTACTGATGAATTTTTCTTCCTTGTTTGACTCATGATCAAGTTGAAGGGGCCTTTCTTAATAAGACACCTTCCAGTTGTTTGTTTGCCAGGATTTATGAGAAGTAAATAAGCCTCTCTCAAGCCTTTGTGAAATCAAACTCTTCTCCCCTATATGAGTCCCACATTTTCCTTCTGTTGCTTATCACTGGTAATGTTTACCATGAAAGAAAGAAGGATGCGACCCAGGATCCGGGAACCAACAGATATAAATCCAAAGCAAATTTGAGTTTTTGCCTTGCCCTGTTTTATCGCATGAGATATGGACCATTCAACACCACTTTGGCAAGCACTTTGAGAATGTCCACACATCTTAAACTACCGTCAATTAGAGTTTCCTTGTACAAAGAGGTGGTGGGGAGGGAGGATTTAGCTGCCTCTGAGACAGGCTGGCCACTCTGCAAAGCTGTCCTGGGAGGAATTCGTCCTCTACCCAGCCCTCATTTTCCTCTTGGCATTTTCTTTCACTCTTTCTCTGCTCCAGCCCTGATGGCCACCACATTCAAAACATGTTAATGGTAAAGAATTCATTCATTCCATGAACACTTTTAAAGAACCTACTGTGGGCCAGTTACTGTTCTAAATGCCAAGAGATTCAACGAGGAACAAGATACTGCTCTTGTCTGATGGAGCGTTAGCCTGGTGGAAAGAGGGACCTACAGACCAGGGCCCATCAGAGGGGAAAGGCCAGGTAGTCAGGGGGCCCCAGGGAGCTAAGCCTGCCTTGGAACAGACTTTGACAGCCAGTGACCTGCCTGGGTTTGGAAGACTGGAACTTAGCTGCAAAAGGAAGGCAGCAAGGGCATTCCAGGTGGAAGGAACAGCAGGCTCCACTGTCCCCAGGCACGAGGGTCTGGAAGAGCCCAGCATTCGCTCTTGGCATGAACTCTGCTGGCCTACAGTAAGGGAATGGGAGGGTGAAGGTGAGGGTTGGGATCTGGGGCGATCTGAAGCTCAAAAGGGTTCATGAGGATCAATCCATTATTTGTCAGAATTTGCCTACATTTAACAAGTGGGTTAAAGACATTAAAGGAATAAATTTAGGCATTGAAATTACAGTGCTCATGGTTACCCTCCCCCCCCCCGAAAAAATAGCTCTTTCTGGAACACTACGTTCCAAAATGATGCAAAAAACATTTTGAGCAGGGAATCCTAAAAATTGACTTTGCAGAGCCTCTATCCATGCTGGGGGTCAGGAAGGCTCCCTGCACCTGGAACATTGTTTTGGTAATCACGGTCAGACATCCCATGTTGTTTTTTAAGTTTTCTTTTCCTATTAGAGCAGGACCCAGCCCTGGTTCACCCAGGGACGGACCGCAGGGGAGACAGATTGCTGCCCCTCCCGTGTTCCACCTTCAGCCTGTGAGTCCCTCTCCTGCTGGCCTTCTGACTCCAACCCAAGACTTACCTTTGTGGGCATTTTACCCAATGTCACTTTTTGGAGATTTATGCAGGGCCATTCTCCAGAGAGCTAGCTCACCAAACGGCTTAGGCTCGGACTCCTGCCGAGTCCTAAGACTTCACAGCTGGCTGGACTCTGGGATGTGGGCGTTTACCCACGTGAAACCCACCCAGCTTTGAGGCCTGGCAGATTAGAACCCAGGAGCAGAGGAGCCGGGAAAGGCAAGAACAGACCAGGCACTAAAGGAACAGATGAGGAAGGAAAGAAAGGAGAGAGGCTGGGAGGCTGATGAGGAACCAGAAAGGAACGTGGATGCGGGAGGAGACTTGTCTCAACTAGCAGTGAAGTGGTTGTTGGCATGTTCACGTGCAGAGAAAACAGTTGTTCTTCCAAAGATGTTTAGAAAATTCCTCTTTAAATAAAAACTTCAGTAAGACCTCAGGCTTCCCATACCAATTCAAGCTTTGCAAACTTGGCTTAAATAAGCTTTCCATTTCCCCCTTGTCTCTGCCCTGGACTGGACTTTATGAAGGTCAACCCCGGAAATGGGACTGGGGACATCTACAGGTCACCACACAGCAACTAAAAACTGGAGAGTTGTCCCTTCTTCCAAGATCACAGACTGTCACTTAAAAGCCCTTTAGAAAAACAATGGCTCGCGTTTGAATTCAACCTAACAACATTGATGGAGCAACTTCAGATATTTACTATATTCTTAGCAGGTAAGGCTATTTGCCATGACATATTTGACATATTGTTTCTCTTGAATGTAAGCTATTTTTTTTTAAATTAAGTTTGTTTTTTGGTTTTTGGTTTTTTTTTTATTGTTGCAGTTTGGCCAGGGCTGGGTTTGAACTCACCACCCTCAGCATATGGGACCAGCACCCTACTCACTGAGCCACAGGTACTACCCCGAATGTAAGCTATTTTTATTTATTTACTTTTGCAAAAGTGAGGAATGCCTTTCCCTTCTTTTCCATCCTTAGGTTTGGACTTAACATAATTTAAAAATTTTTGAGGAATGCTTTCAAAGGCCTTACATTTTCGGTGTGGGTCTCGTTCTGACTAGTGAATCACATACTCAAATGTTGCTTGTCAAAGGAAGGTGCATTTTTCATTCTCCACAAAATTTACTTCATGAACAAAGAAAGGAATCGTTGCCTGTCACAACATGGATGAACCTTGAAGATACACCAAGTGGAATAAGCGAGTCACAATGAAATAAATGTTTAATACCAGTTATACGTGATATCTGAAGTAGTTAAACTGAATGCTAGCTGCCTGGGGATGGGGGTGGGGGAATGGCAAGTTGTTTAATGGGTATAGAGTTGCAGTTTTACAAGATGAAAATGTTCTAAGGCCTGGTGCAGTGGCTCATGCCTGTGATCCAGCACTCTGGGAGGCTGAGGTGGGTAGATCTCTTGAGCTCAGGAGTTTGAGACCAGCCTGAGCAAGAGCAAGACCCCATCTCTACTAAAAATAGAAAAACTATCTGGGCACCATGGTAGCGCCTGTAGTCCCAGCTACTCAGGAGGCTACGGCAGGAGAATCACTTAAGCCCAGGAGTTTGAGGTTGCTGTGAGCTATGATGCCAACAGCACTCAAGCCAGAGTGACAGAGTAAGACTCTGTCTCCAAAAAAAACAAGATAAGAAAAAGTTATGGAATTCTGTTGCACAACAATGTGAATATATTTAACATTACTAAACTGTACACTTAAAAGTGGTTAAGATGATAAATTTTGTGTTAGGTGCTTTTACCACAAATAAAAAATTTTAAAGTATATTTTTAAAAAGTGATTCAGAGGGCTGCAATTCTCAATGCAAAGTTCTAAGAATATCTTTTTGTGTGTGTGTGTGCGTGATTTTTTGGCCAGGGCTGGGTTTGAACCCGCCACCTCTGGCATATGGGACCGGCGCCCTACTCCTTGAGCCACAGGCGCCACCTGTTCTAAGAATATCTTAATCAATTTCTGCTTCTATTTTCCTTTGTATGTATTTGTAAGTGTGAAATGACTTTAGAAAATCCAAGCCCAAGTGTGTCTCCATAGATCTTGGTAAGTACGAGATAAAAATCTTTGGTAATTGGGGGAAAGTTCTTCATTCCTTCGGGTCTGAGGCACTCTGGTGGCCCGAAGCGTCTTCAGTCATATGTCCAACAGGTTCAGCCCCATTCAGAACGCTTGTCTTGAAGGGCATTATATAGATACATTTCTAGAACTTTGGTTAATTCTACCATTCTCAGTTAATTTAAGAAAAAGAACTTATTAAAAGAACGGACTTCTTTTAATAGTGGAACTTCTATTGAAAGGATGGTAAACACTGTCTACCTCCAATTTTCTTAAAATCCCATTAAAGGGATTTTTAAAAATATCATAAATCTACAAGAATGAAACCCAGCCCCGGCCACAAACTGCAAAAAAAAAGACTGCATTTCATAAATCTACAAGAATGAAGAGAATTGGGTAAAGTGTCAGTACAATTTTGAAACCCAGAGTATGAGGAAGAGTTTAACTGCCTGTGATGTGACGTGCCTGCAAGGGTTGAGAGGACAAATTCTTCACACTTCAAATCTCAGAAGTCTCAGTAGTTGAAGGGACCAGGTAACTCTGAGGGAAGGGGCTGGGTGTGGGCGGGCTGCCCGGGATGGCCAATAACAGTTGTAAGGAGTTGAACCGCTAGACATCATTTCCCACGCCAGGGCAACTGGCCCTTCTCAACTCTGGCAAAAGACAGAAAGCTTATTTTCAGGACAGCCTGAATGCAAAGGATCTAGACACAGACCTGGTCATGCTGTAACTTATCTGAGAGGAGTTTAAGTCGAGTCTGGATACCGAACCATGAGACCTCTCCCTCCTCCCTCTTCTGTTCCTCTAGAAACACGCTGGCAGCCAAGCTTAAACCCCCTTCAGCACATAACAGAGGTGGAACAGCAGACACCATCTGGGAAACTGGCCAGCCCAAGAGAAAAACCTAGAAATTAACTGATGAGTCCCTCAGTGAAAGGGGCCTATCCCTGTCCCCACCCAGGCACATTACCAAGAGGTCAATGGTTAACAGGTCCTACTGTGTGCCTGGATATCCCAATAGGTTGCCTAATTCTACAGATGCACGGAGGACCCAGGATCTCAAGATATCTGAGGAAAGACTCTGACATGACCAAGCAGGACAAAAACAACAAGGAAAGGGAAACTCGGAGAAAACAAAGGTCATTTAGAAAGAAGAAAATATGTCTACTACCCACTATTATGGACTTAGATTTAAGAGATAATGTCGCAGGGTCCATAAGTCAGGAAGGCGTAATAAAGGGAACAACCATAGAACAAAAGACCTTCTAAAAATTAAAATGTGACAGCAGACTCTGAGCAAAATGAAAATGGCAATGGTGTGGTTTTAAATCTACCCAGTCCTCTATCAATAACCACCACAACAACAAAATGCAAAACTACCATATACAGTAAAAGTGTGTCTCACAAGCTGCCAAAAATAAGGAGGAGGCTGGTTAACCAACAGTAAGGAGGCTCACATGGTACCAGCAAGTGGACAGGAGGAAAGTAGGAAGCAGGCTAAGGGCCTTCTGGTGGCACCGACAGCCAGCAAACCCACAATCAATCTGCCAGAGGCACTCGTCCCCGTGACAGAATGTGCACAGTCTGCGTAGAAAGCTTATTGAGTCTTTCTGAGAACAGCTGCCGGAACTGGAAAAGCCTCTGTGGGTGAAGACAAAGGCAAGGCTAGGTGGTGTGGGGCACCTGGGGCCCTCCTAAGTCTCAGCACTCCCAACTGAGTCTCCCATCCAGGACAAAGCCCCCCACAGAGGAGGGGCTGCTGGGAGTGAGTGAAGGGAAGAGAAGACCAGATCAAAGAGCAGAGGGCAGAAAAGGCAGCTTCACAGGATACACGTAGGAGACAATACTGCCCGCTTCGTTATGGTAACGATAGAAAAGCTACTGAGATAGGAGAGCATCCTGGCCCACCCTTCCCTCCTAAGGCACACCGCCTGGGCCTCCTCACAGCACCGCTGGATATAATCTCACCTCTCCCAGCATGGCAGCTGACCCATCAAAAGCAGATTCCAGGGAGCAGGAGAAAGCCGTGGTGCCTGCCGTGACCTCATCACACCCACCAAGTCGACCATGTTTGGTCCTCAGAAGCTAGAATAGAATTTTCTAGTCCTAAGTTCAGCTCACTGTCAAGGGCAGGGGAATTAGGCTTCACCTTCTGAAGGAAGGAGCACTCAAGAATTTTGTGGATGTTTAAAAACTACCTTAAAATAGAAAAAGGGTTAGAGAGAAAGTTAAAGAAAGATATAAACAGAAGATAGGTGGATAGGAAAAGATAAGCCAATAATTGTAAAATAGGATTCCCTGAATCAGAAATCTAGACCAAACACTAAAACGTTTAATTCATGAAAATATCAGGGTGGTGCGTGTGGCTCAAAGGGGTAGGGTACTGGCCCCATATGCCGGAGGTGGCAGGTTCGAACCCAGCCCCAGCCAAAAATTGCAAAAAAAAAGAAAAGAAAGAAAGAAAAAAAAATTTGAAAATATCAATGAAATAAAGTAAGATTTAAATCTATATATTAAAAGGGCATGCTGCATCCTAGGAAAATGAATCTGGAATGGATAACACTGAGACATATTCTAGTAAAACCAATGAGCTTTAAAAAGAAAGAAAGAAAAGACTAAATCATCTACAGAAGAAAATAATCAGATTGTCCTCAGACTTTTCAACACAGTCTAGTATTTATTTCCAGATAGTGGAATAACATATTTAAAACATTGGGTGGGAGTGAACTAATGATTCTATGGATTCTGTTAGCCAAACTTAATCTGTGCAGTCACACTTGCATGAATATTTAAGTTTAGGATTATTTTTTCTAGATCTGTGAAATAGGATATCAGTATTTTGATGGGAACTGCATTGAATTTTGGGCAGTATGGACATTTTAATGATGCTGGTTCTACCAGTTCATGAGCAGGGGGTGTTTTTCCATCTACAATATCTTTCGTCATTGTTCTGTAGTTCTCCTTAAGAGACCTGCACCTCTTTTTGTTAAGTGTATTCCTAGGCATTTTATTTTCTTTGTAGCTATTGTCAATAGTGGTAAGTCCTTGATTTGTCACTCAGCTTGACTGTTATTAGTATATAGAAATACTACTGACTTGTGTACATTGATTTTGTAACCTGAGACTTTGCTGAATTTTTAAAATCAATTATAGGTGGTGACTGTGGCTCAGAGGAGTAGGGCGCTGGCCCCATGTACTGGAGGTGGTGGGTTCAAGCCCAGCCCCAGCCAAAAACTGCAAATAAAAATAAAAATAATAAAATCAATTATAGGAGTCTTTTGGTGGAGTCTTTAGGGTTTTCTAGATATAAGACCATATTGCAGGCAAATAGAAATAATCTGACTTCTGTTTTCCTTATCTGGATACCCTCTATTTCCTTCTGTTGCCCCATTCTCTGGCTACGACTTCCAGTACAATGTCGAATAGTAGTGGTGACAGTGTCTTGTTCCAGTTCTGAGGGGTAATAAGCCACGGAGTAAAAATACAATCTACAGAATGGGAGAAAATATTCACAAACTGTGCATCTGACAAATGACTAATATCCAGAGACTACAAAGAACTCAAATCAAGAAGAAAAACACAAACGACCCAAAATGTTCAACATCACCATTCATCAAGGAAATGCAAATTAAAACCACAATGAGACAGCACCTCAGGGAACAATGAGTGCTTCGCAGAGTAACAAGGGTGATGCTCATACGTTCTTCACAGGACTGACTATCAGTACAAACCCTGCGGAAAACAGCATGGAGCTATTCTAGCAAAGAAATAGAAATAGACCTCCCTTTCAATAAAGCCAGCCCACTGCGGGGTATCTGCCCAAAGGGAAATAAGTTCTTTTATAAAGAAGACACCTGCACATGAGTGTTTATTGCAGCGCAGTTCACAAAGGTGTAGAATCAGCCTGAGGATCCATCAACTCCTGAGTGAATAAAGAAAGTGTGATATAGATAGATAGATAGATAGATAGATAGATAGATAGATAGATAGATAGATAGATAGATAGATATGCACACACACCATAGAGTCCTACTCAGCCATAGAAAAGAATGAAATAATATCTTCTATAGCAACTTGAGTGGAATTTGAGATGGTTATCCTAAGTGTAGTAACTCAGGAAGGGAAAAAGAAACACTGTATGTGCTCACTAATAAGTGGGGACTGAACTATTGGTACACATGGTCACAAGAACATGTAAAGGACATTGGAAACCAGGAAGGTGGGAGGGGAAGGGATGGAAAACTTACCCATTGGACACAATGAACACTGTTCTAGTGACACTGACTTCAGCATTATACAGTGTATCCATGTAATAAAAACATTTGTACACCCTTAATATTTTGGAAGAAAACTATTAGAAATAATAAGTTCAGCAAAGTTGCAGGATTGATATACAAAAACCAGTTAAATTATACAAAAATCAGTTAAATTTTTATACACTAGCAATGAACAATCCAAAATGAAATTAAGAAAACAATTTTATTTACAATAGCATCAAAAAGAACAAAACACTTAGAAATAGATTTAGCATGAGAAGTATAAAAATTATATTCTGAAAATGAGGAAACATTGTTGAAAGCAAATAAAGAAAACCTAAACAAATGGAAAGAGACAGGCTGTGTCCATGGACTGGAAGACCTAATACCAGGTTGGTGGCAATCCCCAGACTGATCTGTAGATCCGGTGCAATCATGTCTGAATGCAGCTGTAGTCTTTGCAGTAATTGACAAGCTAATCTTAAAATACATTTGGAGACTCAAGAGGCCAAAACAAATTGAAATAATCTTGTAAAAGAAGAACTAAGTTGGAGCATTCACATTCCTGAACTCCAAAGTGGTCAGCAAGATGGTGCGGTACTGGCTTAAGGATAAACAGAGATTAATGGAACAGAAGTGAGAGTTCAGAAATAAATACATTTATGGCCAATTGATTTTTCACACAGCTGCCAAGACCATTCACTGGGGAAAGAATAGTTTATTCAAAGATGGTGCTGGGACAACCAGCACCAAAAAATGAAGGTGGACTTTTCCTTCCCACCAGCACAGACTAACTCAAAGTGGGCCCAAGACTTAAACGTAAGAGTCAAAACTATAACACTCTTAGAAGGAAACACAAGAGTAAATCTTTGTGACTTTGGGATTTTTCCATTCTTAGATATAATACTAAAAACATACGCAATAAAAGCAAAAAAGTAAAAAAAAAATAGATAAACTGGACTTCATTAAAATCTAAAACTTTTGTGCTTCAAGGGCACTTTCAGGAAAATGTCAGTAAGTCATTTCCCTGATGAAGGACTGTGATCTTTATGTAACGGATGCCAAGACAAATAACTCAGTTTAAAAATGAACAGGCAGTTTTCTAAAGAAGATACACAAATGGTCAGTAGGGGCAAGAAATGATACACAACATTACTGGTCATGGGGAAATGCAAATCAAAACCCCAATGAGATTCCACCTTACAGCCAGGAGGATGGGTGGAAATAAGAAATCAAAAAATAAGGATGTAGAAAAATTAGGACCTTCGTGAAATTCTAGTGGCGACATAACAGGATGCATCCACTTTAGAAGAGTCTGGAAGCTGCTCACAAAGCTCAATAGGGAGTTGGCATTTGACCTGACACTTCCACTCTAGGCTCATGACCAAAGAAATGAACACAGGCCAACCCAGCTCTGCACCGAAGCCTCAGAGCAGCATGATTCGTGATGGGCAAAAGGGGCAACTACATGCCAGATGCCCATCCACTGGTAAACGCTGATTTCATGTAGTGAAATGTTATTCAGGCGTGAAAAGTCATGACGTGTTGATAGATCTTAGCTACAACAGGGATGAAACCTTGAGAATATTATGCCAAGTGAAGCAAGCGAGATAGGAAAGGTTGTACGTGTAATTACATTCCTATTAAATAGCCAGAATAGGCAACACAGAGAGACGTGCCCAGGTGCGGCTGCAAAGGCGGCTGGGAACGTGACAGCTGGGCACGGAGGGGACACATGTCCACCCATTGTTTCTGCTCCAGGGAGAGTAATAAGAAGAGGCAGAATCCTGACTATGAGCAAAATCTTTTGTTCTAAGCTCCCCACAGTGGAGGGCATGGAGCTCCCCAGACACACAGCCTGTGTGGGCTGCCGAGACACCGCAGACTGGGTGCTCAGACAGCAGAAATGTATTTATCATGGGTGTGGAGAGCATAAGTCAGAGGTCAAGGTGTTGGGGGGCGGGGGGTCTGTAAGGCTTCCCGGCTGCCTTCTAACTGACCCCTCTGTGCACACACATAGAAAGAGATTTCTGAGGCTCCTTCCTCTTCTCATGAGAACATAGTCCTGCTGGACTAAGGTCCCACCTTGACGGCCTCATTTAACCTAGTGACCTCCTTAATGACCCTGTCTCCAGTATAGCCACCCCGGGGGTCAGGGCTCAACACAGGAACCAGGGGTGGGAGGCAATCTGGTACAGACTACAGGTGCCGCAGCAACCTCTCTGGCTGCTCCCAGCTGTGGTCCGAGAATGCCCACTTCATTGCTTATTGGAAAAGAAACAGACTAAGCTCTCCAAGAAGGTGGAGGCTCCCCTCTCAGTCTGCAGCACAGAGACTTGTTTCTGGGAAATTCTTCGGCTGGGGCACCTAAGCCAGGTGCAGTGAGACCGGCCCTGCCAAAGTCATGAGCAAAGCTGCTGCACCTGCTTTGTGACCTTGATCCATTCATGTCCTTCAACTGGACGGCCTTCCTTTCCTCTCCTCATGCCTCCCTGCCTAACATCCAGCTTCTCTGAAACCTGACACCTCTCGTCACTCCCTAGTCTACCCTGGGACCAGCTCAGGTACCTGGCAGCTCCTTCTGAGATCTTTATTGTTAAGGAGAAGGTCACTCGGAACGTTTCTCAAAGGAGCTTCACAATCATTTAATTTACTATAATATACAAAATGTGTCTTTCTGGAAAAGACGCAAATAACAATTGGTGCCATTTGCATGGATAATAGCAAGAGTCATAATTTGCTAATCTCACCTATTTTCCACAAGAAAGGGAACAGAGTAATTTACATGGTAAATGTCAGAGGGTGAGTTTGCCAGTGAGTTTCTTCACTGCTGCTTATTCGACTGGCCCTGAACACCTGAGGTGTGAGCCTCTGAGTCTTCTGTGAAGTGGAAGTATGATAATGACATCAGGGCAGAGGGGTCTGTGATAATAGATGTACTGACTACAGTGTCTGGCACATACCAAGTACACAATAAATATAAGTTGCAGATATTATCACCACCATAATCATCCCCACCATATTGCCAAGTTGACCAAGTACAGGCCAGGCCTAGTCGCCTGCATTTGCTCTGAGGTTTCTAACCATTAGGGCTATTTGAATGCCCACAAGGAAACCTAGAAGTATCAGCCAGCAGGGCAGGAGTGAGGGTTTCTCTTGGCTGTGAGGCCTCCCTCTGCACCCCAAGGCCTCTCCAGGGTCCCGAGGTAACAGAAAGGACAGAGACCAGTCTCAGACACAGGATCTCAGGTCCCTTCTGGCCCTCCCCACACCCCCCTCCCTCTTGGTCCCCTGTCACCAACACACAGCCATGTGACATTTATTTCACAGTAAGTCACAACAGATCCAATAACCAACCTGCCCGTGCCACCCTCCACTCTTGTGTTAGGGGCATTAATCATCAGTTGATCGTCAGTTAACCCCAGTGAACTGGGCAAATTGTAGCAAACAGACACATTTGTATGAGCTCAGAAAGCCCCACATGGGGTCAGTGCTCCCAGCATTTTCCCAACTGGGGTCCTCCCCCATGCCTCCTGCCAGACGTCAAGACTCACACAAAGTCCTGAGACTCTCAGGTCTGTGTAAACACATCCTGATCACAAAGCTGCCTGCAGGAAAGGCAGTGCCACTGTGAAAGTGGCCACAGCAATGAACATGGGCCCGAGAGGCTTTAGTTCTCTCCACTGCCTGGCCCTGAAGCTGGACGCTCAACATGGCTCATTGCCATGGCACTGCTCATGTCCCCGGCAAATCGTCAGGAGCAGTCTGGAGGAGTCACCCTGTAGGGGCTGGGAGACTGACATTTGCGTAACATGTGTGTATGTGAATATCACACAGCAGCCCACAGGGCTCCACTGTGACCAGCTTGCCTCTTACAGCTTCTAATGTCCCCACAGCAAGGAGCAGAAGGCAGAGGGGCGCACGCTGTAACCAAACGCAGGAGACGTGGACATGTAGAGACGTACTACTTCACAGTCATCGTATTTTCAGTAGGGAGGAAGTCAGGCAGAGTGTCACTAGCTGCACCCAGAGTGTCACTAGCTACACACAGAGTTTTAGGGGCCTAGATTTGGACGTTGGAAGTCTTTCAAAAATGAGGCTCCCACTTGTCGGCCTTGATTCTTCTGGAACGTGGTGTGCCAGTGAGTTGTGTCTGAATTCCAGTGTGCTGCTGGCAGGTTTCCCCTACTGCAGGGACACAAAGTGAAGGTGCCTTCCCCCAACCTGTCTTGAAGGTGTCTTGAAGCGGGGTTCAGCATGTGGTTGAGGTTCTGCTGACCCTTACAAGCCTTGAACTTGTAACTGAGGGATATGGACTGGCAGGCAGGTCACGTGACAGCCAATTTCCTAACATGTGTGGTCTCTAGCCAGCCGCCGTGACAGAGTGCCCACGTTCAGTGGCAGTATCCCCACCATGGCAGACTGCAGGTGTCTGGGAAACCTAGTTATGTGGGCTTTGGAAACACAGCTTAGAATCCATTTCTCCATGACTCCACAAGCCATTTATTTACTCCTTGTAACAAATCCCTTTTTACTTAATCTAGCCGGAGAAAATGCTGGTCTCTGCCAAAAATTCTTCCCCAATACCCCAAGTTGGCAGAAAGAGGTGGTCGCTTGTGGAGGTGTGGGAGAGACCCCTCGCTGACCTCAGGGGGTGGGGGAGAATGTGCTCAGACTCTGTGCTCTTAGAAAGCACTAGAAAGAGCTCAGTGCCACTGCAGGAGGACTACTGGGTAAAGAGAAGCCTGATAGGCAGGTGGGTTGGTGGCCATTCGTGGTTTGCTTCAAGAATGCCCAGACGAGGTTGAAACAGAGACAGAACTCCTTAACAGCATGCGAGGCCCCTCGCAGCCTGCCTCCTAGAGGCCTGTGCGTCTGATGCCGGGCCTCCACTTTCCTCTGGAGATTCACAGCCCATCCCTGACTCAGACATCAGCCTGGAATGTCCCTTAACTGGCAGCTCCTGCTAGCCCTGAAATCAGCCCTTCCGCTAAGTCTCAGCTCTCAGGATACCTGTGGAATCTCTCCATGTGCCCTGCTCATGCAGAATTACCATTTACGTCCATTAAAAACAGGTGCCTGCCCTGCCAGGCAGGAAAATCCAGGGGGGCAGAGACTGCCCCAGGCAGGGGGATCCTGACCAGCTCACAGTGCCCTGCACATGCTTGGTGAGTAGAGTTTGAGAGCACCTGCCTCCCTGCTCCCGAGGTGCTGCAGTGGAGGGAGACAGCTCGAGAAACTGGCCATTGGCTCTTAAATGCTTCTGCCTGGGAGTGAGTGACACACCAATTCCATGAATAATTTGCTGGCCAGAGCAGATTCCAAGGCCACCCAAATTCTAACGCTTGATCTAGGAAGAGGGAGGGCTGCGAATACAAGTGTCAAATGCCTGTCGTAGCCTCCTGCCCAAGAAGCAGCCTGAACCTCAGGTTGGGACAGGGGCGTACTGATTGCTCTGTATCTGGTGACACACTGAATTCTTTGCTCTAAGGCACTTTTTTTTTTCACTGTCATTGTCGTGTTCTCTACTGGCTATTGAGCATTCTTATCTTGGCAGTCCTAAGCTCAGGGCTTTACCAGAAATGCCCTGTGAAAATGAGCTTTAGGTCAATAACAGAATCTGCTTACCCAGGCGGGCTCGTCTCTAGTCACCGCCTCCCCGGGACAGGAGGATTTACTCCCTTTGTTACACGTGATCCACAGTCACTGCTGTTCTCACTTGGCCTTGAAATACAGTTGCTCTTGGGGCTTAGCAGAATGGCCTGCATCAACACTCACTCCCCCTGTACTGAGCATCTGTTACCCGTGGTCAGGCAGTGAAGGAATTTCACACAGTCGTGTAGTCAGGGTCTGTGGGGATGTGGCAGGTGAGCTGGGCAGGGGTGGCAGGACTCGGTCAGGAGGCTGGGTCGCCCTCCTGCGCTGGGCTTCCTCAGGGAAAATTGGAGGGAGGGTCTGGGAGGTGTGAGAGAAGCCGGGGGCTGAGGAGCAAGCTGGTGCCCTCCATTGCGGGGAGTGGCCATGCACAGGGCAGCGCAGGGCAGCGCACCTCGCCAGCACCCACCTCCGGCTGCCAGGTTGTCTCAGCTCCAACTTCCAGGCCACTTATGACCTGGGACCCCAGAAATTCCAGCTCTTCCAGGACCCCCTCCATGTCAGAGGTCTTGTGTGTCCTGTCTTACGTCCCCCACAGCATTTTGCTTTGGCCGTGGCCGTGACAGCAGCTCTGCAGGACATAAGCCCCATGGCCGGCACCCGCATGCAGCCAGGTGCCTCCTCCCTGCTGGGTGACTGCTCACCTGAGGCAGCTCAGGGGCCACCGGACATCGTTGGTCAGTGCCTGGAAGCGCCCGGGAACAAGCAGCCCTCAGTCGAGTCTTGAACTGTGAGAAACTTGAGGGGGTGCAGTAGACACGTGCTCCCTCTTCTGTACCGTGGGCTGACAATGTGGGGGATGTTGCACACATTCCCTCAGGGTGTCCCTGGGGAGTGAACCCCCTTCACCCCACTGGGCTGGCTTTCCCTTCCCGTCTGTCTCACTCTTCCCTGTCCCCAAATACAAGTCCTCAGGCCCAAATTAAGACACATTTCCCCAAGATAAATGGTTGAACTTTTTCTTTCCTTTTATTTTCTTCATTAAAGCACTTACCCGTTTGTTTCAGGGTTAATTATCGAGAAAAAGGCTAATGCTAGTATCCTATGCCTGTTAACCATGGGTCTCGTGCAATACGCTGATGGGAAGAAATTACACCGATCGAATGGAAACAGAAAGAATTCTAAAGAACTGGGGTGTGGGAGTGGACGGAATGGGCCCTGGCTTTTAATGTATTTTATCCCCCCGCCCCACTGAGAAAACATTTGTTTAACCTCAGGAACCAGTACACCGTACAGACTCCCCTGACTGCTGTTCCTTACATGGGCTTTACGTGATTTGTACATTAAATGAAGTTAGACCTTTCCTGGAGGTACTGTTGCCACCAACTCAAACTCCATGGCTAGGAGCAGTGTCGTTTCCACACAGCACTGAGCGTCTGCTGTATAATTACATTAAATCAATCCCCTGGCTTGGGTAGGGCAGGAAGAACATGAGCTGGCCCTGAAAGGGCCCTTAATGACTATTTTTGTTTGGAAGAACAGTGGGAACTCTGTTGCTATTCAAGAAAAATGTGGCCAGGGGACTGTTCCCTCTATTTCTAAAGCAACCCCAAGTGTTTTATTTAGTGGTTCAATTCTCAGAGTCTGGCCATATGAAAGATTTTTAAAATCCAGTATTGATATATTCTTTAAGGCTTTGGAGAACAACTGTTAATTAAATGTATAACAGACCCTTATAATCTTGGGCCAAATATTCATTTTTTTCCAGCCTAACGTTCCCAAAGCTTCAGCTACTTTATCCGGTAAATATTTTGTAAAGTATCTGGGAAAGTGTGGACTGTCACTCACTGGCACTCTTTTAAAACAGGACAGATTTTTCAGCTGCGTGCTGGCACTCAAGTGTGGTCCTACAAGACGTGGGCCCCAGGTCTCGCCCAGAGAGCAGAGGTTGGACAGAAGTGAAAACAGTTTGGGGGACAATACTAAGATGCCATTTTCTTTCACTGTTATCGTCTCTGACTGTGTGGAGTCTCCTAGGGTCACAGAATAAGCGACATCACCGCACAGTGACCCAAGACACAGTAGCAGAACCCGTCTGTCCACAAACCAGACGTTACAGAAATCTGCAAAAATATGAACATGCCACTTTTGTCCCTAAATTTTTAAAAATGTATTTTCATAAAATGTAGCCTACGTTAACATGTAATGGGTTTATTATTATTGTTTTTAAATGAATTGATAAATATGCTTTGAATTCTGTTTTAATTTCTAATACACTATTATTTATTTATTTATTATTAAATCATAGTTGTGTACATTCATTCAATCCTGAATTCAATAAAATTCAATGGTTTTATATACCATTATTATTAAATAATTATTATTAAATCATAGTTGTGTACATTAATTCAATCCTGAATTCAATAAAATTCAATGGTTTTATATACCATTTAACGTATTTTCATCACACTGGTTAACAAAGCCTTCCTGGCATTTTCTTAGTTATTGTGTTAAGGCATTTATATTCTACATTTAGTAAGTTTCACATGGACCCTGGTAAGATGCACCACAGGTGTAATCCCACCAATCACCCTCCCTCTATCCAGCCTTCTCCCTCCCCTCCCTTCCCTCTCCCCCTTCCCCCTATTCTTAGGTTATAACTGGGTTATAGCTTTCACGTGAAAGCCATAAATTAGTTTCATAGTAGGGCTGAGTACATTGGATACTTCTTCTTCCATTCTTGAGATACTTTACTAAGAAGAATATGTTCCAGCTCCATCCATGTTACACTAGCTATTGATATTCATATCCCTATAAACAAAAGTTTTTGAGGTACTCAGCCCATTCTACGAACAAAAATGGATCCTGAGACCAAAAGTTAAGAATCACTGGTGTAAGGGAACAGTAATGGTTTTGAACTGGACCTTACCAGCCACTTGCATAGACACAACACACACACATACCTTGTACACACCCTGTATGCACACACTGGATAGGCATGCTGTACACACCCACACTGTACACACACACTGTATGCATGCTCACTATATATGCATGCTGTACACACACACCCTGTACACACCCTGTATGCACATATGGTATACATACCCCTGTATACACCCTGTATGCACACACTGTACACACATGCTATACACACACACCCTGTACACACGCACCCTGTACACACACTGTATGCACATACGGTATACATACCCCTGTATACACCCTGTATGCACACACTGTACACACATGCTATACACACACACCCTGTACACACGCACCCTGTACACACACTGTATGCACATACGGTATACATACCCCTGTATACACCCTGTATGCACACACTGTACACACATGCTACACACACACACTGTACGCACACACACCTCCCTCAATTAAGGTCTTTCTCATCTAAATAAGAAAAAGTAAATGGTTTAGTTCAACAAAGAAATGTTAATTGACTCAACAAAGTATTGAAAAGAAAATATTCCTCAACTGAGTAATTCTGAACATACTGTTATGTTCACTATAACATAGTGAACATTAGTCCACTCAAATTTGTGTGTTGAAATTCTCACCCCTAAGTGATGGTGTCCGTGAGCAAGGCCTCATCCTTGTGACTGGGCTTCATCAAAGAAGCCCCACAGAGGTCACCCACCCCTTCCCTGATGCCTCAAGACACAGAGTTGCTACCATTCGTTAAGTCTGAGGGGAGATATGTGTTCACATTTACATATATGTGCATAAAGTATCTCTGAAAAATACACAAAAAGGTAGTAACAGTGACAGCCTGTGAGGGGGGAAGTTAGAGTAGAGGACAGGAAAGAAGACCTTTACAATTCTGAACCTTGTGACTACATTACATAGGCAAAATACAAAATAGAATTTAAATGAAAAACCCCCAAGTCCACTGTTTTTCCAAAGTATCTCCTAAGTCCTCAGTTCCAGATCTACTGTTCTCAACAACTGACATTGGACTGTTCTCTCTCTTTTTTTCTTAAAAAATATAATTCAGGCTCGGCACCTGTAGCACAGTGGTTATAGCACCAGTCACATACACCGAGGGTGGTGGGTTTGAACCCAGCCCGGGCCAGTTAAACAGCAATGACAATTGAAACAAAAAGTAGCTAGGCCTTGTGTTGGGCACCTGTAGTCTCAGCTAATTGGGAGGCTGAGACAAGAAAATCTGTTAAACCCAAGAGTTTGAGGTTGCTATGAGCTGTAACCCCATGGCACTCTACCAGGGTGACATAGCGAGATTCCATCTCCAAATATATATATATATATAATTCAACTTTCTCTACTTGATTACAAACTCCGGATTAAATGACTAGCTGCATGTGTGTGAGCCTTAGAGCTCCCTGCAGTAATCAGGGCCTGGCGTAAATAAGCGTTCAATAGTAATTGTTTATTAACCATCGAGGCTGTTCCCAAGGAACAGACCCCTGAGCCCTGAGCCAGCGCCAGGTGGCAGGGTCCTCTCTGTGGTGAGATGTGTGGGTGTGTCAAACGGGACAGACCCACGCTGGTCAGCACAGGGAAAGCAGCAAATACATCTTTTTAAACATTTGATATTTGTATTTGAAAGAAAAATGGAAGTATTTGTCACGGGAAATATAAATCCTCTGCTGGATTTCCTGCAAGTCTTTTATAGTTTAGAATTGAGTTTGCTTTTTTAATGCAAGAAAGAGCCCTCAGAACTTGATCTTGCCGGGAACTCAAGTGAACTGGGAGATTTTGCCAAGAGGATGATGTCAGTGGTCTATAGCCTTTCTTGGACAAATTGGTGATTCTGAGAGTTTGTGGAAAAATCTTCTAGGATCCCACTATTTTATAGGTGAAGCAGCAACAGTAGGATCCAGAACAAATCTCTAGTACAGACCCTAAAACTGGTCAGGTTTTATTTTAGTAAAAGGTTGTTAGTATCACAAACAGAGGCCTTAAATGCTAGTTTTTAAAAAATGAGTAAGGAAGATGATTTCCCATTCCTGGAAGAGACTGTCACCCAAACGTTGCAAAGTGTCCCTACCTAGGTCCCTCTAATCAATAAGAAAACACTAGTGATTCACATGAAATGTTGGTGACACCACATCCTGCTTCCCGGACAAATCTGCATTCTTACAGGATCAGCAATCCTTAGCCCAAAGGAATGAGCCCTTGAGGATAAAATTTCAGATGATGGACTATTGCAGGGGTCCTCAAACTACAGCCCATGGGCCACGTAAGGCGGTGTGATTATATTTGTTCCCGTTTTGTTTTTTTACTTCAAAATAAGATATGTGCAGTGTGCACAGGAATTTATTCATAGTTTTTTTTTTTTAAACTATAGTCCAGCCCTCCAAGGGTCTGAGTGGCCCCTGTTTAAAAAGTTTGAGGACCCCTGATTTAGAGCTTTCTACCTCCCCTGCAGGTAATCTTACTGCCTAAATTTATTCCAACTCTTAACTTTCTTTACCATAGATTGAAACGAACATGGTTCGATGTTTAAATTTAGAAATTGTCAGAAGAGACAATTTTATTTCATTCAAATTTGCTTTTTAAACGTTTACAAAAGAGAAGAAGGGAATCGTGACCACCACTTCAAAAGCCAACTGCTGTCCTGACTTTTTGTGTGAAGAACAGAAGACCACTTTTTGCTGGAAACATCAGAGTTGATTTTATGTTCAGTCACACGGAGGAGGTTAACAACAGGCTGCTGGCACAAACTACCATAGTTTCTCACACCAGCCTTACTTTCTGATGTTTCATAGTTTTCAAAACATATTTCAGAGTTTTTGGTAATCACACAAGTTTACAATTTAGATGGATATTGGAAAAATTTGACAATTTCCCTCATGTTTTAAGCTAAAAGTCAGAAACACAACAGGGAATATGTTGCCACCTGTGATGGAGCAAAATTGTCCCTTGGGTCTTTGAGAGTTGGTCTCAAACAGATTCCTTAAGTCCTCAGTTGCTTTATCAATTATTTTAAACTAAATAAAATTAAATTTAAATTATATTCCCTTCTTGAAAACTGTTGTACTTTCCTAACTTCAAATGTCTCAGAGAAGACATTTGTGGTTCCATTTTCACATCTGATGCCAGCCCAGTCTGTCTCCTCTCCTGGACAGTTACCCAACTTGGGCCTGCTCACCAGATTGCTGGACACAAACAGGACCTGGTTGAGGGCCAGGACACTTTAGGAATTTTGGCTGTGCTCCTGTCAAACTCTTGGCAGGAAACTGCCTGGAGCGCACCAGGCCCCAGTGCCAGCCGCCAGCAGCCTGGTCTCTGCAGGGATGCGGGCTTCTCACTGGCGGAGGGGGGCCTCTGCCATAGCCAAGATTCTTCCTCCCTCTGTTGTGTTGGCTGGGAGCTGTATCCAGTAACCTCCTAAGTGGCCACCACTTCTAAAATACTGTTCATTTCATCTTTATCTAATCATTTAAAATTTCTCTTTGAGGGTGTTTTATTATAGGCATAGCACAGTGCATGTATAATTTATAAATACGTGAAAATAATTTATAATTTATAAATTATAATTTATAATCACAGGACATGTATAATGTATAAATACATAAACATATAAAGGACAGTCATGTTTGAAAATATTTTCTGATGAGAGTTGACAGTCAAAAAAGTTTGGATGCCATTGCTCTATGAGCAAAGGTTCTAGAAAGGATCTCTGTGCCCTTTTCCCAAAAGCAATTTAAAAGGTTATATCTAAGACTCAGGAACCAACTAGAAACAGTTCTGAGTGGCCAAGATGGGACAATTTGAGGATTAATGCAATGGGTTAAAACACATTAAATAAATTAAAAGTAGGTGAACTTACAATGATACTTTTATTTTATTTTATTTATTTATTTCCTTATCTATTTTTGAGACAGTTCCACTTTCTTGCCCCCGGTAGAGTACCATAGCATCACAGCTCACAGCAACCTCAAACTCTTGGACTCAAGCAATCCTTTGGCCTCAGCCTCCTGAGCAGCTATGACTACAGGTGCCCACCACAAAGCCCAGCTATTTTTAGAGACCACGTCTCACTCTTGCTCAGGCAGGTCTCGAATTCCTGAGCTCAGGCAATCTACCTGCCTCAGCCTCCAGAGTGCTGGGATTATAGGCATGAGACACCTAACCCAGCCCATAATGATATTTTTTGTTAAATAAGCTCATCTCTCATCTTTGAAGGATGTTAGTGAATCAACTAATTATTCTGAAAAGAAGCAAGCACTGAACCTGACTTTTGTGTGTGTATACCCTAGGACACCAAATGATGGCAGAGTCAAACCCAGCCCCGGCCAAAAAAAAAGAATATTATCATTTGGCAAATCTCAGATCAAATAGGATCTGTGGCCATTAGTAGCCACTATCTCCAGAGAAGTAACTCCCAATGATGGGCTTCCTGGCAGGAGAGGAGACACCACGTCTGTGACTGTCCTTCCAGAAACTCAAGCCTGGGTCAGATCAAGCATCTGCATTTAATACCCAGGTTTCAGGAGATGCTGTGTGGAGCGTGTTAACACCATCACGCACCCCAGTGAGCAAAGCCAGACTGCCGGAGACTCAACCAGAAAGATGACCTGGGTTTTTACACAAAAGCATTCAAGGAAAAAAGAGTAGGGAAGAAACCTCACCATTTAAAAGAAACTCAAGATGCATAATCCAAACACAACTTGTGGACCCTTTTGGATTCTCATTTAGACAAACCAACTTTTCAAAATATTATGAGACAATCAGGAAAATTTCAACACCGACTGCATAAGAGGTAACTGTAGACATTGTTAAGGGTTTAGGTATGGTCACGGTTTAGTGGTTAAAATCTCTTTCTCTGCAAAAAAGATACATGAAATAATACCATGTATTATTGGCATTTGCTTCGATATACCCCAGTGGGGGAGAGGGAAGCAGACAATGTAAAGGAAACAAGAGTGGGCCCGAGTCTGTGAGGGTTGTAGCTACATAAATTGTATGTTCAAGCTAATTGTCCTATTCTATTTTTTCAAAGTACCATTTAATAAATTTTATTTTCTTATTTCAAAATAAAGGGATACAACTGGATACCTTTGATAATGCTTAAGCCAGGGCTTTCGCTGTGCCCAACGCTGGAGCAGTGTGCCTTGCATCCGGTTGGTGGATTTCGCCCCTGCCCTCCCCACACTGTTCTATCCTGTCTCCTTCAATATATGTTTGAAATTATTCATAATAAAAAGATTTTTCACTTCTATGCCCATCCACCATTCTATTTCTAAACCACATGCTAGAGAAAATGTTTCTCAGAAACAATAATTTCAAGTGGAATTTGAAATTTCAAGTGGGATCCAGCAATGAAACAGGGTAGACGGCCGTGAGTCTCTGCAACCCACCTCTGAGGAGAGGAGCTGAGACAAGACCAGCCCTCGCCTCACGCAGCTTCCATTCTAAAAAGGGAAATCCAAGCAGTTAGTGTGCCCAGCTAGACAGTCCCCTCAGGCACCATGCGGCATTGTCTGTGCAAGGAGGCAGAGCCTGTCCGCGTGCTCATCTCCTGCCTTCTACTGGGAGGACTGGCCAGGCCAGCAGTGCTGGTCCAGTCCCCCCACGGTTTTTAAAATATGTTTGAGAGAAGGTGACTGATTCACCAACCCAATTTTATGTGTTCTATTTCTTAACTTTAAGGTTCCTAGGCATATAATAGTTGCCTGTGAGTGTATACTGAATGAATATTTGTGTGGGGAGTATTTTTTAGGGTTCACGGGGGTGGGCATGAGACACCGCTCGGGCAGCAAACACAGTTGAGGGGCATAATCTCATGGGGTCATGGGAGCTGCCACCCATTTGGTCCCCTGATATAAGGAAAACGTTCCAATTCCTTGGCTCTGAGGGTGTTACTGGCGGTATTCTTGGGCCAGACTGCGTAACAAACCACTATGGGCAGCAGGAGGCTGGGCAGCAGAAGACTGGGCTCGCTGTCCCAGAGGCTGTCCTGGAGGCCGTTCCGGAGGCCGTTCCAGAGGCTGGTGAGTCAGCACTGCCTGGCTCATGACACATCGCCCTGGCCCTGCCTTCACGTCTGCACAGTGCATTCCCCGTGCACCTGTGCCCTCCAAATTCCTCCTCTTTGCCAGGACACAGTCACAGTAGAGGCCACTCCAATAAACTCCCTCAACTCAATTCCTCCTAGAAACACCCCCTCTCCAAACAAGGTCACACTCTGACATGCAGGTGTTAGGACTTCAGTACGTGGGTCCTGAGGAGACACGATTCACCCATGACACTGGGTGACTCTTGTTTCCCCGGGTCTCCCTGTCCTTGGGGATAATGATGCTAGTTTGGGCTTCCAGGTTTCTAAGGAAGTCACTGGCAGCTACACCTGTTGACGCCAAGATAACCCTTCTGTTCTTGCTCCCAAAGCTTCCTCGGCACTGCTGTGGTTAATGTTGCCTGTTCTGGCTCTTGGTGGTCTGACTTGCCTACTGCTGTTGTGTGGTTCTCAGCTGTCTCCTTTCCACTGCAAAAATTCTTTTTCTTCTCCTTCCCTCTTCTTTTTTTTTTTTTTGAGACAGAGTCTCACTTTGTCACCCTCCGTAGAGTGCCATGGTGTCACAGCTCACTGCAACCTCAGACTCTTGGGCTTAAGCAATTCTCTTGCCTCAGCCTCCCAAGTAGCAGGGACTATAGGTGCCTGTCACAATGCCCAGCTATTTTTTTGTTGTGGTTGTCATTGCTGTTTAGCAGACCCAGACCGGGTTCGATCCCCAGCCCTGGTGTATGTGGCCAGCGCCCTAACCACTGAGCTATGGGAAACAAGCCCCCTCCTTCTTTGAGGTGGAGTCTCACCCTGTCACCAGGCTAGAGTGCCATGGTGTCATAAGCTCACAGCTCCTGAGCTCAAGTGATCCACCTGCCTCAATCTCCCAGAGTGCTGAGATTACAGGTGTGAGCCACTGCACCTGGCCGTTCACTGCCATAATTCTTAGAGCTGAAGAACAGCTTCTTCCCTGCCAGCAAACTAAGCTTTTTCAGTCAACCTTCTGGTGGCCATGCCTTGCCCTGGCTATTTTATTCCTGGGGTCCCCTTCAAAAGGCAGCCTGCCCTTTGAGGAACTTGGGGTGTTTCCCAGACCTAGGAAAACATCTCTCCCCTGTTGTCCCTGATCCTTCTCCCAGGTGAGATCAGTTATCCTCTCTCAGGGCACATTACAGCTCTGCTTTTCAGGATGCCCAGTGCCACTGAGTTGGGGAGAGCTTTCATCATACTTCTGCCTGAGGTTGGTGTAAGAGTTTGTAATTTTCCCAGATTTACTGTCTTATTTTTCCAAGAAGCCGAGAAGCCCTTGAGCAAACCAGGTATCCGCTGTCTGAGAACCATGTGGGAGACGCATTAGCATTCTGGCTGTTGGGAGTCTGTCCCCAGAGCAAGCAAAGAGCGGAAAGCCTTACCCTCTCAGATACGTGGAGCAGACGTCAGCCAGGCTGCTGCACCCTCAATCACAGGGCTTCCAAGTCAGCTGAGCATGGGCCCTCGAGCCTTGTAGTCCAGCAACTGAAGTGAATGAGGCAGGAGGCTACCGTTTTCTCTGGTATTTCATTCATCCAGTTTGTGCTCGTAGCTCCTGGACTGCGGGCAACAACAGGGGTTCGGGGTACTGACCTTCCACATAGTCAAAAATCTGCATCTAACTCTTGACTCACCCCAAACTGAATCACTTACCATTGACTGGAAGCCTTAGTGATAACATCAACAACCAATTCACACATATTTCATATGTTATATTTATTATATAATGTGTTCTTATAATAAAGCAAGCTAGAAAGAAGAAAATGTTCAGAAAATCAAAAGGAAGAGAAAATATATTTACTCTTCACTAAGTGGAAGTGGATCACTGTAAAAGCCTTGACCCCGTCACCTTCCTATGGGGGAGCTGAGGCGGAGCGGGGCGGGGTCGGGGGGGACGGTGGCGGAGGCGGGAGAATCTGCACACACATGGGCCCACACAGCTCAAAGCCTGTCTGTCGTTCAGGAGTTGGTTGTATGACATTCCATAATTACCCACTCTTCACACCTTCAGCCGTTCAACAAAACATGACCAACTTGTCAATTTTACAAAACAAAACAAAACATCCACAGAATTAGAATTGGGTCTCAGAAGACAGGATTGGAGGGAGTGGAACCAAAGGAGCCACTTCCTCAACAGCTAACAGCTCAAGCTGCAGCTGCCAGGTAGAAAAGCTGTTGCCATGGTTTCTGAAGCAGGAGTAGAGTCAGAAATACCATCTTTTGAACTAATACATGGGAAAGATAAGACCTCACCTTTGTTTCTCTTAGCTCATCTTTAGAAGGGCAACAGCACAGTAAAGTAGGAAAATCTGGTGATAGGAACAGTTGATACATTAGCTTTAGGGCCTAGAGAGAAAAATTACTTATTTTTCTGTTATACCTAAAGAATTCATAATTCATCCCAGAACACCAGCTGACATGCATTTCCGGTTGACCTCTCATCCCCTGGTCTGGCTCCTGCATGCGACGCCTGGTCGCTGCAGCATCTCCTGGGCCTCCCCACTTGGGTGGATGGGAGGGGACCACCCACCCACCTGGTTAGGGGTCAGCCAGTCAGTCCTCCCTGTGGGCAGCTGCAACTTGTCCCCCTGGGAAGCATGCTTCTTGCTCCAATCAGGACAGCCTAGGTTTCCAGCCACAGGGTGGGGCGTAAAGCACATAACTTTATCAGGGTTCATTCCTGTTATGTTAAGGGAGATTTTGTTTGATTGAAAGTTTAGAACACTTTATTATAATCTTTTATGAATCTCTACTGAGAAGACCTAAGAAAAGGACATTGCAAAGAAATGAAAGCAAATCATATTTGTGTGTGGTGGTGACTAACGTGTGTGTGCAGGTGTGTACACACGAGTGTGCTCAGGGGCAGGACATGGGGACCACAGCTGCGTGTTTGCTGAGTATAAATGCCAGGATGCCCTTCCATCAACACTACCCAGATGCATTTCCAAACGTTTCACCTTTCATCATTTCTTCAGCCTTGACTCAGAACCACAAAGTATTTAGAAACTTCTTTGAAATGATGAGTTTCAAAATCTTCATTCTGAACATAACTATGCCATGTGGTAGAAAGGACGGGAAGCACTAAAATTGAGCTTGATTCCTGGGTCTAAACTCCAGTTCCCAGGACTAAGCCCAATGCCAAAGACATTCCTTCTTTGGTCATCATTATCCTTTCCAGATAACTTCCTCATAGTCAAAAATCTTCCTTCCACATAGTCAAAAATCTGCATCTAACTCTTGACTCACTCCAAACTGAATCACTTACCATTGACTGGAAGCCTTAGTGATAACATCAACAACCAATTCACACATATTACATTGGGGTATAACTGATAGGAAGGAAAGCTTGGGAGCTCCAGAAACCTCCCACCGTGGCCTCCGAGTGCTGGGCACGTGGGCTCTATTTTTCTTTGCCAGCATTTCTATTGCAGGCTGCAGTCACATTATTTCCCCATCGCTTTCATCACCCCAGTGCCACGCGGCCCAGTGTGCCTGTGGCCTGCAGGCTGGCACTGCAGCGTCAAGAGAGCACAGGCCTTGCCCCAGGGGTATTAACCCTCTTGAGGAGGACAGGAAGGTAATCAAAAAACCCACTGTAATGAAGCAAAGGCTGTAGCCAAGATAACCTTGTGTCTTGTTTCTTTACAAAGACTTTTACAGATTCATCCTGATTGCCCAGCAGAGCCCCTGATACACAGTAGTTGTTCAATGAGTGCTTTTTTTGATTATTTTACTGATTTTATGAGGTAAAGCCCTTAGACTTGACATAATCATTATGCAAAATACAAAATGAAAGAATAAAAGGTGGGTTTAGTAGAATACAATTTTTAATACCAGCTTCCCAATTTATTAATTTATTTTATTTTATTTTTTTTTTGTAGAGACAGAGTCTCACTTTATGGCCCTTGGTAGAGTGCCGTGGCCTCACACAGCTCACAGCAACCTGCAACTCCTGGGCTTAAGCGATTCTCTTGCCTCAGCCTCCCGAGTAGCTGGGACTACAGGTGCCCGCCACAACGCCCAGCTATTTTTTTTTTTTTTTGGTTGCAGTTCAGCCGGGGCCGGGTTTGAACCCACCCTCGGTATATGGGGCCGGCACCTTACCAATTGAGCCACAGGTGCCGTCCCAGTTTCCCAATTTATTAACCTAAAATTTTCAGCTTATGATTAATCCTTTTTCTCTCAATTAAAATTTTACGTTTGGCACACAAACACAAAAATAAACAGAAAGTGCATGATTCCATAGTAAGAAGGCCACCGTCTTTCCTCCCACATCCAACACTCTTCCATTGTTTCTGTCTAACATCAGGCTCACCTCCATGGACTGCACCTACGTGCACCTGCTCTGCTTCGGGAAGGAGTGAGGAGCTTACTTCTCTTCTTTTATAGATGTTGCTGCTAGAGCTCCCTGGCTGTCAGAGCAACAAGGAAGAGGTTCCAGCTGCTGTGACTTCACACTCCTCCTCCGAGAAGACATCATGGCTTGGATCCTAAGTTACCAAGAACAGGCCCTGATTTAAAGATTCCATACTAAATTCAAATATTTCAAGTCTTTTCAACAAATGTTTTTGGGAAAAAAGAATATCCACATGCAAAAAAATGTGGTCAAGTCCTTACTTTATGCCAAAATTGAGTCAAGATGGGTCACAGACCTACAGGTAAGAGCTGAAACTATGAAACTCTTAGAAGATGACACAGAAGGGTGGTTTGTGACATTGGACTTAGCGATGATTTCTTATATATGACTCGAAAAGCACAGGCCACAAAAGTAAAAATAGATAAATCAGACTGAATCAGAACTTAAAACTTCACTGCATCGAAGGGCACAACTAATGATTGAAAAGGTGCCCTATGAAATGGGAGAAAATGTTTGCAAATCATATATTAACATCCACAATATGCAAAGAGCTCCTACAATTCAATAACAATAAAATAAGCAACCTGGTTTAAAAATGGGGAAAGGATTGAAAGGCATTTCTCCAAGGAAGAGCACGTGAAAAGCCAGTTCCCTTTGGGAGCCATCAGGGACATTTAAATCAAAACCTGCGGTGAGATCCCCTCACACACATTAAAAATAACAACAGAGGGTGGTGCCTGTGGCTTAAGGAGTAGGACACCGGCCCCATATACCAGGGGTGGTGGGTTCAAGCCTGGCCTGGGCCAAAACTACAATAAATAAATAAATAAATAACAACGGGGCTCAGCGCCCTAGCACAGTGGTTATGGCGCTAGCCACTCGCCACTGAGGGTGGCGAGTTCGAACCCAGCCCAGGCCTGCTAAACAACAATGACAACTGCAACAACAACAAAAATAGCCAGGCACTGTGGCAGGTGCCTGTAGTCCCAGTTACGTGGGAGGCCACAGCAAGAGAATAGCTTAAGCCCAAGAGTTTGAGGCTGCTGTGAACCATGACACCATAGCACTCTACCCAAGGGCAACATAGTGAGACTCTGTCTCAAAAAAAATTAAAAAGTAGAAAAAAATAACAATGGCAGAAAATAACAAGTGTTTGTGTGAGGATGTGGAGACATCGGAACCTTTCTGCACTGGTGATCAGAAAAAAAAATGGTGCAGCTGCTGTGGAGAACCGTGCGGTCCATAAGTTCTGCTTCTGAGGACGTACTGCCCAAGACTGAAAGCAGGATATTTGCGCACCTGTGCTCACAGCAGTGCTGTTCTCAATAGTTCAGAGGCAAAAAGGCACCAAGGGGAATGCACAGATAAACAAATGCCATAGGTATGCACAAAGGAGGTTTGTTTGGCCTTAAAAAGGAAGCAATCCTGCCGCAGGCTCCAATGCAGAGGAAGCTGGAGAATGTCATCCTGACTGAGGTGAGTCAGTCACAGAAGGGCAATAGTATGTGATCCTGCTGCTTCAGGAGGCATCTGGAGGGTCAAAGGCATAGAAAACAGCCTGGCTGGCAGCCAGCGGGGTGGGGAGCTGTTACTGAATGGACACGGAGTCTCAGCATCGGGAGATGAAAGGAGTTCTAGAGAACTGTTACACAGCCATTTGAACATACTGACACTGAGGTATACAATGAAAAATCATCATGATGGTAAGTTTTGTGTGATATGTATTTTGCCACAATTTAATAAAGGTGTTTCATGTCGAATGGCACTGCGCTCATCAAAGCGGCTCCTTGTTTAGTAACACGACATCGGCACCAGACACTGCCGTGGTGCAGGGCGCTGCTGGGCTGGGCCCAGCACTGTGCCAAGGGACACTCGGGATGGTCCACAGCAAGGGGGATGCGGTTTTTATACCTTTTCAGGATTTGATCACACGCTATTACTGCCTTCCAAAAAGCTGGGTGTTTGGGTATGAATGGGAAAGTATTTTTATAACTGTAGAGGCTCTTTTTTCTTTTTCTTTCTTTCTTTCGTTTTTTTGTTTTTGGGGGTTTTTTTGAGCCAGAGTCTTAGCATGTCGCCCTTGGTAGAGTGCCATGCATGGAGTCACAGCTCATAACAACCTCAAACTCTTGGGCTTAAGTGATTCCCTTGCCTCAGCCTCCCAAGTGTCTGAGACTACAGGAGCCCACCACAATGCCCAGCAACTTTGTTGTTGTTGTCATCACTGTTGTTTATCAGACCCGGGCAGGGTTCAAACCTGCCAGCCCCAGTGCATATGGCCAGCACCCTAACCACTGAGCTACGGGCACCAAGCCACTATAGAGGCTCCTTACCAAAACGAAGACTTTAAGTAAAGAGAAAAAATCATTAATGTCATTATGCTACTCCTGTGAACATTGTTACATTGTTAACAGGAAATCGGTCTATGTAGCGGGCCTGGGCTAGATAGCTGTGATGATAGGCCTCTTGCCACAGCAAGGAACATTTGGTTTCCAGAAACCAATCTTTAAAACCCTGCTTTGTGCAACCGTGCAAGCCCCTGTCATTACAGGAATTTACTTAGGGCACAGGCTGCTGGAGCTTTGACTAATGTAGTCCACAAAGGTGACGCCAGCCCAATTTCTCAAGTGTTCTGATGACAGTAGAAACACGTTACCAGGAAACCCAGAGGGACGCCCAGCAAAGCGGTTCAGCATCTCACAGGACCACACCAGAGCAGGGCGAGTGTGGCTCCCGTCACTGTCCCTCCTCAGGAACGTTTTTACTATTTAAAGAAATGTAAATCGCTTTCTGGAAACAAATTAATATCCGCATAACAAAAATATACTCAATCCCAAAACTTTAATTCCAGAAGCACAGATTCAAATCTCAGAGAAGTTTTCACACTGTGATCTTGACACCAAAGTTCACCTACGCTATGGAATTTCCGTTGTAACAATAATATACTTTATGATGCAAATATACAATAATCAATGTAAATTTATGTTTGTTATTTCTAAGTCAATTATTGCTATACCCAAACACTCATTTGTCCAAGCTTTATACCAAATACAGTCTTCTGTTGTCAGAAGCATTATAAAACACATATAACAATTATAGAATAATTTATTTAATGCTACAAATTTTTTAAAGTGAATCACGAGTTCTTTGAAGTAGAGACTTAAAACTTTCACAATTTAAGTAGATTTTAGTTTTTCACAATTTCCTTAGATCATGAAATAATAACCTACATCTGGCAAAGAAAGAGAAGTATGGATAAAGAAGGAATATTTTCTATTATTTCTTTGGAAGTCTTGTCTACATGGAAAGAAAGTGTCTTTGGGGTGGATTATTTGACATTCTGTTTGTATATTAACAAGCTTATCTTCTAGAAAACAGCACTCAACAGTCTAGGAGAAAATAATCTCAGGTTCACTATGGGTCAGAAGTGTGTGAGTATCAAAAGAGGATATCAAATAGTTCTAAATCAATCTCTTTGTTGGTATGTCCTTAGCACATTGGAGAACTTGCTTACTGATAGGACATCAGTAAGAATTTTAGTAACAAACAAAATTTGCAAGCTAACTGGATTTTTCCGTAGATGGAGATGATGCACAGGCTGAAGATGTGACGGCTCAGTGGGGCCACGTGAGGCCGTTGCCCTAGCGAGGGAGAGTGTGAGAGCTGCGGTCAGCACACAGGCCGGGCGGACCAGCTCTGGGTCTCACGTCACCTTTTCACTACTTAGTTGAGATATTTGTCCTTAAAACTAGACGTTATGGAGAGAGGATAAGTAACAATTCCAGATCATCCCCACTGGTTAACAAATCAAGATCCAGGGCTGGGGGCCTGGTTGCAGCCATCCACAGGGGAGTCCCAGCAAGTCAGGAGGAGGGCAGCATACCCTTTGGATCTAGGGACACCCAAGGCTGCTCTGGAGTCCAGGAGAGGGAAGCTGTGTGAGAGGAACACCGGGAAAAACCAAGCGCTAAAGGGCTTCCGCCCCATGTCTGGTGTGGTTTCCTGGGAGAAATCCTCCCTGCAAGGCCCTGGGACAGCACAGGTTTGCCAAGGCCAGGCAGAGGGAGGCTGAGCTGACCATCCTGGTAACTCTGGGCAGTGAGGACGGGGCCTAGAAGTCCTACAAGCCCTTGGGTGACAAAAAGATGCTCTGTCCTAGTGGGCGTCCCAAAACCCAGGGCAAAAGTAACTCTGGTTGGGGCTGCAGTAAGGACCATGTAAGCCAGGGTATAAACAGGCCAGACCACAGGGGCTCTGCTGAGTCAGCAGGGAGGACCTCCTGGAAAGTGGGCATGGGTAATGTCCCCCTCTGAAGCTGAAGCCCCCAGCCCCAGGCAGCATCCCGACAGCCAGAGGGCAGCGCATGGCCTCGGCACTCTCCTGTGCCCACACCATGTCCCCAAGAACTTTGCAAGTTCCCCCAACTCACATATCATCTTGGGAAAGAAAAGGAGATGTAGAAAAACCCATAAGAGACAATTCCATCTCTGACGAGACTACGTCGCCCGAGAAACGCTGTCTCTTTTTGTAATTGGGTAGGTCTGAATTCTCCAGATTAGAAAATGTGACTTCACACTCTTACCCCTTGAGCAGGGCTGTGGAGGGCTCCAGACCAGCCACAGGAAAACACCACGGCTTTTCTTTGTCCTGAGTGCAGGTGCAAAATCACAACTCTCCTGAAAGATGAACCAACAATTCTCAGGGCTGTTGCGCAAGGGATCGTGGAGTGACTGGTGTCACAGGTGTAAAGCTCGCTCCTGAAATGGTATGAAAGCAAGAAATGGCTACAAGTCCATGATGGCAAGTAGCGATATTCTTTATTTCCAGCGAGCTTAAATAGCCAGCTAGTCACGTACACACTGTTGATCTATAATCACACAATAGCTTTACAAAACATAGGGTAAAATCCTATTAACCTTTTCTTGGTGCCTGCTGATTAACTAATATACATCTTTCTAACCCAAAACAACTATCACATGAGTCATATGTTAGCTGCTTTGCTCGTGAGCTGATAAGCCACAAGAACACAATAAAGAAAGAGTAGATTGTTCCTTAAAATCTCTGGAAACCGATAACAACCTGAGGGGCAGAAACTTAGTTTCTCGTATAACCATGGTCCGGAGGGGCCGTACAGCATATTGATTACATGACTTGCATGCATCAGCCTCTGGGCGGTCTCTCTGGGAGTGGAGTTTTTGCTCCAATGCCCCCAGGCTTAACAGCCACATTCCGGGGTCACCAGGCGAAATCTAGGGCAGCGAGAAATCTAAACTGCTTTTCTCAGGCCACTTGGGCACAGAGCATATAGGCTTTTAGTCTATACAGGGCATTGCTGGTGGGTCATCCTCATCCTTTCCTGGGGAACTTCCCCAACTATTCCTGAGGTAGCTGGGATCCAGCAGCCCTCCTGCCTCTCTCTCTGCGTCACCTCTTTCCGAGAGCCCACTGCCCACGGTGACAGACCCTGTTAGCATCTGAGTACCTGCCTGGGACTCCTCTCTGCAGCTTCACCCAGGACTGAGCAGCACCCCATCCCCCCTGCATCGGGGGGACCCAGTTAGATGCTGCACTGTGGGGAAGGGTGTGTGGGGAAGCGGGGGTGGGGAGGTGAACACTTGAGGGCTTGGCTGTGGTCATTTTCCAGCCACAGCAGAATTGCAGTGTCTTAACCACTGGACGCTGGACCAGTGTGTGCGCCAACTGAACACCAGAAGCTCCCCTGACTTCTCTCCCTTTCTCTGGGCCCTCCTTGGACTCTGTCCCCCCACAGTCCCCACTGCCAGTGCCTTCCCGGGCAGCCTCGATCACACCAGCATGGCTGGAGCTGGTGGGGAGTGAGAGAAATGACCCCTGCCAGAGGGGGTCTTGGGGACTCCTCCAGGGCTGAGTCAGGAAAAAAATGTGTCCTTCATGAATCCACAGACAACTCTGATCAACGCTTCCCAGAGAAACCAACTAAACGGAGGCTGAAAGGAATGACGGTCATCCCCTGCTGGGTGGGTTATTGGTGGCCAGGAACCACATGGCTCCTCACAGCTGCTATGTGAACACAGTGAGCTTCAAAGTTTCTGTTGAACCATGTGTGATCAAGTCCTTCAGGTTCAAGCTCTTCTGAGACTCTCAGAGTGATTAAAAACACGTAGACATTAACAAATGCTCATGTTTATGTTCATTAGAAGAAACTCCAAAATGTACGAGTATATACAACACAACAAGAAAGACAGCTTCGTGAAAAAATTAAAGCAAATGGAAAATAATGTTAGGAAAAATGAGATGAAGCCGTACAATTCCCCTTTTATATAGATTACGGCTTTCATCCAGGCCAAGAAGGCTCTTCTCACTGTCTATGGGAATTAAAGTACAGTTGTCAATTCTGGAAGCGTCTTTCTCAAATACGGTGCCATTTTTTTTTTTTTTGTTAAATTTTTCAGCTCTGTGGAAAATAACATTTTTCCTCTCCTTGCAAAAGCAATTTTTCCTCTGGAAACCTGTTGGAAATATGGACCAGGTTAGAGTTGCATCAAAGAGAAGCTTATTACTTACTCAGATAGTGTTTCTCTTTTGTGTCAAACTGAATAGTGGTATTAGGTGAACGCACACAAAGCATCTTAAGGGCTCAGGAAGGATTATGCTGAAGGCTAAACTCTGAGACAGGTTTATTACACTGCGGTGCAGTTTTCCGGGCTTAACGTCCTTTAGCCTATGGGTAGAGGATGTAGGAGAGCAGAGTTTCTAGCTGAAGTAGGACTGGGGCAACTTAGAGAAACTCGTGTTTAAGGAGAGGCTGATCTTGATTAAGACAGTTATTGAAAGAATCGTCAGGCATTGATTTTAACCTGTATTCAGAGACACTTCTTCGGTTGAAGGACAGAGAGTCGTTGGACGATCCTTCCACAGGCAATGTGCAAAATGAGAGTCTTTACCAAGGATGTAAGTACTCACCCCTGCACACCCGCGAGTCCCAAACCATGGCTGATAGCTCTAAGAAGTATGTTGTACATACAAATAAAAGGATGCTTTTATCTTAGAAGGAGATGCTTAGGTTTATCTGTAAATTGTATTGGCTCCTTTACTAACAGTATGGCAGCTAATAACTTCTTACTTGGCCAAAGTTACTAAAGAGCAGAGATGATACACCGCTCCCACCAAATCAGTGTGGTCTGGCTTGGTTTGTGTTTTTAAAGGAATTTTATTTAAGATAAAGTCAATTTAAAGGAATTTTATTTAAGATAAAGTCAGTTCAAATTTGTATATAAATTAATTCATGATCTTGAACTTGATTAAGGGCTACTCCTGTGTGTTCACTGCTAAACATTTACTACATGTTATTATTTTAATGGCCTTTTATTACTACAGATAACTGGATTCCAAAAATTGTCGTAATATATGGACCATGAAATGTCAGTGTAGAAAACTTCAGAAAAAATATTAATGAATAATAAGCATGAAATAAAATGTATGTTGATTTTCTTAACTCTTTCTTTAAGACTGTCTAACTAAAATACCTAATATCCATTTCAATTATATGAGTACTGTCAGAATTCCACTTCAGTATCTGTACAAATTTATCATGGACTTTGATAATGTTTCTCACAATGTTTCTTTTTTATTTTATTTTTTATTTTCTGAGGAGGAGGAAAGATATTACTTTGCACAAAGGAGGAAAATGGCAGACCATGGTCTCAAAATCTCCCAATCTTTTGAAGAAAGTGAACATAACTTATACAAACTGTAGTAGCCCATAAATTATGTTGAATCTAAACAGAGAGGAAATGACGTAATCTCTAGCTGCTTAACGATGACAAAGCTTTATCCTTTTTCATGACAGTATTTGTGATTGTCCCTAGAACTTGTCCTTTCAAGAAGTCACGGCGGGATCTACTGACAAAGAGCTTCCAGCGTGAAAAGAAGCTGCCTGCATGTGGCCACCCGCCCTCAGCAGCACTTTCTGAGGTGTGTGCCGTGGTGAGAGGCATCTAGAAAAGTGCCACACATCTGCCTTTAGTGAAAGTGAAATGTATTTTAGGGCCACTCCCAAGCGTTTCAGCTGGTCATGCTACTTACCACACAGTGACAACTCGTTCTCACTGACCTGTGCTTGTGCAGCAGAGAAAATGCTCATTGCTGTTTAAAAACTAAGTCTAGCTTCCCTCCAAAGTGGGTGTTAGTGGTATCATCCAAACCAGTGGAAGGAAAGATCTCTAAAGTTCTGGTCCATCCCGGCAGACCCATCAGGGGACCAAGGCAGGGAGAGACCTGGGGAGAGGCCCACCCATGTGGAGCTCGGAGCATTCAGAGGAGAGGGCTCACACCACCCCACCCCACCCCCACCAGACACAATGTGGGGCTGTTTGGAGTTGTTGGAGCACCACCATCTCAGAAAAGGTTGAGAACAATGACAAGGAGTCAGAGCCTGGGTTGCTGAAATTGCCCAATGTAAGGTTTAACAATGGAGAAGTGTAACACCCGATTTTAAGTTGGGTCCCACACCCCCTGCCAGCCCCATGGTTAATTAGCCAACCATGTGCAGGTGTGGAGTGGTGGTGCGTGTATGTTGAGGGACGTGGGCTGCATTCTGACTCAGGGTCGAGCAGACAGAAGGGACAGCCAAGAGAAGGGAGCAGCGGTGTACACCAGGAGCCTCATGAGGACACAGAGGCAGAGCCAGGGAGCCCGTGAGCACTGGGGACGTAGGACGGGGCAGAAGGTGGCATTTGCCCCTCAGACTTTTGATAGCAATGCCATTTGTCCTAGTACAAATGGCCACAATGCAGATTTGGACTGAAGATTTCATAAATGTAACAGTTTCTTGTGCTTGAAATAAAAGTTTGGGCTAATTTTAGAATTTCTTTGTAACCATCTTGAAGATGTTTATTTACAGCTAGACATAGTCAAATATTTTATGCCAATGTATTTATCTAACTTACCTTAAACTTTATTTCAATTAACAAATGTATTTGGAATGTCAAATTAATTATTTTTATTGTATGCAATATTTTATACAATTATTTTTGCAAACTTTTTCTTATTGGGTATAAAAGTAGACTTTTCACATGTCTAACTATAGCTATGAGAAATTAGCACAATCTCTATTTTCTCAGCTAAATGTTACTGCTAGAAGTATTTGATAATGAAATGCTTTTAGGCTGCTCTATTGGTTTGCCTAAGATTTTCAATTTATTGTTTAAAAAACTGAAAAGACATTTAAGGAAATGTGAATTATGCTTTAGCATTAGTGTTCTGTTCAGAACTCACATTAGCATGAGGCATGGAAGTCACTGAACGTGGGCAGCTACCTAGCCCTATTTTAGGGGCTAGGTAGCTGCCTAGCCCTTCTTTTACACTTAAATAGAAGACCTTTAAGAACATCTTCCTCCATCTTAAATTTTAATTTAAGAATTTATGTTTATTTTTCTTGGGCGGTGCCTGTGGCTCAAAGGAGTAGGGCACTGGCCCCATATCCTGGAGGTGGTGGGTTCAAACCCGGCCCCGGCCAAAAACTGCAAAAAAAAAGAACTTACGTTTATTTTTCTCAGAATTGTGGAGATTTTAATTCTAATGATCTACTTTTCAGACTCAAAAACTTACCAGATACAACAGTTATTTAAAAATTCATTTTAATGCATATAACCCCAGGACATATGCACCATATATGCAACAAATATTTTTTATATGTATGATCCAGGGTTTGCTAAATTCAGGTGCACTGATTTCGGGGAGGCATCCCAGCACAGCCAATAAGAGGCCCTCGGCTGCTGCCCCTAGACAGGAGCTCAGCCCTGCTGACTCAGCGAGGGCTTTAGTGCACGGTGTCCATGTCTTACTGCGGCTGCCCTAATCAGTTGAGACAGAATTAGCACTAGCTAAATCGTCTATGTGCTGCCTGGAGGGGCTTGTTGAGGGTAAGAGTCTGAAGACCCAGATTAAGGGGTCCTCATCCTGCTAATGTGCTGGGCGTCCAGGATTAGTGCTCTGGGTCACAGAAATCCAGCCTGAATGCAGACCTGAGCACACCACACTCCCCCACTCCGGGATTACTGGACAAGCTCGGCCCTTCAATGTACACACCAGGCTGCACTTTTACTCAGGAGCATTCTATCTGCTATGGCAAAGTGACCATAGCTCACAGTTTGTTCACATGTGTCTAAAATAGAAGCAGATTCCCCAAAAATGTGCAGGTTAACATTTAATGACTCATAGGTTGTTCATCTCCTCAAAGTGATGGTTCTAGAACGACACACATTTGGAGCTTCAAGTATCCACCGAGCTGACGCAGTAAGAGATCAGGTCAACCTCAGAACATTGCCTTGAAAGTGTTGATTATATTTGCTTTAAGATATAACCTGGTTTAGGGCAGTGAAACTCCTCTGTGGGGATTTGGGCAGGAGCAATGCGTGGACATCCCACACACACCTTCTGGGCCAGGCTGTCGGTGGCGGGGGCTGTTCATGTCTGTACTGGGGGCATATGGTGAGCCTAAAGTCTATGATACATAATTTGGAGCATGCAAATGATAATGGGCATCACATGAAGCAAGGCAACTTTTTTAAAGAAAATCTGGGTACCGATAGATACGATAGTGACAAATAAATAGAGTTCACAAACACGAGGATGAGAAGAAACAAGGGAAGCTGAGTGGAGCCCAGAACTGTGGCAGGGAGAAGTTACAGATATCAGTGGCTCCCGGCCTCCCACCCCCCCAACCTCCATGACACACGGACATTTCTGTAGATACTGGACATAGCCGACACTTTAGATGAAAGCTTGGTGGATTGATTAAAAACCATAAGCCACCTTATCAGAAGTATAGTGAAATTTTATAAATCAGGTTCTACCTTTCTGGCGTTATGAAAAGAAACACAGGCAGACCGAAGGATGATGGAATTGAGAACAGATGTGGTTCCAAGGATGACTTTACTGGTAAATTGGATGAGACTTGCTCTGATGCCTTCTTTCCCATTGGCCTGATAGCATTGAGTTCCCCACTTATTTCACTGAACTTACGAATAATTGTGAAAAAACTGCTGTTGTGCCATTGCAGACAATGAACCCTTCAGAGCCTCATGGAAATATGCTGATGCCTGGTGAACCCGGTACTTCAGAAGAAAGGCACTTGTGCCACTTCCCGAGTGGGATGACGTTAGAAGGTAACCACGTTGCCTCTGCAGCTCGCCATGCTGACCTGCACCTCCCTGACCTTGCACCTCCCTGGCCTGCCTCTGAGCTCCCTGCAACCGGGGAGGTCCTTTCCCATCTCAAGCACCTTCATCTTATCGTTTCTCAGTCGGAAGTTTTTCTTGGCACCACAGGAACTTGCTATGTCCAGATCAACCACAACCCAGATGCAGTGGAGAACTGTGCCTACAGCCAACGGCCAACAGAAATCGAGGGGTAACTGGCCAACTCTGCCCCTCGCAAGGACAATTCTGGGGCACAAACCACAGGGTTTCTCAGAGGGTCTCCGGTAGGGATGAGCGCCAGGTGGACAACACGCACCTTAACTCACCCCTGCCGGCTTTTCCCTTCCTGATCTTCCCTATTCCTAGAGCTTCCTAGAATCACCTTCCAAATAAACTAGTTGGGGACCCCAAAGTGACACAGTCTCACCTACCATTGGTGACTCGCCTCCATGGCTTTTCCTGAAGGTGACAGGATGAGAAGTGATCAGCTTCTAAGGACGTCCCCTCCTCTCCCTTCTCCCCTTTCCATTTTATCTTCTTCCCTTTGACTTGTCTACAACAATACACAGAAAGAAAGCTGCACATTGTATTTAAAAAGCCTTATTGAGGAATAATTTATGCAAGAGAATTACACATCCTTGATGAATAGAATTCGATGTGTTTGGACACTGGCATACACGCGGGGAGTAGACAGGCCCACTGCTTCCAAAGCTTCCTTGAGCCTCTTTGCTTTTGTTTGTTTGTTTTTGTGTAAAAACACTTAACATGGGATCTACTCTCTTAACAAATTTTGAAGTGCCCAACAGATGACCCTGGAGGACATTATGCTGAGTGGAGAGCCAGGTCCTGCAGGTCAAACACTGCACATTTCTGCTCCCAGGAGGTATCAGATTCACAGAAGCAGAAAATGGAACAGCGGTTGCCAGAGAAGCAGCTAGGTGGGGAAAATGGGGTTTGTTCAATGGATGTGAAGTTTCTTTTACGCCAGACAAATAAAAGCGTGGCCCTGAGCACTCCCTTTACAATTTCTATGCCACTCACGGGTCATTTCAGACTCTTGCTAGAGACCATCAATTCACAACACAATCAAAGCTCAACAGTTTTTTGAAATGAAACGCCAAGCTGTGTCCCACTCTGCTCTGCTGTGTGGTGGTCGAGGAGAAGAAGGTGGCCGTGCACCCAGATCTGAGCACCTGAGACAGCAGCCGTGGCAGTGTCCCCACGGCATGGCAAGCCCAGTCCACAGCTGACCCAGCCTACAGCTGACCCAGCCTGTAGCCTTTGTTGGAGTCCCACAGCTTATGGCAGCTAATCCTGACCGTGCCCAGGCTGGTCAGACTCTGAGGCCACCATCAGGGAGGAAATTACTCTGATCTGCTGCAGCGCAGTGGAAATTATGGAGCTGGAGAACAGACTTGATCCTATTTGGCCAGTAGGGTTAGGTCTGAAAAAGCAGCTAAAGAAGCAGCTACATGTTTAGACAGCATAACATTTTTAGCTTTTGAACCATAAGAATGAATTAACTATTTTAAAAATTAAATCAAATATACACACAGGAAAGGAAAAAAAGACAGAAAGAAAGGAACATCTATACTTGGAAGCACAGAACATTTCCTTCCTAATTTTCTTTCCATCAAACACATAGGTATCTCAAATTTTTTTAAGTAAAAATTGAGGATGAAGGGGAAACTAAAATGACCCATTTGACTAGTACTTGTTTAATATTTAAAATTATTCAAAGGCTATTAATAATTAAGAAAATGTAAGGCAAAATATTATCCCTTTAACAATATAATCGCTTTTTCTAACCACTAAATTCTGAAGATAAGGCATATGAATTCTTATGTTTATGTATGTTAGGACATAATTTGGTAAGTTGTTCTAATTAAGTAGATTCCCATGCAGTCAGAGAGAGTCGGAGAGTCAATTATATATCAATAATTAGATATATTTTTAGCCAGTAAGATTTTCCTCCTTCATTTTCTGTTTAAATCTTACCAACTAAATAGAAATATTTTTCAAAGATTGAATGAATATATGGGAGAATTAATCCATTTGTCCCTCTGGAAATATGAGAATCAAAATAAGCTGTAAGGAAGGAGGTTGGTATTTCTGGAATCTTGCAAGGCTGGTTTGATGCTGCTGGTGCTTTCTGTGTGGTGGTGTGGTGTCACCTGGACTGCGGCAGGGTGCACAGGCTCGAGCCGACAGCTCACCCAGCTGACAGTCACACCTGGGGCCTTTGTGAGACTAAAAGCCAGCGCAGCTCGTCTTCTGGAGCATGAGGAAAATACAAAGGACTTGCATTGTGTTCAAGAAGAATTCAAATAGTTCACAGAAACTAGTTATTTGTTAATGTGTCTCCCTGGTTCTGTTTAGAACTTCATCAGTGGCGAGAGATGTTGATGACAAGCCCCGTGATGGCTGTGAGCCCTTGGCTGTCAGCGGCAGGGCAGCAGAGGATCCCGCTGGTCTCCTCACCATTTGGACCTCCAACTGTGGACAGGTATTCTGGGCAATATCATGGTTCAGAGGAAAAAATGGGTAATAGGAGGTTTTGGAATGCAGTTGGCCAGCATTTGCAAAGAGAAAGAGAGAAATTTCTTTTTTTGTTTTCTTCTTTGAGTTTTTGGCTGGGGCTAGGTTTGAACCCACCACCTCCAGTATATGGGGCTGGTGCCCTACTCCCTTGAGCCACAGGCACTACCCAGAAATTTCTGACATTGTTCCCCTTCTTAAGAAAATACCAGGCCAGGAGCAGTGGCTCATGTCTGCAATCCTAGCACTTTGGGAGGCTGAGGCAGGAGGATCACTTGAGCCCAGGAGTTTGAAATCAGCCTAAGCAACATAGTGAGACCTTGGCTCTACAGAAAGTTTCTAAATTAGCCAGGTGTAGTGGCTTGTGCCTGTAATCCCCACTACTTGGGAGGCTGAGGAAGGAGGATTGCTTGAGAATTGGAGTTTGAGGCTGCTGTGAGCTATGATGATGCCACTGCACTGCAGTCTGGGCAACAGAGTGATTCTCTACTAAAAAAAAAAAAAAAAACAGTCCTATCAGATTAGAAGCCCACCCTTATAATATCATTTAATCTTCACTGTTTGCTTAAAGGCCTTATCTCCAAATACAGTCATACTGGAGGGTAAGGCTTCAATTTAGGAATTTGAGGGGAAAGTAGTTATGTCCATAATAGTTGGGTATCCTGGATTTCCTGTGATAGAACTTTTTTTTTCTTTTCAATAAAAATAAAATTGAAAGTACTTTAATTGCATACTGTGACAGTATCCTATCTTCCCTTCCTTAGAATATTTTTACATTCTGGGGAGAGAGTAAGACTCAATATTTCTTATTTATGGCATGTCAATAGACTTAGATGTCTAGAGACCAGTGAAGTTTGGCAAAATAAATAATTTGTTCACACAGTAGTTAAACATCAATTTCAGATGACAGACCCAACCAAAGTATGTCCATTAATGAGAAAAGAATTTGCATTCAAAGCAGAATTTGGGTCATGAAATTCAGAGATTCTGATAGGTTTGATTAGATCTTTTTTCAAGACATCCCTCCCTAAAACTTTCTTTTCCTGCTTCCCGTTTTGTTGTCAGAGGGTCACTCCTTCCACAATAGAGTTCCTCCTCTCTAGTCTCACCTACCATATAGAGAATCAGGACTTTTCTACTTCATTTTAGGAAAAGATGATAGAATCCCTTATGACAGTCCAAAAAAATCTCACTGTCAAAACAATGTAAATTTTTATTAAACTGCAGCCTCGTTTTACCTACTTTTAATCTTTTTTTCCCTAGAGATCTATTGCCTTCCACTGTAGCTCCACCTGACCCCAGACAGTTTTGTGTTCCTTCCCAGTTTGGATCCTCTGTTCTACCAAATGCAAATTTGGCAAATATGCTGTCCGGTCGCATCTACTCAGGTAGGAAGATGAACGTCTCACCCTCATCACAGAGCCTGGTGCCCAGTCGCATGTACTCAGGTAGGAAGATGAATGTCTCACCCTCATCACAGAGCCTGGTGCCCAGTCGCATGTACTCAGGTAGGATAATGCCTGTTTCACCCTCGTCTGCAGAGCCCTCCTGAACTGAAACTAAAGTTTGGAGACAGGGTGTGTGGCTTCTACAGTTACAACTTAAGTTCAGGTTGTGGGTCCACCACCATGTAACCACACACAATTCACGTAAGTCCTCCAAACATTACTTTATTCATGAAGAGCATGAGAGCTGCATGAGAGCTGCAGTGAGAGCTACTTGCCTTAATGTATACAAGGGAAGATAAGATCTGAGAATTAATGGGGCTTGGGCAGTTTCACTTGGTTTTTATTCTGAGTGAAAGTAGAAGGCTTGGGAGCATTTTAACAAGGAAGTAACATGATCTTACTCAAATTTTACAGAACCATTTTGGCTGTTGAGATGAGGAAAAAACTGGATAGGATCAAAGTTCTAGGAATAAGCTTACCAGAGTTAATGGGCTATCGTAATAGCCAAAAGATGACCATTTTGGCTTTGGGTGGGGGCAGTAGCAATAATGTAAAGTGGTTGATTCTGTAGTTATTTTGATGGTAGAAACATTAGGATTTTCTCACGAGTTGGATGTGAGTGGTGAAAGATGGAGAGGTACGAAGAATGACGTCAAAATTTTTGATTCAAATAACTGGAAAGACAGAGGTTCTGCTCACTGAGCTGAGAAAGACACTGAAAGAAACAGAATCCTTGGGGAGGTGGGGACAGGGAAGGCTTGGGTGGCTCATGCCACATCTGAGATGCCAGACAGACACCCATGTGGAGCTGTTGGACTCTGAGGACAACCTGCGGATACAATTTTGGAAGTCATCAACATGTACAAGGCTCAGTAGGATCAACTGGGGAGTGAGTTAGGTAGAGAGATGAAAAGACTGTCCCTACAACATCCCTTCAGAGTCCAGAAAATGAGGGAGAACAAGCTAAGGAGAGAGAGAATGAGGGTGCAGCACCCAGTGAGGTAGGAAGAACCCAGGAGAGGACAGAGGGCTGACAGCAAGGGGAGACGGTGCTGAAGGAGAGTGGGCAGCATGTGGAGTACGCCGTCCACAGGCAGAGCAGGTCATCACACCTGGAAGGGGAGAGTGGGCAGCGTGTGGAGTACGCCGTCCACAGGCAGAGCAGGTCATCACACCTGGAAGGGGAGAGTGGGCAGCGTGTGGAGTACGCCGTCCACAGGCAGAGCAGGTCATCACACCTGGAAGGGGAGAGTGGGCAGCGTGTGGAGTATGCCGTCCACAAGGCAGAGCGGGTCATCACACCTGGAAGGGGAGAGTGGGCAGCGTGTGGAGTATGCCATCCACAAGGCAGAGCGGGTCATCACACCTGGAAGGGGAGAGTGGGCAGCGTGTGGAGTACGCCGTCCACAGGCAGAGCAGGTCATCACACCTGGAAGGGGAGAGTGGGCAGCGTGTGGAGTATGCCGTCCACAAGGCAGAGCGGGTCATCACACCTGGAAGGGGAGAGTGGGCAGCGTGTGGAGTACACTGTCCACAAGGCAGAGCGGGTCATCACACCTGGAAGGAGGGAGTGGGCAGTGCGTGGAGTACGCCGTCCACAAGGCAGAGCGGGTCATCACATCTGGAAGGGGAGAGTGGGCAGCGCGTGGAGGACACCGTCCACAAGGCAGAGCGTGTCATCACAACTGGAAGGGGAGAGTGGGCAGCGTGTGGAGGACACCGTCCACAAGGCAGAGCGTGTCATCACAACTGGAAGGGGAGAGTGGGCAGCGTGTAGAGGACACCGTCCACAAGGCAGAGAGTTTCATCGTATTTGGCACCACGTGGAGGTCATTGGTGATCTTGATGCTCACGATTTTAGTAGAGTCGTGTTGGTGCAAACATGACTGATAGGGTTCAGGGGAAACCAGGAGGCAAGAACTTTCCCTCAACATTAAAGATCAAACTAGTGCACCTCATCTCCCCAAAACCATGTTCCTGAGTTTCTGTTCATCCCTGCTCCACAATCCCAACAACGCTTCGTAGATGGGAACCATGCGAAGTGAAAAACTTGATGCAAAAAGAAATACGACTCATGCTAGGGCCAGAGAAGAGACAGGCTTGCCTGGACATGAGCTCGCTGTCCACCACAGGCAGGAGCCCATTTAACTGCGGTGGGGGTGGCATCCAAGCAGGACCCGATGTGAAATTAGATCTACCCAAACGAGTGGTCCAAGGGCCAGAGCAGGCCGCCTCGAAGGCAGATCCTAGACGGAAGCCCCCTTTGGCAGCCAGTGCCCAGTAATCTGTAGCCCTTGATTACAGCCAACAGGTCATCAATTGGTGCAGTGCACTGCTGACTCACTCTTGGTGATGACGACTCCAGAAATCACAATATTTGGATATTCAGGCAGGAGGGAATTTTTTTTTTTTGTAGAGACAGAGTTTCACTTTATGGCCCTAGGTAGAGTGCCATGGCATCGCATAGCTCACAGCAACCTCCAACTCCTGGGCTTAAGCGATTCTCTTGCCTCAGCCTCCCAAGTAGCTGGGACTACAGGTGCCTCCCCCAACACCCGGCTATTTTTTTGTTGTAGTTCTGCCGGGGCCGGGTTTGAACCCGCCACCCTCGGTATATGGGGCCGGCACCTTACCAACTGAGCCACAGGTGCTGCCCCAGGCAGGAGGGAATTTTAAGACATTCAGGATGTAATAGCTACCCAACTCCACTGAGTGGAAAAAGTATTTTGCCTCAAACACACTGAAAACTCTATACAGAGGCAGTAATATAAATTTATTTTATACACTTAAATCCCCATTGCGTTTATTTTCTGAGATTTCAGTACATCAAGAAGCACTTTAAAATTTTTTTAGATTTCATTATTATGGTTGCATAATAGTTGCATGTCTTTATAAGGCAAATGTGATGTTTTCATACAGGCATACAATTAAATCAGGGTAACTGGGGTGTCCATCACCTCAGGCATTTATTACTTCTTTGTGTTAGGAACATTCCAAATCCACTTCTCTGGTTAAAGTGTATCATAACTCATTGTGAATTATACGCACTTTGTTGTGCTATCATTTTGTTCACTCTGATGATATATGTGCCCCCACTACCCATTTGCACTCTACCCCCATTCCCTGCTACCTTCCCCAGCCTCTGGCACCATCATTCTACTCTCTGGCTCCAGGAAATAAATTGCTTTAACATTTAGCTCCCACATATAAGTAAGAACATGCGAGATTCTCTTTCCGAAGTACTTTTATTAAAAAAAATAATAAGGTCAACTGATTCTTCTTGTTAAAAAATAATTGATTTTTAATGTACACAGCTATGATTTAATAATTTAAAAAAATAATTGATTTTTACTTCAAAAGCAAAAGATCAAGGTGGGGATAGATAAATGGGGAGATTTTGGTCAAAGAATATGAAGTTCACTCTAGGAGACTGAGGCCAGGTGGATTGCCTGAGGTCAGGAGTTCAAGATCAGCCTGAGCAAGAGAGAGACCCCATCTCTACTTAAAATATCCAGACAGGCGGGCACCTGTAGTCAAAAGGATTGCTTGAGATCAAGAGTCTGAGGTTGCTGTGAACTATGACACTACAGCACTCTACCAAGGGCGACAAAGAATACAAAGTCTCAGACAGGAGAAATAAGTTCTAGAATCTACTGTATAGCACATGACCGCAGCTAGTTACAACATACTGTACACTTGAAAATTGCTAAGAGAGCAGATTTTAAATCTTTTGACAACAAAATAATAAGTCATTATTAAATAATAAGTGAGGTCAGGCATATGATAATTGGCTTGATTTAATCATTCCAGTGTACATATATACAGGCATCTAATTGTATCCCATAAATAAATATGTACAATAAAAAGACCAAAAGGGCAAGAGCCAAGAGGTTCACAAATCATTTCATATTTTCCCTTTTTTTTTTGCAGTTTTTTGGCCAGGGCTGGGTTTGAACCCGCCACCTCTGGCATATGGGGCCCGTGCCCTACTCCTTTTGAGCCACAGGCACTGCCCCGCATCTTTTCCCTTTTGAATCCTGCAGAAATGTCACCAATGATGAGACTAGCGATTAAAGAAAAGAACCCTTATTGTACCCTCAATGAATCCCCAACAATAAAAAAAAAAAAAAGGAAAAAAAGAACCAAAAAGTTACCTAGTGTTTATCCCACGGTCTCCAAAGCCTGCCCAGGTTCTGAACAGCAATCCATTTCCAACTTTGTGCTCAACTGGTGGTTTGGGTTTTTTTGGTGCAAATACTATTTTAAATCATTACATTTTGTTATTTTTAAATACATGTTTTTAATTTGTTTCTGGGGTGTGATGGTGGCTTTATTTTTTTTTTTAACTGATGTTTATTTTCCTCCTTTTTTTTTTAAGGTTGGGGCCTTTTACCACCCGAGTCTATAAAGGCAGTGGCCAGAAGGAATGAGTTGATTCAAAGGCATCACACCGCCAGGTAACCTCACGGGTTGATTTCTTTGTTTACTGTTCACTAGGTCATTTATTCCCTCCTCTTGTGTAGTTGGTTAAGGATAAAAGCAAGATTGGAAATCGCAGCAGCACTAACCCGCGGACGGTAACCGTGCTATCAATGCAGTGCCCAGCTGTGATTTCTCGGAGCTTCCCATTGGCATTTCTGTCTTCAAGGACTTCAACTTTACCCTCGGAGAAGAGCCCGTACCCTCACCCAACCGGTGCCCTCAGAGCCCAGCCAGCCGGGTCCGCCCCCCGCTGGCCTTGGGCGGCAGCGTCTGGGGAGTACAGCTCCGCAGTGGTGGCGGCATGGGGGTCCAGGGAGAGGGGACACCGTCCAGGGGGTGACCGGTCAGCAAAGAGAAGCGAACAGGACACCAGCGGGTGCCCCCCGCCCCGGACCTGCGTCGCCTGGTCCCTTTCTTCGGTCGCACTGAGACTGTTCTGCGAAGTGGCAAAGCCTCTTCCCGGTACCTCAGTTACTCTGAGAATCAATCTGTCTCGGGCAAGAAGCTGCGGGCTCCGGGTAACCTCCCTCCCTGCACGCCTAGCCTGTCCCGCTGTGAAGAGTGCGACTTCAGACGCCGCCGCCACCGCGGTCGTGCTCCACGCGCCTTCCCGGTGGCTCCGGGCAGGTTTGCTTGTCCCCTGGACAACGTTCGGCTGACCGCGAGGGGACACGGGAGAAGCAGAGTTGCTGTTTTAGGGAAGGCTGCGGGGGTTCGAGGGGGACACTGATCATATTTCTAGTGGTTTTCTCAGGATGTATAAGATAGGCTGTTTTGTTTTCAGGACAAAAATGGAAATGTTTGCCATTTACCAGCAAAGGAGAATGGAGAAAGTGCATCCCCAGGGGCTGGCGGGCCTGGGGGTGCCGATCCTCTGCGGTCCCGCGGGCCCCGCCGCCTGCCCCGCCCCGAGCGCGCTCCCCGCCGGCGACCTGCGCGTCCCCAGAAGCGCCCTCCGGAGCCTGCAGGGAAACCCCATGCTGGTGGCAACTGGAACACACGGGACCGAGAGCTGGGGACAGAAATGCCGTCGACTCAGGAAAGGGGCAGGGAATCTGAAGGTCCTGGACCGCGGTACCGAGAATTCCAAGAGTCCAGCAGGAGGAGAGCTGCTGCCACGCCGGACTCACGCGCTTCCTCGCGCGGAGACCGCAGCGCTCACCGGCCTGGCGTCCAGCGCGCCCGTGGCCCCGCCGCCCACCGCCCGGCCCGGCTCCTGCGGGGAGCGCGACCCCGCCGCGGGGGAGGCATGGGGTTACCGCGCCGCGCCCCAGGACACGGAGGCCGGTGGTGCGGAGAGGGAGGAGCCCTCGGAGCAGGTGTCCGCAGCCTGCGGTGAGAAGCGCGCGGTGTGCGCCCCGGCTGCTCCGTCGCCTCCGCCAGGTGGGTGTGCGCGCCGCGGCCGACCTCGGGGGGCCACGGAGAGCCACAGCCGGCACAGCTCTTCATCCTTTTCCGCAGTCCTGTTTAGAATCCTTTCTTCTTGAAGTCACTTTACATCTGTTCCAATAAGCTATCTTAGCGAAACTAGTCTGTATCGCTATAGAGAGAAACTTCAACAAAGTGATTTGGGGGAAAACTACCAGAATTATAAAGTAAATGTTTAATTTAACTTACCGTTAATTGCTTCAACACAAAAAGAGGGGCTTCTTGTTTAAACTTGTGAATTCTATCTCCCCCGTTATCTAAGTGCAGGGGGGAAAGGTCAGCGTCCGTGGCTCAGTTGTGATACCTTCCGATCTACAAGTATTAATGCACTGCACCCCGAACACACACGCGGCTTTCTAGAGCATCCTTAAATAAAAGTACTTTAAAGCACAGGCACCACACCACTCCCTGCAACGTGTCAGCTTGCCATTTGGGTGAAGATACAGTTAAAGTTCCTGCCTCACCTAAACAGCCTGACAATCGTATAATCGAACACAGAAGCATTAATCAGGAGAATTAACTCGCAGGGCCCTCTGTTAGAATCCGAGAGAAGCGGGAAATCCAGAACCTCTTTGCTTAAATGTAATCCTATCATTAAAGATCCTTTCAGCTCTAAATGGTCCTCTTTTCCCTGGACATGTTAGACCACAAAATAATTTCCTTTCCATTTCAAAGGGCCTGGCGCACTGGTCACAGCTGGGGGAAACCTTTCCTTGGATGGAGATATTCAGAAGTGGACGGTGGGGGACGTACACAGCTTCATCAGACGCCTTCCGGGCTGTGCAGACTGTGCTCAGGTGACTGGATATTTGAGTATTTTCAAAGTAAGACTGTTTGAAATGAGTATAATGTTTGTCAAGCTTGCAGTTTTCCCCTAGAGAGGATTCCTACCATCCTCCCCTTTTCATACCTCCCCTTTCCTCCCCTTTTCACCTGGGACAGGTGCCTCTGACCAGTGGAGCTTGGGTCAGCCCAGCATCAGCCAGGCTGGGGGAGCCAGTATCTGGCTTTAGTTTCTGTTCCGTCGAGTCTCCTAAAAAGTGGGAATTCTCCCAAAATTAGAAGGAAATGCAGAGGCTAACCATCCAAAAACAATGAAAATGTCACTAAATCCCCTCCTTGTCCACATAGCAAGCATTTTTTGAGCACATACTCTGTACTGAGAGCTGTGGGGTTGCTTGTGCTAAATAGTGGAAGTATAGACTGCATTCTAAAAGGAGAATAACTCAACAGATCTGAAAAGTAGGGAATTATTCGTAAATTCTATAGTTATGTTGGGACCATATAAAAATGCAGGACACATATTCAATCTCGTAGATAAATATTATCTTTCAGAATTATAATAAAATGTCAGGATAGTTAGAAAACTGGCTTCACTCGTATGGGAAAGTTGGTGACAAAAGTCGTGTGTTGGTACATTTTGGAAGTGTATGTGCTACATTTTCATGCTTGTAGTTTACTTTGTTGAGTGGGTAATAACAATTCTAAGCCACAAAGTGTCTATTAAATCTAGTATCGTTATCTTTGCTTTACATGTTAAAGGAAAAGAAAGCAAGAAAAGGACATTGTGGTTTAATGACATAATTAACTGATGCTACAACTTTTTTCAGATGTCAGTTTTGTGAAACATTTTCCTACAGTGCGATATGGTTAGTTCTTTCTCATTTTTATTATTATTGCTCTGGCTCTGTTTAAGGGACATACAGGAATGCTGTGTAGAGTAGTAACTAAGACGATGGCTTCTGAAGCCAGATGTTGACACAAATCCAAACCCTGGCCTTCTGTTTTCTGGACGTGGGACATAGACCACATTGCCTCTCTTGTCTGTGCCTCGATGTTTTATCTGTAAGATGAGGAAAATAAAAACAATACCTTTTCAAAGGACTGTTGTGAGCATTAAAGGGTGCTTGGCACCTTGTAACTCTTCAATAGATACTAATTTCATCATTATAACCTAAAGAGAAGAGGACCTCAAGTTACTTATTAGGCAAATTGTATTCCTCAAGTCACCCATTTTCGTCTTTTTTGTAGAATCTGATTTAAAAATTGTGTCCTATTGTCCCCAGTTCAATGAATATAACTTATTATTTTTTTTCTTTTTATTTATTTATTTATATTTTTTTTTTATAGAGACAGAGTCTCACTTTATGGCCCTCAGTAGAGTGCCGTGGCGTCACACAGCTCACAGCAACCTCCAACTCCTGGGCTTAAGCGATTCTCTTGCCTCAGCCTCCCGAGTAGCTGGGACTACAGGCGCCCACCACAATGCCCGGCTATTTTTTGGTTGCAGTTCAGCTGGGGCCGGGTTTGAACCCGCCACCCTCGGTATACGGGGCCGGCGCCTTACCAACTGAGCCACAGGCGCTGCCCATAACCTACTATTTTATTATGAATCATTAGTCATAGGTAAGTCACTTTTTAAATCTGTTTTACCACTTATTGAGTGCTACGTCAACCACTGACACAAGAAGTTACTAACTTCTGACAACAGCCGGGAACAGGCAACAGACAAGTCCTTGTACCGTAAGCATGGGATTGCCGACTCCTGTGCACTGGACTTGTCTGAACTCTGATTACTCTTTATTTTTAATTGTTTGGGATTCATTGAGAGTACAAAGAATTAGGTTACACTGATTGCATTTGTTAGGTAAAGTCCCTCTTATAATTGTGTCCCATCCCCAAGAGGTGTGCCATACATGATGACCCCCATCCTCCTCCCTTTCCCCCCTCGCCACTCCCTCCTTCCCCTACCCCTCACCTTGTATTATTAGCTCATCTACTGCCTTCATATTAGAATAGAGTACATCGGATTCTTGCTTCTCCATTCTTGTGATGCTTTACTAAGAAGAATGTGTTCTACACCAAAGCAGGTTAATACAAAAGACGTAAAGTCTCCATCTCTTTTAATGGCTGAATAGTATTCCATGGTATACATATACTACAGCTTGTTAACCCATTCCTGGGTTGGTGGGCACTTAGGTTGTTTCCACAATTTGACAATTGTAAATTGAGCTGTGATAAACAGTCTAGTGCAGATGTCCTTATGATAAAATGGTATTTTATTCTTCTGAATAGATGCTTGGTAATGGGATTGCAGGATCCAATGGGAGGTCTGATTTGAGTTCTTTGAGGATTCTCCATACTTCGTTCCAAAAAGGTTGTATTAGTTTGCAGTCCCACCAGCAGTGCAAAAGTGTTCCCTTCTCTCCACGTCCATGCCAGCATCTGGAGGTTTGAGACTTTGTGATGTGGACCATTCTCACTGGGGTTAGGTAATATCTCAGGGTAGTTTTGATTCGCATTTCTTTGATAATTAGGGATGATGGGCATTTTTTTTCATATGTTTGTTAGCCATTCATCTTTCTTCTTTAGAGAAGGTTCTATTCATGTCTCTTGCCAAGTGATATATGGGATTGTTAGCTCTTTTTTTGTGGATTAATTTGAGTTCTTTGCAGATTCTATTTATAAAGCTTTTGTCTGATTCATAATATGCAAATATCTTTTCCCATTCTGAAGGTTGTCTGTTTGCTTTGGTTGTTGTTTCCTTAGCTGTACAGAAGCTTTTCAATTTAATTAAGTTCCATTTGTTTATTTTTGTCATTATTGCAATTGCCATAGAAGTCTTCTTCATAAAATCTTTCCCCAAGCCCAGGCTGATATCTTCAAGGGTTTTCCCCACACCTTCTTTGAGGATTTTTATTGTTTCATGCCTTAGATTTAAATCTTTTATCCATATTGAATCAATTATTGTCAGTGGTGAGATGCAAGTACAGCTTCAGTCTTTTGCATATGGTTATGCAGTTCTCCCAACACCATTTATTGAATAGGTATTCTTTTCCCTAGTGTATGCTCTTGTTTGTTTTATCAAAGACTAACAATGTTAATTCTTCCCAGCCATGAGCACGGTATGTTCTTCCATTTGTTAATATCTTCTGCTATTTCCTTTCTTAGGGTTTCATAATTTTCTTTGTAGACATCCTTCATCTCTTTTGTTAGGTATATTCCTAGGTGTTTCTTTTTTTTTTTTTTAAAGCTACTATGAAGTGAACTGTGTCCTTGATTAGCTTCTCATCTTGGCTGTCGTTGGCATATGCAAAGGCTACTGATTTGTGGGCATTGATTTTATATCAATGTATTTTTTTATCACTTCCAGGAGTCTTAGGGTTGAGTCTTTGGGATTTTCTAAGTATAAGAACATATCATCAGCAAAGAGTGAGAGTTTGACCTCCTCTGCTCCCATTTGGATGCCCTTTGTTTCCTTCTCTTGCCTGCTTCTATTGGCTAGAACGTCCAGCTCTATGTTAAATATTAGTGGCGATACAGGATAACCTTGTCTGGTTCCAGTTCTAAAAGGAAAAGCTTTCAGTTTTACTCCATTTAGTATAACATTAGCTGTGGGTTTGTCATAGATGGCTTCAATCAGATTCAGAAATGTGCCACCTATGCCTATATTCTTAAGTGTTCCAATTAGAAAAGGATGCTGAATTTTATTGAATGCTTTTTCTGCATCTATTGAGAGGATCATATGGTCTTTGTTTTTGCTTCTGTAGAGATGGTGAATAATGTTTATGGACTTGCATATGTTAAACCAGCCTTGCATCCCTGGGATGAAACCTACTTGATCATGATGTATGATTTTTTTAATGGGTAGCTATAATCTATTGGCTAGGATTTTATTGAGAATTTTTGTATTTATAGTCATTAGTGAAATTTGTCTGAAGTTCTCCTTTTTAGCTGGGTCTTTTCCTAGTTTTGGTATCAGAGTGATGTTTGCTTTGTAGAATGTGTTGTTCCCTCTTATTTTTTTGAAATAATTTCTGCAGTATGAGTATAAGCTCTTCTTTGAAGGTTTGATAGAATTCTGCTGTGAAACCATCTGGACCAGGGCATTTGTTTCTTGGGAAATTTTTTATTGTTTCTTCTGTCTCAGTGCTTGAAATTGGTCTGTTCAGGAGATCTATTTCTTCTTAGTTAAGTCTAGGGAGAGGGTGGGATTCTAAGTATTGATCCATTTCCTCCACATTGTCAAATGTAGAGTTTCTTGCAGTTCTCATAGATAAGTTCTTGTATCTCTGTAGCATCTGTTGTTATTTCCCCTTTACCATTTCTGATTGGGGTTATTAGAGATTTTACTTTTCTGTTTCTAGTTAATCTGGCCAAAGGTTTAACAATTTTATTTATTGTTTCAAAAAAAACAACTTTTTTTTGTGAATTTTCTGAATGATTCTTATATTTTCAATTTAATTAATCTCTGATTTAATTTGGGTTATTTCTTTTCTTCTGCTGGGTTTGGGATTAGATTGTCCTTCTTTTTGGCTAGTCCATAAGATGGTTCATGAGTTTGTTGATGCACTCTCTTTGTGTTTTTCAAATGTAGGCATCTAATGCAATAAATTTCCCTCTTAGAACTACTTTTGCTATATCCCACAGGTTTTGGTAACTTGTGTCTTCATTGTTGTTATGTTTGAGGAATTTAATAATTTCCTCTTTTATCTCTTTCTGAACCCAGCCATCATTCAGCACAAGGCTGTTTAATTTTCATACCTTTGTGGTGGGATGACCACTCCAGTTTGTTGCTGGAGTTGAGTTCCACCTTAATTGCCTTGTGGTCTAAGAAGATACAAGGTATAATTTCTATTTTTTTAATTTTGCTGAGGTTTGATTCGCATCCTAGAATTTGATCAATTTTGGAGTATGTTCCATGGGCTGATGTGAAAAATGTATATTCTTTAGCTTTGGGATAGCGTATTGTCTATTAGCCCCATTTGTTCTAGGGTCACATTTAAGTCCTTTGTATCTTTGTTTAGTTTCTGTTAAAGGATATCTCCAGTTCTGTCAGAGTGGTGTTAAAGCCCCTGACTATTATGGTGTTATGAGATATCATGTTGCTCAGATCAATCAAGGTCTGTTTCATAAATCTGGGAGCATTTATGTTGGGTGCATTAATTCTTAAAATTGAAATGTTTTCTTATCGTATTGTTCCCTTGACCAGTATAAAGTGTCCATCTTTGTCTTTCTTAACTTTTTAGTTGCTTTAAATCCATTTGTATCTGAAAATAAGATCGCAACCCCTCCTTTCTTCTGATTTCCATTTGCTTGAAATACTGTTTTCCATCCCTTAACCCTGAGTCTTAATTTGTTCTTCAAGGCTAGGTGCATTTCCTGGAGATAGCGTATGGATGGCTTGTTCTTTTTTTATCCAATCAGCTAGCCTGTGCCTCTTCAGTAGAGTATTCAATGCATTGACATTTACTGAGAGAACTGATAAGTGTAGTGGGATTCTGTTCATCTTATTTTGTGCAAGTGCATTATGTAGTTTTATCTGTTCCACCATTGTGGAAGCTAAGTTTTGACCTTTAGGTTCTTGGTGTTTACTTTGGTGGTGGTCCATTGTGATGGTCAGTGTTGAGACTAGGTCTAAGTATTTCCTGTAGAACTGGTCATGTTGTGGTGAATTTCCTCAGTGTTTGTATATCCACAAAAGATTTGGTTTCTCCATCAATTTTGAAGCTTAGTTTATGAAGAAGACAGAATTCTGGGCTAAAAACTGTTTTGTGAACAAACTTTGCTGACTCTTTATCTCTCGCTGACAGGACATCATTGCCCCTCCAGCACCCCAAGAAGTGGTACCAATTCTTTCTAGATATATCTCAAATGAGTTTAGGATCAAGTCCTCACTGAAGCCTGCTCCACCGAGCAACTGCAGGTGACATCAACTGAAACGTGCCACTGCTTTGCCATGCACATCCTGCCCCTCTCTGTGAGGTGTAACACATGTCTCCATGTAGAAATGGGGAGACAGACCCCCCCGATCCAGTGTAGTGTCCCCAAAACAGCATCTCCTATATGCAGCTCCCACAAGGACCCTTGTCTGAAACATCCCATGGGTCTTACATCCCCCTCTCCACACAGGTCAGACCAAGCCCCAGGGACCAATTGGAGTCATGCCCACTGTCCTCCCCTCTGTCCCGTCACTCCTCACCTCTGCCGCAGGTGCCTACTCAGCAACCTCCAACCAGTCACCTCCTGCAGGTAGAAAAGAAATTCAGAAAAAAATAACTACAATGAAAACCCAAAGTCCCCGTGCTCTTTTAAAAAGATGTAGAGACAGGGCTGGTGGCTCAGCTGTTTAGGGACATACAAGAGACCCTGAAACCCATTTTATTTGCTCTAAGTAAATGTCTAGGTCAAAAAATTTATCAGGTAACATGTTCTCTCTCTAAAAACCCCTAAACATGGCTGGGCTCCCGTATTTCAGTGGTTAGGGTGCCAGCCACATGCTCTAGGGCTGGTGGGTTCGAACTGGCCTGGGCCTGCTAAACAACAATGACAACAACAACAAAAAATAGCCAGGCATTGTGGCAAGCACCTGTAGTCCCAGCTACTCAGGAGGCTGAGGCAAGACAATCGCTTGAGCCCAAGAGTTTGAGGTTGCTGTGAGCTGTGATGCCACAGCACTCTACCAAGGGCAACATAATGAGACTCTGTCTCAATAAATAAATCAATAAATATTCCTAAACATACATGCACAGTCACACTGCACACACTGCTCAGACTGCTCTGGAGAGAGTGAAGACAGCATCCCACTGACAGGGATGTCCAGCCTTGGGCCCCCAGGACATCCACCAAGGCTGAGAAGTAAGTCCTCGCACGTTTCAGTCCCTGACTCCCAGCCTACCTTTGTTTGAAAATTCACCCAGATGGGCAGCACCTGTGGCTCAGTGGGTAGGGCGCCAGCCCCATATGCCGAGGGTGGCGGTTCAAACCTGGCCCAGCCAAACTGCAACAAAAAATAGGCGGGTCTTGTGGTGTGTGCCTATAGTCCCAGCTACTCAGGAGGCTGAGGCAAGAGAATCACCTAAGCCCAGGAGTTGGAGGTAGCTGTGAGCTGTGATGTCACAGCACTCTACTGAGGGTGATAAAGTGAGACTCTGTCTCTAAAAAAAAAAAAAAAGAAAGAAAGAAAAAAAAAAAAAGAAAATTTACCCAGATGGCTCCTTCTCCATTGGAGGCTTAGGAATGGTGTCTTCACCCCTCACTGGAAACCCTACAAAGGCAAGAGAGGTGAGGTACGATTTCCACCATAAATCTAATGAACTATTTCCATGAGGTTTCCCTTTCTGAGTAGCAATAGGACAGAGCACAGGACACCCTGGATGAGAATCACAAACTATGTTCTTGGTAACATGTCTGGCTGGCCAGCTGTGTGTCTTAGGAACTCAACTTTTCCTGTGTTGGCTCTCTTGTTCATAGAAACTGCTATTGATAATGATACCTCCTCTTTGTGAGGCATGGATGTGGACCTGGCACCATGGTAGGGGCATCATTTAGGTTATCTTTTAAATGTAATTTATACCATAATTCTGCAAAAAAGACATTAAACCCAGTTTTGCAACTGAGCGAAACTGAGCATCAAGTCAGCTAAAAGAGCGAGTCCTTGAAAAAAGTGCATGTGACGCAGACCTGGCTGGTCCAGCCACAGTGACTCTGCACGGTGGAGACTGAACTGTGCATCTCCAGCTATGGCTCCTGGGAGTTCTCAAAAGTGGAAACATTTACAAGAAATCATACAGTCTTCCAAGATAAGGCTACATAGACCAACTCTGACTGCCAGCCTTTTTGCTTTGGCCTAAATGAAGTTATATTAGCATTTTCTATGATTTGCTTAACTAAAACAAGAAAAGAAATAATTAGCAAATTTAGTTTATAAATGAGTAGAATCTATTAGAACACGAGGCTCTTCCTAGAACAGGAGGGTGTGAGAAGATTCTCTCTTTTGGCTAGTGCTGAGACCTGGGATATGTGGCAGGAACAAGGCACATGGTTACTCTTCTCAGGGAGCTTGGGGTCCCGAGAAGGGGCTCCATCAGCAATCCCACGTCAGTGTGAGGTGCTCTGGGGGCGTCGTGGGGACCCGCAGGAGGGACCTTCAATCTACTGAAGGAAGAGGTCTCTGAAGTGAGACCTGGAGGCAGGAGGGAGGTAAAGGAGGAATTTCCAAGGAACATCAAAAGCCAGAGAGAACTTGGGACTTTGAGAGGGGTTTCCGATGGCACAGGGGGCAGGGGCCACGGGGGGAGAGGTGAGAACAGCAAGGTGGAAGAGGCAGAAGGGCAAGGTCACGAGGGCCTTGAAGACCCTTATAGGATTGTGACTGGTAACATGAAGCAGAAGTAACACGACGAGTTTCATGATTCAGTTGCTTTTATAAAAATAGCTTGAAGGGGAAGAGATCAGAGGGAAAGCTCCTCAGATGAGCAGAGAGGATGTTTGACCCCAGCTGGGAGCAGTGGGAGCAGACAGATCCCTACCTAAGAGGTGAAATTGGCACAAATTAGTTAAAGACCCACATCAAGGAACCTCCAGCGCGTACAGGCAGCCGTGGAAGCCGAGTGAGAGGCTGAAATGAGTAAGGAGGACCAGGCAGGCCAGGGGAAAGGCCTGAGAAACTCTAACACCTAAGTACTGATACAGAAACTGGAGCCAGCAAAGGTGACCTCAGGGAGGTGCAGGCGTCAAACCCTCCCCAGGGGTCGGCTGTGAAGGGATGGCAGACACAGGCAGCATCTGGAGGTGGAGTGTGCACATTTGCCTTCTGGCTGTTTAATGACGGGAGAGCAGCCAGCCACCGCCGCCGGCATCCCACAAAGCGGCCCTGGGAGACGGTTTGACACACGTGCATTTTCCTGCCCTGCTCCCCGCATCCAGGGCCGTGGGCAGATAAGGCCACGCCTGTGAACGTGAGAGATGGGATCTGTCTGCAGAGGATTCCACCCACACTCCCCTTCCCCAAGTGTTTCCTCTCTCATTCACCGAGTGACCCAGCGGTGTTTATGCACATCTGCTACCACACATCAGCCACTGGGTAAATAACCCTGGGAAATAAGATGCAAGAAACATGTGTGTGAGGTTGGCGCTGAGTCCCATAAACAGGCATCGCAGTCTGTGCTAAGGATTGCTAGTGAGCAGGTGAGCTCTTAGGGCACAGGAAAGACAGCAACTGAACAGAAATTTCAAATATGTTTCTGCCATCCTCAGTCTTACTGTCTCCTCCAAAACTACAAGATGTACAAGAATTTTTTTTAAAGACATTTGATAAAATTTCTTTTTGTGTTTATTAAGGTATTCAAAGACCATGGAATTGATGGAGAAACTTTGCCATTACTCACAGAAGAGCATCTTCGAGGAACTATGGGATTAAAACTAGGGCCGGCGCTAAAAATTCAGTCACAGGTATGGGGACTTTAGGTAACTAAATATGTGTTAGTGGCGCAGAGCTTAAAGAAACATATTACCTTTATCCTGCTGTGAGATAAGTCACGTGTGCACTTAACTGCTTTATTAAGCTTTTCTCCTCTGCCGCTGGGAACACGTTGAAATAAGGGAATCCAAAAAAACGTTGAATGGGGAGGACCACGTGTCTATGTGCAGTTGGGAAGCCGGCAAGCAGTGGTGTGCTGGTAAATATTTAAAACTAGGTCTCCTTAAAAGCGAATGAACCCTGCCTTGCAGCATTTGCCACTTCTGTGGTATAAATTACCCCCACTATGGCTGACAAGCTTCAAATGCCACTAGATACAGAAGTAGAAGACCAGCACCCATTTCAGAGTCATTTTCTTTTGTTTTGTTTTGTTTTTTAAGAGACAGAGTCTCACTTTGTCACCCTCAGTAGAGTGCTGTAACATCACAGCTCACAGCAAGCGCCACCTCTTGGGCTTCGGTGATGCTTTTGCCTCAGCCTCCTGAGTAGCAGGGACTACAGGCGCCCGCCACCACGCCTGGCTATTTTTTAGTTGCAGTTTGGCCGGGGCCGGGTTTGAACCTGTCACCCTCAGTATATGGGGCCAGCGCCCTACTCACTGAGCCACAGCTGCCGCACCCCCCACCCCCCATTTAAGAGTCATTTTCACCAGACATGATAGGCATATTGTATCTCAGGACCCCCCACCCCATTTCAGAGTCATTTTCACCAGACATGATAGGCATATTGTATCTCAGGACCCCCCACCCCCTTTCAGAGTCATTTTCACCAGACATGATAGGCATATTGTATCTCAGGACCCCCCTCCCATTTCAGAGTCATTTTCACCGGACATGATAGGCATATTGTATCTCAGGACCACCCCCCCAATTCAGAGTCATTTTCACCAGACATGATAGGCATATTGTATCTCAGAACCCCCCCCATTTCAGAGTCATTTTCACCAGACATGATAGGCATATTGTATCTCAGGACCCCCCTCCCATTTCAGAGTCATTTTCACCAGACATTATAGGCATATTGTATCTCAGGACCACCCCCCCATTTCAGAGTCATTTTCACCAGACATGATAGGCATATTGTATCTCAGGACCCCCCCCATTTCAGAGTCATTTTCACCAGACATTATAGGCATATTGTATCTCAGGACCACCCCCCCATTTCAGAGTCATTTTCACCAGACATGATAGGCATATTATATCTCAGGACCCCCCCCATTTCAGAGTCATTTTCACCAGACATGATAGGCATATTGTATCTCAGGACCCCCCACCCAATTCAGAGTCATTTTCACCAGACATGATAGGCATATTGTATCTCAGGACCACCCCCCCATTTCAGAGTCATTTTTATCAGACATGATAGGCATATTATATCTCAGGACCCCCCCCATTTCAGAGTCATTTTCACCAGACATGATAGGCATATTGTATCTCAGGACCACCCCCCCCATTTCAGAGTCATTTTCACCAGACATGATAGGCATATTGTATCTCAGGACCCCCCCACCCAATTCAGAGTCATTTTCACCAGACATGATAGGCATATTATATCTCAGGACCCCCCCCCATTTCAGAGTCATTTTCACCAGACATGATAGGCATATTATTATCTCAGGACCCCCCCCATTTCAGAGTCATTTTCACCAGACATGATAGCATATTATATCTCAGGACCCCCCCCATTTCAGAGTCATTTTCACCAGACATGATAGGCATATTGTATCTCAGGACCCCCCACCCAATTCAGAGTCATTTTCACCAGACATGATAGGCATATTATATCTCAGGACCCCCCCTATTTCAGAGTCATTTTCACCAGACATGATAGCATATTGTATCTCAGGACCCTCCCCCCATTTCAGAGTCATTTTCACCAGACATGATAGCATATTGTATCTCAGGACCCCCTCCCCCATTTCAGAGTCATTTTCACCAAACATGATAGGCATATTATATCTCAGGACCCCCCCCATTTCAGAGTCATTTTCACCAGACATGATAGCATATTGTATCTCAGGACCCCCTCCCTCATTTCAGAGTCATTTTCACCAGACATGATACGCATATTGTATCTCAGGACCCCCTCCCCCATTTCAGAGTCATTTTCACCAGACATGATACGCATATTGTATCTCAGGTCTATAGATGTAAATAACCTGAAGGCCAGAGGCAATGATAAAACTAGTAAAATAATTAGGTAAAAACAAGAAGTGATGAGTTTCAAGAATTTATTCATGTATTTTCCATCTAATTTACTTAATTATAAATTGATTTCATTTAATTTTAATTTTTATTTATTTAATTTTTTTTTGAGACAGAGTCTCACTATGTCACCCTGGGTAGAGGGCTGTGGCATCACAGCTCACAGCAACCTCAAACTATGGGCTTAAGCTATTCTCTTGCCTCAGCCTCCCAAGTTGCTGTGACTACAGGTGCCCGCCACAACACCCAGCTATTTTTCTGTTGTTGTAGTTGTCTTTGTTGTTTAGCAGGCCCCAGGCCGGGTTTGAACCCGCCAGCCCCGGTGTATGTGGCCATGCCCTAACCACTGAGCATGGGCGCTGAGCCTTTATTTAATTTTTTATGATGACATGTTTAACAACTGGTCACTTCCTGCCAGCTCCACCACTCTGTCCTGGTCTGGGCACCGTCCTCACCCAGATGACGGCATTCGCCTTCCACCTGCTGTCTCTGCATCTGCCCTAGTCTGTCCAGAGTGGACTCACAAAACAGTAAAATGGGGTCCTTTTAACACGCAAAGCAGAATATGACACTCTTCTGTTCAAAACCTGCAATAATCCCCATTTCCTTCAGAGTCAAAGACAAAGTCCTCCATCTTTTGTGCCCCCCGCCCCACCTTTCTGCGCTTACCATCCACTCTCCTCACTTGAGAGACCGCTGTGCTCATGCCCCGACCCATGCCACTGGAGCACTGGGGGCCTGCTGACCTCTGGTCCACTCTGCCTGGAGTGCTGTTCCTCTGTGTCCTCCTCCTGTCTACCCGGAGAGCGGGAGACAAAGAAAACATTCCTGGGCTTTGGGATTCAGACGCACAGGCAGGTGCTGATAATGACATGTCCAGCGACAACAGGTTGTTCACATAGCAGTGGGATGATGAGATTAGGATGGAGCTAAAAGACTCCGTCACTGGTGACGTAGTGGTTGTCCTAATGTCAGAGCACAACTCAGTGCTGGCGTTGATACGGCTGTGAGCAGACCCAGGGAGCGGTGGTGGAGGGGAGACCCGGCACCCCTCCACAGCCATGTGCAGTGAGTGCCCAGTGGCCAGACAGGAACAGTCAACCGTGTGACTGGTCTCCGTGCACAGTGTGCGCAGTGTTGTCTATTTGGATTGCAGGGTGTCCCAAAAGTTGCCCCTGAAGTTGCTGCACATAGAAAAAAATAGGAAATTGTAGCTAAAGGTACCTTTGCTTACAAAACATTCATTACAAAATTTCACAAAGTATTTATAAAATATTCTCTAAGTGTTAGCCACCTTTTTTTAAAAAATGTTATCACTGATCCTGACCCTATGTAGGTCAAAGCTAATGTGTGTGTTTCTGTCTTAGTTTTTAACAAAAAAGTTTAAAAAGTAAAAAAATAAATAAAATGTTTTAAAGTAGAAAAAAGTTTACAGAATAAGGATATGAAGAAATAATATATTTTTGTACAGCTGTACAATGGGTTTGTGTTTTAAGCTAAGTCATTACTAAAGAGTCAAAATGTTGTTAAAAAGCCAAAAAGTTTTATAAAGTTGAAATGTCACAGCAAGCTAAGATTAATTGGTTATTGAAGAGAGAACATATTTTTTGTAAATTTAGTGTAGACTTTTGACAACGTTGATCATGTCCCCAGTAGTATACAGTGATGTCCTTGGCCTTCACTCGTACTCACACTCACTGACTCACGCAGAGCATCTTCCAGTCCTGCGAGCTCCTCTCGTGATAAGCACTCTATGCTTAGATACACACGTCCTTATCCTTGTGTTACAGCTGCCCCCAGAATTCAATGCAGAACACACTGAGCACTGTGCGGGTGGGGGTGACAGGCTGCCCCAGCCTCGGGGTGCAGTCCACCGCACCACCCAGGTCTGTATGAGCCGCTCCACGATGCTGCCACAATGATGAATCTGCCTGACTGTGCATTTCCAGAACACATCCCCATCGTTAAGTGATGTATGATCATATTACCAGGAAGGAGGCAGCTGAGGACTTTCGCTATGACAGTGTGGCCCAGATCCCCTCCAGGGTCAGGTCTGTAGCAAGAGCAAAGGAAGCCCAGTATAGGGACCCCACGATTAGGGTCGGGACGCCAGATCCCTAGAGTAGCCTGGCATTTGTCTCACTACTCACCAGCCCCCTACTGAGAGGCTGCCTAGGGCCTTCCAGCCGCAGCCAGGAGAGGACCACAGGCTGCAGGTGGGAATGCAGAGGTGTCCACGGGGCGCCTTGTGGGGCCCTGGAGAAGGAGATGGATGGGCCTGGACTGAAGTCCTTGTGGGTACAAACAAACCACTGCAGAACCAGAGAGGATGGGCAGGTGGTGCTCCCTGGATTTTACAGCTGTAAACTCTGCATGATTCTGAAAGAAAGGACAATCCCAGCCAGTGTGACCTTCACCATACAGACGCTCTGTCCTGGGATTATCTCAGCCTCCCACCCTCCTGTTTAATGAAGGTAACTGAAAGAATTCACAGCCTCAATTACTGTAATTATTTTGTCTTCAAAGGTGTCTCAGCACCTGGGAAGTGTGTTCTACAAGAAAAGCCTCCCACTCCCTGCCCAGGCAAGACCAGCAGCAGAGCCAGCAGCAGACCCCACTCCTCTTTTGGAGTCTAGTTCCTGGAGGGAGACGCTGAGCATTCCTTGTTCCCGGGACATGATCCTTCCTAAAGCAATCGAGCAAGACAGCATGAGAAATTAACACCCTCGAGGAGGAGGCGTCTTTACCAGTTTTGCAGAGAGCGGAGGACATTACAAAGGCAGTGTGAGGTTCCCAAGCCTGATGGAGGCTGCGAGGGAGTGGAGGGAGCCACCGAGAGGTGGACGGTGATCACCCAAGAGGCCTCCTGCCGGGCTGAATGCCCCTCTGCACCAGGCTGCGTGTCCTTGGAAGGAGGGAAAGCTCTAGTGGCATGTGTTTCCTTTTTAATGAGGAAATCCATTGAGAAGTCAACACCTCTCTTCACCCACCTCCCACCCCTAAAAGCGACCAAGACAACCCAGTGGGACCAGGGCGGGAGACCAGGGGGAGAAGCTGACCACCAGGCCTCCGCCTTGTCCGGTCCCAGACGTCCAGCCTAAAGCAGGCCTGAGCGAGGGATGGGGAGAAACTTAACCTTAAAGTTCCAAGTCTGACTGTTACTTGGGACTAGACACTTTCTGAGGAAGACTGGAGAATCCCTTATTCTCTGAGAGGGGGCGGAAAGTCAGGTGCCCACCTGAGATGTCGCCCTCGGTGGGGAGTGACCTCTACACAGGTTTGCTGGTGACACAGGGACAGGGGCCTTGCAATCCCAGTGTTTCAGCTGGATGTGTCTGAAAGGAACACGCTAGGAAAGGGGTAGAGGAAGATGTCTAAAAAATTATTTTTTTTTTTTTTTAAGACAGAGTCTCACTATGTCACCCTTGGTAGAGTGCCGTGGCGTCATAGCACACAGCAACCTCCAACTCTTGGGCTTAAGCAATTCTCTTGCCTCACTCTCTCAAGTAGCTGGGACTACAGGCACCCACCACAAGGCCTGGCTATTTTTTGTTGTAGTTGTTGTTTAGCAAGCCCGGGCGGGGTTCAAACCTGCCAGCCCCAGTGCATGTGGCCAAGTCCGAAGCACTGAGTATACTTTATGAAATTCTAACCATATGAGTGTCTTTTCCATTTTAAACATGCATTTAAAATGAACAGATCTTGTGGGAAGCCTCCAAGATGGCCCCCAGGCACCCTGCCATGGGTAATACCCTCCCCTTGAGGGTAACCAGAGCATTGGATATTTTCTAAGGAGAGGCGATGGATGTCCCCTCCTTGGCCTCTGTGCCCAGCGCTCCCTATTGCTCAAAGTCCCAGACAGACCCTCTGAGTCCCATGGCTCAGTACGGGGCCATGGCTTAGAGGTCTACGCTCTGGCCTGGCCAATTGGGCCAGTTTCCCCAGCTAAGCCACCCCGGGATCTGTGATCCATAGGGATTGTGAGACAATAAATGTGAGCTGTTTTCAGCCACTATATGTTGCAGAGATTTGTTTCACAGCAATGGAATATGAAAACAAAACAACCTGTGTTCACTGTTTGATTTGGCAAGTGGGCTTTTGAAATCATTTTCCTGCAACCCATGCTAATTCAGTTGAGGTTTGCTTTTTTCATTTCTTTTTTTTTCCAAATTAAGCAAGGGTCATTTATTGATTGGCCGGGCCGAGAGTGGGCTCATGCCTCAAAAACTCTCGACACCTAAAAGCAGGGTGGAAACCTTTCATAAGAGGCTTTTGGTAGGGGAGGAGGAATCCTTAATGTAAGCCAAATTTGACAAGAGCCAACACCTGGTAAGGGGAGCCCTTAGAAGGGGACACTGGGGTTTTGTAGTTATTACTAACTCTTTCGGCTGAGCTTCCTATCTTAAAGGGGGAGTTTCGAAAGCCCTTAGCAAGATGGAGTTGGGGCCTAACATTCCCCCCGGTCTTATGTCCGAGTCAAACCCTTGACTCTTGGTCTGAGTCTTGCTTGCCTACTTCTACATAATATGGGGGTCGGAGTTGTAAACATAACCAACAATCAGAAGCTAAATCTAGTTGAGTTACATTTAAAGATGATGCATACTATTTAACATACTGAACAGAGTAGAAAGCAAAGGTATTACAGTGGGTCATCAATGCTGCAAGTGGCCCCACTGGTCTTAGGTGGCTCCTGGGCGGCACAATTAACTATATTTGGCCAGCCTGTACAGGAAAGAAATAAAGATTTTAACAAGAGAAGACAAGATATTTTTTTTCCTGACATAAAACTAAATCATACCATTAAATATTTTCATGAATTGCTAGTTACTGTCCTGGTCCCTTTACTAAGAAAGAGAGAGTGTCCCCCAAATTTCAAAAACGTATTAATTTTGTATAAGTTAAGAAGGCAATGAGCTGATGACTACCAAGTGTCAGGATTTTTACTAAAAATAACTTGAAAAATATCCCACTCTCTCCCCACCTCTTTCCATCCATCTGATCCCCACTGCGCATAAGAAATGCCTGGTCCCATGAACTTTCACCTTCCATAATTCCCAGCATGTAGCAGTTTCGCAAAATGCCGGGTGTGAGTTTATAGATGCTGTGGAGGATAAAAAGAATAGAGTAATGACTATTTTTAGTGGTGAAGAGATTAGGTGATGACTTTTGATTCTGTGTTGCTACTACGTGAGCCCGTTGTTGGTAACTGATTGATTTGAACAGATGCATCTCAGCGTTGCTTAAAGGAAAAGGTTCTGATACCCCATCCCGGCAGACACTGTCACCAAAAAAGGCACTGTGCTTAATTTTAGATTCATGCATTAAAAATACATATATACACAAGAACACATGTGAGGGGCTCTCACCAGCTCTGAAACTCTTCCCTGGGGAAGAAAAAAAGCTGAAAGTCTTGTCCTTACTCAGACCGATTTGCTCCCAGATGAAGACTCCTGAGTACCTTTCAGCAAAAGGGAATGTTACTAACAGATGACTTTGGACAGTGAAGATTTTACTTACATTATCATACAGAAATAGTTTTTAACGCTTTCTCAAATACAGCATATTCTGTACTCTATATGAACATAAAAGCAGATAGCTACACCAGCACAAAAACTCTCTTTTCTTTGAAAATAAATCACAATAAAATAAAATTCTGCTTGATAAATAAGGTACTGTTACGGATGAAATATTCTGTTCAGACTGATCGAGTAAACTCCATATAAGGGAGCCCTGTGCTCCTCTTTCCTCTAGGGAATCCTCTTATTTTAGCCAATAAGTAGAAATCGTAGAATTTGAGTATCACTATTTTGTACCCCTAAGAATCAAACAATCAAGGCATAATCACATCACAAAAAGAGAAACAAGCAGGCATTACCTGCTGCTTTATGGAAATCCATGGAACACCTGGCCTGTAGCTTTGCCAAAACAGTAAATAAATACCCTGAATCTAATTAAACCTCTAGATCCAAAAACCAATTGACAGGAAATACAGGGGTCCAAGGAACATGTTAAACATATCACAGTTATGAAAATTGTGAATTCCAGACTGTGGGAAACCGTATGATAGAAATAAGCTGATTGTTTTTTTCTTTTTTTTTGTTTTTTGGCCGGGGCTGGGTTTGAACCCGCCACCTCCAGCATATGGGACCGGCGCCCTACTCCTTGAGCCACAGGCGCCACCCAGCTGATTGTTTTTTTCAACAGGTAAATTATAAGGGAAACAGAAGAAGAAAAGGAAAACTTATAAAGGACACTCAAGATTAAAATCATAGTGACTAATTCTCACATAAATTGGATTTAATTTTGACCAGAGTACATTATTTGAACAATAATATTTAATTCAACTTGTTAATATGTTGGTTAGGATATTGTATCCTCATTTATAAGTCAATATGTTTGTAATTTCCCTTTATGATAATACATTTTTTCCAATTTTAATATCAGGTATATCCAGATGAAGTAGAATGAATTTGAAGTATTTCCTCTTTTTCTATCGTCTATAAGATTTGGCATGATCTGTTTTTTGAAATTATCTTCTATTTTTATTTATAAATATTAGTTGTCTATTTTTTGACTTTGGAAAAAAGAGGTTAATGATGACTCCATACGGAACCTCAGAGTCAAAGCATTCTATGGTAGACATACTTTCATCTGACAATGTGAATGTTACTTTTTTTGCATCATTATTTTATTATTGCTCAATATTTCATTGCAGCAGTCATCTGATTTCTTTTCCAGTTGTATTTATCTTCATTCGTTTTTTACGAGGTTTTTATTTCTAGTCCTTATCTTAAACATTGTTATTGTTATTAAATTTTAAGTCTTCTTAATTTTGTGAAGGCAAAAAGTGGAAACCAAATAAACACATGTACATCTATAGAGAAAATTAAAAAAAAAAAAGATTCAAATCACCCACATGTGAAAGCTTTACATGTGGTGATGGTTGTACATTGTGAATGTAATGATACTACTGAATTGTACATCAAAATCACAAATTTTATATTAAATGTAACCATAATTTTTAAATTTTGTTAATCCAAATCACCCAACATAATCATAAAACTAATTTGAATCCTTATTCAAATACGCAGTTTTAAAAAATGAAACAATTGGAGAGGAATCTGAACATAGTTAAGGACATTTGATGGTATTAAAGAATTTTTGTAATTTTTTTAAAATGTGATACTACCTCCCTCTTCTCAGCCATCGTGGTGTGAGATTAACTCCACTTCTCACCGCGGCCTCTCACAAGACTTTTAGCAATCAAGTGGCTTCTGCCCAAGAAACAAAAACAAAATTCTCCTATTCCACAGTGGATTCAAATGAAAACTGGTAATAAAATCAGGCACAGTGCATTGGCTCACGCCTGTAATCCCAACACTCTGGGAGGCCAAGGCAGATGGATTGCCTGAGTTCACAGGTTCGAGACCAGCCTGAGCCAGAGTGAGACTAATCTCTAAAAGTAGCCGGGCGTTGTGGCAGGCGCCTGTAGTCCCAGCTGGGTTCCAAGTACACGAAGGTCATTACACTGTTCACTGTAGCAGCACAGAGGACTCAGAGGATGCCTGCCCTGAAGTTGGTTTGCTTCCCAGCAGAGGAGCCCCAAACTTAGGCAAGCTACCGAGTTTATAGCAAGCGGCAACCAAGCCTGCTCTTTGTGGAGGAGTGGGTGAGAGATGTCACCTGCTTTCATAACTGACCCTGAGGAGTGGCCCTGGTAAAAGATTAGTCAGAGCCTTCAGTGCTAGTCAATCCAGAGAGATGAGTGGGGAGAAAAAGAGCCCCAAGGAAGAGCACCTCTGACACTGCCATGACAGGTACGTGCCTCCCAAACTCCATCCGGAGGGGCGGGTGCAGGTGAGTCAGTGGAGCAAGGGCGAGACCAGTCTGCTCACGAGCCAAAACTCGCTGTGAGCCATGAGGTTCACTATGCTATTCACTCTTGGCACATGTCTGAAATTTTCCATTTTCTAAAGGTTTTTACAAAATCTATTTATTACAGAGAATAAGTGTGGATACCAATGTTTAAAAAAAGAGTATCTGCAAATGAATTTTTACTGCCTATGAATACAACACATGGACTATTTTACCCTGCCCACTAATGCTAAAAATGTACTACTTCAAGCAAATGCAGCTTCTCGTTATGGCAAACATGCTCACTGATATTTCACATGGCATCCCAGGTACATGAAAGGTCAATTCGCTGTACTTACAGCCTATCTTCAGTAAGGTGACCCCCCTGTACACGAGTCAGCACAAGTCCCAAGGGCTTGGTGTGTCCGATAATGGCCATGAGATGTCTGGGTGCAGCTGTGAGAAGCTGACCTCAAGGAAAGGAACAGCTCTCCAGAACATTGCCAGGCACCTTTTTGAAAAAATGTGAAAGATTTTAGACTGTGCACATTTTTTTTTTTTGAGACAGAGTCTAAAGCTGTCACCCTGGGTAAAGTGCCATGGCACTGAAGCTCACAGCAACCTCATACTCTCGGGCTTAAGCGATTCTCTTGCCTCAGTCTCCCAAGTAGCTGGGACCACAGGCACCCGCCACAAGGCCCGGCCATTTTTTTGGTTGCAGTTGTCATTGTTTGGCAGTCCCAAACACAGGTCCTTACCTGTGTAAGCAAGTATTCAGGAAAAGGAGGAATAACTGGACATGCAGACCAGATCTCTGCTCCTGTGCTGCTATCCATAGCAGTCCACTGCTGTACCGTTCTGCTCCACACACCTGCGTGTTGAGGACATCGCTACACCATGGGGAATCCACAGTACTGGCCGCAGGGGGCTCTCGCCTGTAATCCCAGCACTCTGGAAGGCCCAGGTGTGGATCATGGAAAGTCGATCACTTAGCTCAGGAGTTCCAGAGCAACCTGAGCAAGTGAAACCCTGTCTCTACTAAAAATAGAAAACTTTAGCCAGGCATTGTGGTTGGCGCCTTTAGTCCCAGCTACTCAGCATATAAGAAATTTGAGGTTGTTGTGAGCTATGATACCATGGGAGTCTGCCCAGGGTGACAGAGTGAGACTTTGTCCAAAAAAGAAGGAAGGAAGGGAGGGAGAGGGGGGAGGGGGGAGGGAGCCGGAGGGAGGGGGGAGGGACAGGCCCAGTGCTATCCTCATTAAGTCCCTTAAAGGAGAGGGCTTCCCAAGCCTGCGGCAGTGCTTCACAAGCGAACGGACCCTTGACTTGGAGCTGGAAGATCCGGGTTTGAATTTCAGTGGGGTCGTTTTATTTCTCAACTCACTTCTTTAAGCCTCCATTTCTAATCTGTGAGACAAAGCCCTCTGTCTGTGACCTAGAAGACCCCTGGCAGTTAATACTCTGTAACATAAATCTCTATCTGAATACACACACCTGTGTATATGTATGTGTATATATGTATATTTTTTAAGTGAAGAAAAGAGGCAAAAACCATACTTTCTTCCTGTGGGAGATCCGGCCAGTGCTTTTCATGCCCACAAACACTTCCTGTATCTAGTTGGGAAACTTGACAGCAGGACACCCAGCAAGGAATGACAGAGACGGCAGACCCGCTCTCCACGTCGTGGCTGCCTCACCAGTGTCCAGGGAGGGTCTCTGGTTGTTGTTCCCTTTTCTGTTTCATAGTTTACATTCTATCATGTCATTCCTGAAACATTCCCAAATTTCCAAGCAGAGAACAGCTCTTCCCTCACTTGTGCACAGTGAATTCTGTAAGAAGGCTGAAGCAAAAGACAACCCGAGAACGGGTCGAGACAGCAAACTGACGAGTAGCTCAAGTGTCTGGTGAAAGGGAACATGAGCCATCACACCTGCTCCTTCCTCCCATGGAGATCAGACACTTTTTTTTTTTATTGTTGGGGATTCATTGAGGGTACAATAAACCAGGTTACACTGATTGCATTTGTTAGGCAAAGTTCCTCTTGCAATTGTGTCTTTCCCCCAAAAGGTGTGGCTCACACCAAGACCCCACCCCTCCCTCCTTCCCTCTCTCTGCTCTTCCTTTCCCCACCCCTCCTTCCTTCTTTCTTGAGATCAGAGACATTTTAAACCCTGCATCAATTCCTTGACAGTATTAGGAAACGAAATGTCTGCAGCGTGACCTGGGCTATGCTGAGGTGCCTGTTCACCCTGCCTGAGGGGAGAGCAGTGAAGCCGGCCAGAGGGACCACAAGGACTGCGTGGAAAAGCCCGCTCCCAGGGAACTCATCCACCCAGGGGCACCAGGGCTGTGGAGCTACCACCCCAGACTGTTTGCTTTCTCCAAACAATTGATCAGAACCAGTTTCTTCATTCCCAGTAAGGGTAAGATGCCCCCAATGCTTACTCTTTTCCTCTAGTTTGGGCCATTTGTCCCTATGTAAGTAACACAACAATGCCAGCCAGCCCTGGCCTGAAGTGTTGTCTTTTATTCCTGGGCTGAGGCCTGACCTGCTGTCCCAGCTGTCACTGCTGCGGCTGCCGATGGGCATTTGCTGAGTGCCAGGGCCCTTCTGTCCCAGCCGCCAGTGAGGCGTGACCGTGTCGCCCACCTCATCTGTAAAGGAGTCCTCTTCTGCTGCTGCTCCTTGGATTACTTCTTTTTATTCTTTAAATTTTATAGTTAAAAAAAATTAAGACATACGGTCACAGGCATAAGAAGCAACAGTGAAAACCTCTATCCAACCCCTTCCTCCTGTAACAAGCCGCGTACATACACAAAACCTCTGTCCAACCCCTTCCTCCTGTAACAAGCCGCGTACATACACAAAACCTCTATCCAACCCCTTCCTCCTGTAACAAGCCATGTACACATACAAAACCTCCGTCCAACCCCGTCCTCCTGTAACAAGCCTCATACATACACAAAACCTCCGTCCAACCCCTTCCTCCTATAACAAGCCGCGTACATACACAAAACCTCTATCCAACCCCTTCCTCCTATAACAAGCCTCGTACATACACAAAACCTCTATCCAACCCCTTCCTCCTGTAACAAGCCGTGTACATACACAAAACCTCTATCCAACCCCTTCCTCCTGTAACAAGCCGCGTACATATACAAAACCTCTATCCAACCCCTTCCTCCTGTAACAAGCCTCGTACATACACAAAACCTCTATCCAAACCCTTCCTCCTGTAACAAGCCGTGTACATATATAGATACTCTTTTTAATCTCCTCTCTGTGCAAAAGGGCAGCAATAGTTTCATACAGGTGCAGGCACATCTGTAGGATTCTTACAAGTGGAATTCTGGGCCAAAGGGCTCCTGCAATTATAATTTTTGCAGATGTTGCAAATTGCATTCCACAGAGGCTGCCCCAAGTGCTTATTGCCTCTCACTGTTGCCAACGGTTTTATCAAAACTTTTGATCTCTGCTAGTCTGGTAGTAAAAGATCTCAGCACAGCTTTAGTTTGTGATGGAAGTTGCAAAAACACCTGCTGTGGTTACCTATCCATTTTCTGCCTCGGGCAGAGGAGAACTACGCAGTGTCTCCTTCGTCTAGCCCGCCCCACTCCAGCCCTGACTGCTCTGAGGCAGGGATGCTGTTCCCTCATGTGGCAGGAAGTCCTGGGAGCCAGTGGCACCAGTGTCACGGGTCCAGCTGGGAATCCCTCTAGCTCTGCATAACTACATATGTTTGCTCAGCCCAACCAGCTTCTCCTGACACTCTTCTTAATAGAGGGCTCTTTGCCTTCCTCAGGCCAGTAGTACCTGGACACTCTCCCCAGCCCTCACCCTTGCCACACACCAGTGAACCCCTGAGGGTCCAAGAACCATTTCCAGAACCCCAACAGAAAGAGCTGAATGGAGAGGGCCACATAGCAAGAGGGTGATCTAAACCCAGGACAAAACCAGACCATTGCCGCCTATGATGGGGGAACACCTGGCCTCCTCTCCCAGCTCCAGTGTCTTCCCACTGGCCCAGTCCAGACAGAGCCAGAAGTGAAGGGAGCCAGCTGCTGCCATCCCTCACTCCTGGTCACCTCTCAGTTAGAAAGCAAGAAGAGAAGGGTGAGAAGGCGTCTGGAGGGCAAACAGGGGTCACCAAACGTGCCCACCAAACGGGAAGTCCTCTTCTTCTGGAATTGGCTCCAGGAAGACTCGGGATCTTGGCCCTAAAAATTTCAGGCATGACTACCCCTGTGTCCCCTCATGTAAAGTTTTCTGGCAGCTGGGCAGTCAGCTGCAGCGTAGCAATCCTCACCTCCGGGTTAGTTATGCACCATTTAAAGTTCACCGTCCTATCTCTGATACAGTCGATAAGTGCAGTTAGAGTCATGAGGAAGAAAAAGTCTGAGTTAGGAAAAGGCATCATCTCTGCGGCAGCAGGAAGCTGGTGCTCCCTGAAGACCTGCTTACCTTACAGATGAACTAGCAAAAGTGTACACTCTGCAGGAACCAAATAGGGAATTGTTGTTCCAGCTCTAGACACCAGGGTCACAACATGAACAAAACCCCATTCTGTGTTAGGATAAAGATGAACTTAGATGCATAAAATTTTAAAGTGTTTATTTGAGCAAACAGCAATGTGAGCATCAGGCGGCACTCAGAACCAGAAGAGGTCCCGAGAGGTCCTCACGGAAGCATGGGCAGTGGGCGCCCACAGGGTGCACGGACACAGAGAACAAAGAAAACATGAGACCAGCCCGAGTGGAAGGACCCTGGTTACGGGTTGGCTGGAGGAGTCTGACTGCCAAAAATCTCTAGTTTCATTTTACTGTTATATTGGGCTTCAGTTTACCCACACAGTAACACAGAGGGCTGGAGCCACTCTAGTTTAACGGCCTTTCAAGGTATAAACATTTTAATGTGATTTTACAAGGTTGCCACACATAGGAAAAAGGGAAAGGAGAGATACCTTGGAACGTGCTCCCCGTGAGTGGGAGAGAAATCTCTGTATGTGTGGAAAGAGGCAGCCAACACATAGAATACTTTGTAAATATGAAATTTTGTAATGAATATCTTGTAAATAAAACTACGTTTAGCTACAATCCCCCATTTTCCTTACGTATGGTGACTTTTGAGGCATTCTGTGATAGGAATTATAATATCTAAATCTCAGAAGTACCTCACTCCTATTTGTCAACTGTACGTATGGTGTACAATTTTTAATAGTGTGTCTATTTCTAAAAAATCGCTAGAATCTTTAGGAATCTTACACGCACCCATGGGTCACTTGTCACTGTCATTCTGGTAAGCTGGGCTTCAAGTACCGCCCAGAACAGAAACCACCCTGGGCCCACGGCTGGTGCTGCGGGAACTCAACTCTCCCTCAACACAGGTGTTGCTGAGCTGGGGCCCTGCAGCTGTGCTGATAGAATTGAAACTGAGTGTTGTCCTTGAAGACAAAAGTTCAAACAGACGCTCTTACATGGTGAGAAGGAGAATACTCCCTCGGCACTCAGCCCCAGCAATACAGGGCCTCACAGGAAAGCTGCCTGGCCCTGAAGTGTTGAAGCATATTCTGTTGCTGTTCTTTTAATTAATTCACTAAGCAACTTTTGCCAAGGGCCAACCTACTCCCCTACATCTCCATTGAGGTAAATTCTACAGTGATGTTCTGGAATCTCCATGCCCTCTGAAGGGCATATTCCTTGCTGTCACGCCTCACACGGCTCTTTCCAAAACTCTGACCACCACAAAGACCACACCAGTCCATCAGACATGTTATTGGGAGGTTGCTACAAAAGTTTTGAGATACACCATTTTATGGTCCGTTATTTCACTTCCAAGACACGCAGTCAACAGCATCCTTTCTGATTCACCTGTGCAAGTTTCAACTTGCTCAGTTTATAGGTGTTGCCAGGAGGGCTTCTTTTGTTTGTCTGTAGAGATTTTAAATTTCTTGATTTTTGTGTATCTCAAAACTTTCTTAATGACCCACACACATGCCTTCACCAAGGTCAAAGTCTTTTTCTTAGAAATATTCTCAGCCCCAGTATAAGCTAGTGGATGAAAACAGATTCACGGCAGACAGATGTTCCCTAAGTCCTCTCCACAAAACTACACAAGTTCTTTTGCAGATTCTCTGCTCACCCCCAGAAAAACCCACATGGCTGCATGTAGTATATTATGAAAGGAAGCCGTTCTTACGAGGGGGTGTGGAAGAGGCGGCACCCGTGGTCACACATGCTGACTCTCAGACACAAGCCTCTCCCAGGCGACAGTCTCTGGAGAGTCCAGACAAACTGACAATTTAATAAGTCAATGAACAAATAAACGTCCCTACAGTAGTATCTCAATCACTAAATGTGGAAGGAATGGAGATAGAAAAACCCCGTTTGGGGAACACCATAACAGAGATTATTTCAGGCAGAGATAAGTAGGAGATGCTAAAACCTGTGGACAAATGTGTGATGAAATAGAATATTTACAGTTTGCCGGGTGTGGGGCTCACACCTGTAAACTCAGCACTCCAGGAGGCCAAGGTGGGTGGATTGCCTGAGCTCAGGAGTTCAAGATCAGCTGAGCTAGAGCAAGATCCTGTCTCTAAAATAGCTGGGCATTGTGACGGGCACCTATAGTCCCAGCTACTCAGGAGGCTGAGGCAAGAGGATCACTTGAGCCCAAGAGTTTGACGTTGCTGTGAGCTGTGACGCCACTGCACTCTACCGAGGCTGACAAAGTGAGACTCTGTCTCAGAAAAAAAAAGAATATTTACATAGTTTCAAAGTATCCCCTCAAAGGATACTTATTAATTTCAAAGGAAAGAACAGTAACTTTACAGTGGTGAAACCTGGCAGATGCCTGCACTCCTCCCACTAGGATGACGTAAGGGCTTGGAATCACTTGCAAGATATTCTTGCCAAATGCATAACCTGAACTTTATCATGAGGAAATATCAGACAAACACAGATTGAGCAACACTCTACAAAATAACCAGCCAGTACTGTTCAAAGAGTCAGTCCTGAAAGACAAAAGCTGAAGAACTGTCTCAGGTGAGAGGAAACAGAGGAACCACAGAAACCAAGCGCAATTCGAGAGTTTAGATTGGAATCTGAACAGAGGAAGGACATTTCAGAGACAGCCCGCAGAATTTGAACATGATCTGCACGTGATTCAGTAACACTGTGTCCATGCTCGTTTCCTGTTTGAAAATGGCCCTGTGGTTACACCAGGTTGCATCTGTGGGAACTGGGTAAAGAGTGTATGAGAATCCTTCATATTTTTGTTACAAATTTCTCAATAAGTCTAAAAATATTTCAGAGGAAACATTGGAAAAAATAAAAATAAATTTTAAAAACTCTGAGCAAAATTCACTTGCTACAATATTGGTTTGCAGAGAAAGCAAAACTGCGCATTAATTAAAAGAACTACCTTCACTCTTGAATGTTAATACTGGCAAGCAAACTTTTCCTTTGACAAGCCATGGACAGGATTATTCAGGCTTTCCTAGAAGCACACTCTAAACTTTCAGCATTTATTTTATTACCAAAAGTTTAAGGTCAGAATAATAATTGCATGTGAAAATGCTTTAGTAATCCTGGTCTATTGGTCCATGGCTGTTACAACATGAACCGATTGCCACTGGGAACTGCTTTATCATGACCACTGAGCACCCAATACCCTGACCATCAGATCTTCACCTCCTGGGCAGAAGATGGGTCGAAGAAAAATGTTCCATTTGGCAGATGAAAAATCAACACCCCCAAATCTCTTCCTCAGAAGGTACAGCCAAGGAAGGGAACCTGGTAAATTTGCCGTTTGCCCGGACATACACGGCTTCAAATGCAGTGAGTTCATTTATCAGGGGAGGAAAAAAATTGCATAACTTAAAAAACACATGTTCAATAAAAACAGAAACAAAGAAACAACAATTGGAGCCACAGAAAGCACAACATCTTAGTGTCACATAGGAATATGAGAAGGCTACGTTTCTTTTTCTTTCTTTTTTTTTTTTTAGGGGATTTTGGGGTTGGGATGAGCATATGCGCACAGTTGCTTTGTTTTTCTTTTTTTTTTGTTGAAACAGAGTTCTACCCTATGCCCTAAGCAGAGGGCAATGGCATCGTAGCTCACTGCAACCTCAGACTCCGGCTGTCGGCATCCTGCTGCCTCAGCCTCCGAAGCCGCTGGGATTACAGGCGCTCGCTGCGGCGCCCGGCTGGGTTTTTCCATTTTTTTCCATGAGTCGGGGTCTCACTCTTGCTCAGACAAGCCTCGAACTCCTGAGCTCAAGCAATCCTCCCTCCTCAGCCTCCCACAGTGCTGGGATTACAGGCGTGAGCCACCGCGCCCGGCTAAGGCTACATTTTTGTAGTTTCATATATGAATGCTAAAGGAAAAGTAATTTGGGGGTGGAGCCATAATTACCTTTTGTAACATCCTCCACCAAATTATTTATATAGCTACCTAAAAGTGGAAATATCCAGTTCAGAAGGGCTCCTGTCCTATCGTTCCTCTCATTTCAGAGCGGTCATTTTAAACACCCAGCCAAAGGACGGCACGCTGACGAGAGCTGTCAGGGCATCAGCTGAGGCCAAGATCAGACACCGCCAGCATTAGGCTTTTCTCCCAGCCCATGCGTTCCACCCACTCTGTGCTGATCAAGCCTCTGTTCTTGCCCCTTGCCGTCCCTCTTCTCTCTTCTCCTCCTAATAGATGTTGGCTTTGCACAGAAGCGGATTCCAGGCCTGCTGACACTCTGTGAGGTCTGGCTGCCTGTCCTGGCCCAAAGGGTTTCTCCTTTTTCAGAGGTAGCTTTGCCAAACCCTACCCTGTATCAGGCATCTGGGTTGCAGGGAGGGTGAGTGTGGACTCTTGTGTCTGTTCTTAGGTAAGTCTATACTTAACTCGGAAAATGACTGATTTCTGGAACTCTCTTCCTGCACAGGGAAGGGCTTCCTCAACCAGGGGAGATCTAGGGGAGGGCTTGTTAAATTACTTTTCTCCAAATCCCATAGATAATAAGGGCCTGGGAATATAAAGAAGGCTTCCCAACAGAACTTTGCCCTTTTGAATATCTTTCTCTCCCTAAAGCTCCAGAGCACGGGGACTCATCATTCATAATTCACTCCATCAGCGCCCATTTACCCTGAGCTGGGCCTTGGACTAAACACTAACAACAGAAGCCTAAGACATAAGGCCTGCCTTTGAAAGGTTCACAGTCTGTGAGAAAGAAAAACAAATTACTATGGGAATGTATATACCATAGCAATGACTTTTACAAAATGGTAAGAGGAGCCCAGAACAGAGGAAGGTTGAGTTCAAGGCAGGTTTGACTGTAGAGGTGACACATTGCCTGATCCTTGAGGGACAGTCCAGGCGGGAAAGAGAAAAAGGAAAAACAGAAAAGACACGGGTGTGGAGGAGCCGAGTGGCCTGAGAAAATGCACGGCTGTATAGGAGAGAAGGGTAGAAGCGGGTTGGTCACTCTGAGGGAGAAGACAGTGGTGTCGAATCTGTCCAGCCAGAACCCTGGAGGGGCAGCTGAAGTCTTCACATCCCAGACGCCCCTCCCAGAGTCCTGGTGCTGATCAGACGCACGGGTCAGGGGTCAAGAGGACGGACGTGACAAGGAGACCACCTTCATTTATTTATTTACATAGTTATTTATTTGTGATATATAGAGTCTTCCAGATCATTTTTTACATTTCAGATTATGAAGGTACAAACGATTAGGTTACGGTGCTTGTGTTTGTTGGATAAGGTCCCTGCTACAGTTGCACCCTCTCTCAGGAGGTGTGCCATACACCCCTGTGCCCATTAGGTGAGAGCCTACCCGTCCCCTCCCCTCTTCCCTTCTCTGCTCTCCTCACACACAACTGGAATTAAACTGAGTTTCCCTCCTGTGTGGGGAGGAGGCCCTCTTCCTGCTACTGATGGCTGCAAGGCCATGGAGACAGGGCATTGTCTACAGGTCCCTTCAATATCCAGCCCTGACCTTGTGGATGAGAGGCAACTGCAGACTGCTGCCAACACCTTGCTGACCCCAGCTTCCTGGTAGCTTGGTCACAGCCCCCAGCATCTCCTGAGCTCAGGGTTGCCCTGGTGGCCTCCTGAATCCCACAGGTGGAGGTACCTGTGGCTGGTCATTTCTGCAGCCCTGTCAGGCACTCAGGCAGGCCCAGCCTGCAGCCTGCTCCTCCAGCCTTTCAACAATTTGGAAGCATCTAACTGCCCTAATGAAACCCCTTTCTTATTAAAATGCCTTTAGTAGTTACTTTTTTTTTTCTTTGCTGTGAACTCTGAACAATAAAGCAAAAATAAGATGTGTTCTGACAAACCAAATTAGACACCCCTCTATGAACTAAGATGGAACCTCAGGTTAAAGAAACTAAAGTTAGCAACGGGCCAAGTTTCCCAGATTGGCTGGCATGGCAAATCTCCAAATTCCTACTGCTATGAGCAAAGCCACACCCCTGCCCAACTCCCAGTAATAGGAGCCAGCAGGCAGATTAGGAGCTACAACCCTGACAGGGACAGAAGGACAGACGTGGCCTCCATTCTCTTCTGATCAGCACCCACGGTCTCGGGCCAGTTTCAGCCAGTGTGTAAGGCTGTGTGCCCACCCATTGTCTTTGTGTCCTACAGTTCACCTTTTGACGCAGAGAGTCAAATTCTACCCCGTCTGCACACCTGCCCAAGCTCCACTCCCATGTGAACATGGCTGTATGTGACTTACATGTTTATCCATCACACATGCACTTGGCTTGGGTATATACAGCTTTCCCTCCAACCTACTGAACGTGAATGGCTTTAATGTGACACAGACCCCGGGAGGCACAGAGATCCAGCCCGCCCCTTCCCCCTCAGAGAGGGCCCCTTCCACCTGTACTGGAGATGGTCTCTTCCCAGTGTGCACGCTGACACTGCCAGTAAATAAAGTTCTCCTTTCTACTGCTGAGCTATTCTGGTGGCCTTTTGGACAACAAAGAAAATCATGAGAACCCTGTAGGGAGTGAAGGTGATACTGCTAACTTTTCTGTTGGAAATGACAAAGCAATTAGCATTTCCATTAAGAAGACAAAATGATATCTTTGTATGTTCTTAGTCTAATATGATCGTGTTAAAATGTATCATGGTTTTCAAAACATAGCATTTGTGTTTGTTTTCCACTGTTACACACACATTGTCTCATTTACACCATTTCTTGAGTGGAGGTCTAAAGAATCGGTTTATTTCAAAATATTAATTCAGCCTCACAAATGTGGTTACCAAAAAAAAATAATTTAATAAATAAAATGAAATATTAACTCAATTTTCAAATAGTTACCAGTACTTACTATGCTTTGCATTAAATATATTTTATATACATTTTTTGTGATAATAGCATTAAATTATTATCATTATTGGGTGGTACCTGTGGCTCAGTGGGTAGGGCACCGGCCCCATATACCGAGGGTGGCAGGTTTGAACCCGGCCCTGGCCAAACTGCAACAAAAAATAGCTGGGCGTTGTGGCGGGCGCCTGTAGTCCCAGCTACTCTGGAGGCTGAGGCAAGAGAATCACCTAAGCCCTGGAGTTGGAGGTTGCTGTGAGCTATGCGATGCCATGGCACTCTACCAAGTACAAAAAAAAAAAAAGAAAGAAAGAAACAGAAAAAAGAAATAAAATAAATACAGAATGGTCCCAGAGAAAGAAATCTTTACAACAAAAAAACTAAACATATCAGCTTCCAGTTCATGTACGTCTGGTCAGAATATATTTCTGTATTACTTCCTTCCATTTGTTGAGATGGTTAGAGCCCAGGAAACTGAGTTTTTCAGGTTCTCACCTATTTACCAGTCTACTAGAGAAGGGATCCAGATTGAAGAACCCTTTTTTAGCAGAACATGGTAATGAATTTTTTTTTTTTTTTGAGACAGAGCCTCAAGCTGTCGCCCTGGGTAGAGTACTGTGGCATCACAGCTCACAACAACCTCAAACTCCTGGGCTCAAGCAAGTCTCCTGTCTCCGCCTCCCAAGTAGCTGGGACCACAGGCGCCTGCTACAACGCCCGGCTATTTTTTGGTTGCAGCCGTCATTGTTGTTTGACGTGCCTGGGCTGGATTCGAACCCGCCAGCTCAGGTGTATGTGACTGGCGCCTTAGCCGCTTGAGCCACAGGCACGGAGCCGGTAATGAATTTTTTTAATTTACAAAATTATGCCCAAAGGAATCTAACATCAGGTGAAGAGGTCAATTTCTCTACTGGCTAAAGCAGGAGACATTATCAATTTCAGAGACAGCCGCAGAGAGAAGTGACAGAGCCCAGAAGACAGAGGAGACCAGAGGGAGGAAAGTTCCCTGGAGAGTGAAGAGAGATGGAGGGTCTGGGAGCACAGAGGTGGCCAGAGAGTGGCCAGGGAGCCCAGGGTAGCCAGACCCAAGGCTCCTGAGTTAAGCTGTGGGCTCTGCTTTGCTACAGTTCAAAGTGTACACAGAGCTAGGGAAGCCACGGGGCACCCAGCACTGGGAGGAGGGGTGGAAAATGGGAACCCGGCAAAGGAGACTGAGAAGAGATCAGAGAGTCAGAGAGAGGAGCAGAAGCCTGTGCCTGTCCTGGGGACAGGCGGGGGAGGCCAGCACACATCAGGCTCCTGGACTTAGACGCCATCTGTGCACTGATGACCCCGTGCGACAGAAAAAAGATCCTCCATCCTTTCATGCCTGCGAATTAAACTGATAAAAGGCAGGTTAACAGAAGAAAAGCATACCAATTTTTAATATTAGTATCTTTACCATTACAAGGCTTCACAGAAAAGGAGTAAAAAACCAATAGTCAGACCTGGGGCTTATAAACCATCCTAACAAAGGGTAATAAATTGGGGAGAAGAGACTAGATAAAGGAAAGGGGGCTTGGGATGGCAAACTGGGCAGGCAAATGCGAGGAGGAAACTGATGGTGGGTAAGGGCTGCCGTAGGTTTGTTCGTGCAGACTCGTCCTGGGGCTGTCTCCCTGGCTGATAGGGGTTGCTTTCCTCTTCCTGGTCTGGCGAAGGGTTACATCCTGAGAATTTAGGCCCTGCTCTCAGGCAGATAAGGAAAGAGCAGAGTGTTCTTCCTATGTCGCTTTTTCTCAATTGCCTCAGCTCCAAATCATCCTTATACCAAAGTGGTGTCTTTGGGTGGCAGATTCTGATGCCCAAAGCTCTCCCCCAAACCCTTCTTCCCAGAGAGCCAGCTATGCGTGCCACATCTCCAGCAGACGTCCACCAGGCTTCCCAACCTCAACATGCCAAAAACAAGTTCCTGTTCCTCCTATACCCAAGCTTACTCACTCTTATCATGCCTCTCTAAGTAAGCTGCAATTCCATTCTTCTGGCTGGTTGAGCCAAAAATCTTGGAGCTATTCTTAATTCCTCTCTTTCCCTCATATTCTGAAACTCATTAACTCTACCTTCAAAAGACACGTATTATATATCCAGAATCCACACACACTGCCTGCCTCTACCACCACTGAAGTCGGAGGCACCATCCTCTTTCACCTGTTGAAACAACCTCCTAACTGAAGCTCCCTCTGTCCCTGCACCTCCTCCCAGTCTGTCTCCAACACAGCACTCAGAATCCTTTCAAAACAGAGACATATCACGTCCCTCCTGTGCCCAGTTCAGCTTGACACATCCTCCACGAGCCCTCAGCAAAAGCCCTCCCAACCTAGCCCTGTTTCCCGTCTGACTTTCCCGTGACCCCACCTCTCTGGTCTGCTTCAGGCACCGACCTCCTTACTGCTCCTCACACACATGCACTCTCCCCCTTCTGGACTTTTGTGGATGCCACTCACATCAGCACAAGTAAGGGTTCCCCAAATACCCACTGGACTTTCTCTCCTCCTTCAAGTCATCTGTGGTCAAAGATAATCCCCTCTAAGAGGACTGCCTTGGCCATTAAGTTACAATTAAGGAAACTGTAACTCTCATTGCAAGCAGTCCTTTTACCTTGCTTTGTTTACGAAGTCTACTAAGGCTTTTAATATACTGTGGGCCCTCTGTGTCCAAGCATTCCCTGTCTGCAGATGTAATTCCACTACAGATCACAAATATTGGGGAAAATTTTTTCAGTAAAAAGTAATACAAATTTTAAAAAATCATGTAGCATAAAAACTGTTTACACAGCATTTGCAGTGTATTAGTTACTGTACATAGTTTAGACAGGATTGATAGTACAGGAGAGTATGTGCATAGATTAGAAGCGTCTATTCAAAATAAGTGACTGAGGCAAAGATTTCATTAATGGAGGTTTATTAAGCCAAAGTTCAAGTTGTGCCGAGGAAAAACACAAACCACAAACAAAGCTGTGGCTGTTTTTCTCAAGAGGAATTTGGGAGTTTCAGTATTTAAAGGCATACAGAAAAAAGGCAGGGGGAAGAGTAATGAGACAAAATTGTTACATTCTCTAAGACCCAGGAAAATCTACATTTATAGAAATTGAGGCAAGTGTTAGAGGAGAAAGGACTGAAGTGGGCAACCATTATGTAGATTTCTCTGGGTAGGTCCAAGAACGTCTGAGCCTATCTTGCCTCTGCACCTCTGAAGTTAAACTTGTGAATCACTATTAGTGTGTACCTGGAACAGACTTTGGTTTTAGGAGCTAGACATTGCTTGCAGACCCAAAGTAACAATTTGTATGTCCTTGCTATTGGGAGGTCAGCAAGGAATTTCCTTAAAGAATGAGCTGTGGGCCCAGTCCTTCACGGGGATTCCAGTCTTCACCTTCTCTTTTGCACAAGAGTTGGGAGGGCTGAGATTTTTCTTTACCTCATGTAGGAGAGACTTGACCACTGCAGAGTGTAGTCTCCTAGGGGTACCCTGTAGCCAAAACCCCACAGGTACCAGGGAAGGCAGTGCTAGGTGGTTTGCTTCCTACATCTTACCATCTGTTCTCTTCTCTCTAAAAAATATAAGCTCCCCAAAGCAGGGGTCTTGGCTGCCTCATCACAGGCATATTCCCAGTGCCTACAACAAGGACTGTCACATAGTAAGCCCCCATTAAACACCTGTAATGAGTAAATAAATATTACTTTTTTTTTTTCGCAGAAACCACCAGTATAGTCTTATGTAACTATTAGCCCTGCTTTGGCAAAAGAAACAAAGTGGAGAAGTGTGCCTCACCTGCTCCTTATTTGGGAGGTCAGTAATAGTCAATTGATGGGAGTGAGGCTACATATCTAATGGTAAATAGGAGCAAGCAGTGTCCAGGAGAAACTCTCCATCAAAGTCACACATAGGGTGTTGGGGAGCAGTCTGAGCTATTTTTAAATATTTAATAACAGAGGGACTCAGAAATTTGCCACTTTGGTTTTATGTGTGAACCTTAGCCATAATTCACGTTGCTATACACAACAGGGAGGCACCGGAGGGTTTTAAACCAGGGAGTAGGTGTTCTGGAGTGGGAAGAAAGTAGAGTCAGGGAGAACAATCAGGAGGCTGTTGCAACAGCATTTCACGCAGGTTAATGATAAAGACCTGCACAAGGCAATGGCAGGAAGAATGATGAGGAAGTAAAGAATTCCAAACTGTCAGCTATAGAATCCGTAGGACTGGGGACTAATTGGTAGGAAGGTGTGGTCGGGATACTTTCAAGGTTTCCAGCATGAGTAACTGAGTGAACAATTATGCAGTTATTAGAATTCAAAAATACATTAAAAGGGGCAAGTTTTTCTGGGGAAATGGTGATTTCTGGTTGGATATCCAAAGGAGACATTCAGAAGAAAGCTAGAAATAAATATTTATGAGGATTCTGGAGTTAAGTTGTAAGCGTGATGAAATTCCCCAGAACACACAGAGAAGGGACAGGCAGAAGCTGAGCGTGGCTGCAGGGTGGCCAGGAACATCTGAGATCTGGGTGAAGGGAGAGAAGCCAAAGAGAAGTCAGAAGGAAGGAGGCGATGCCATAAATACCAAGAGGAAAAAGTAGAGAAGTGAATGGAGAATATTGTTGAATGCTGAGTAAGATGCTAGCGGAAGAGAAGTTACTGGATCTGACAATTATTACTAACACATGGATATAGAAAGCGAAGTTTTGTAGTCTACAGCGTGAATGGTAGTGAGAACAAGGAGGCATTAAAGTAAAACTCTTCTGAACAACGTGGTAGAGCAGTTACTTGAGGGGGAGTCACTGGCCACACAAGATTTTCATCCCCTACCATTATCCTAGCCTAACATTTGACATCAAGAGACACTCAGCATCTACTAAATGCAGAAGTATTCTCCAAATCTAACAGCACAAAACAGATTCATCTTTCTGGGTGAGGAGAGAGACTTTAGTAAAATAAAGCCATGTCATATTCTGTATTATGTTTTGGGTATATTAGTAAGAATCATTACTTCTTTCTCTTCCTTTCCCTGACTACACATGCCCAAATTATATATCATAGAAAAGAAAGACTAAATGGCTTATCTGAGACCAGAATTGCATCCAAAAAGAACTTTAGCTACCTTACTTTATTAAAAGATCAGGCATCGGCCGACGTCTGTGGCTCAAAAGAGTAGGGCGCCGGCCCCACATACCGGAGGTTCCGGGTTCAAACCTAGCCCCGGCCAAAAACTGCAAAAAATAAAAAATAAAAATCAGGCATCAAGATGCCACAGTGCCTTAATTACACATTTCACTGCTATTAGATTGAGCACATAATACAGGAAACTCGCAGGATTTTTAAATGGCACAACAAATGTTTACAACGCATTCCGTGAGAAAAGCAGGTTATCGTATTGCAAGTGATCTCAACCTGGGGAATGGGAAATGGACAATGCGAAGGAAATACACACGGTAGGAATAAACACTAAGAGAAAATGGACGTGAATAAAAGAAACCTGAGTGGCAAAATTGGGAGTTTTTCTTTCTTCATCTTACTTTTCTGTATTTTCCCAGTTTTCTACAATCATAAATGCTATAAAAAATCTCCATAAAGCCATGGGAACTACTTACTAGCAACCCACGCCCCTTCTGCTTGGCCCAGGTGGCCCTGAAATGACAGGTTGTGACCGCCGCAGGTGCCGGGACTCAGGCAGCCCGCAGCCCTCTGCGCCGGCGGCTCAGGCCGCGCTGCACCTGCCGGGCCCCCCAGACCCGCGGATTCCCAAGGGGAGTCGCGAAGAGCGCCGTGAGGACGGGGCGGGGGAGCCCACGCTCGTCTGGGCAAGGCAGCCGGCTCAAACGCGGGCTCCGCCGCCCACCTCCTGTCCTCACGGTCCGAATGACACGTCCCGCCATTAACCGCGGCGGGCCGGGCCGTCACGGGACCCGCGGCGGGTGGGGACTCCGGGCGCTGCCGCTCCCAGCGCGAGCGGGGCTGAAGGGCGGGGCCCGCTCTGGATTTGAATGGCTTCGCAGGTGATGCAGACGCTCCGCCAGGCTTGAGAAGCTGACCCACTTCGCGCTCCCTCCGGCCCGGGCGAGCGACCCACGCTGACCGCGGGCGCGGGGCGAGGGACCAGGCCGAGCGAGGCCGGCGGGCGCCCGCGCGTTACATAACGGGCCGCGCGCTCTCGCGAGACTTCGCTCCCCCTGTCACGTCAGAGGGAACCGGGCGGAGCGGCCAACATGGCGGAGCGCAGGCGACACAAGAAGCGGATCCAGGTAGCAAAGCCGAGCCCCGGGTTAGGGGTTTCAGCGCGGTCCAAAGTGGAAAAGGCGGGGAAAGCCTCCCGGATGGGCGCGCGGGGCGCGGGCGGGGCGGGCCGGGGTCCCGCCGCGAGGCTGCCGGGTCGTCGTGAGGGGCCCGCGGGGGGGCGGTGTGGCCGCGGCGGACACCCAGGCCGAGGCTGCGGGGCCGCGGCGTGCAGCAGGGAGGCGCCGCGCTCGGCATCGGCCCCGGCCCCGGCCCCGGGCCTGAGCCGGAGGTCGGCCCCTCCCGGTGCAGGCGCTGGCCCTCCGCCCAGCCCAGCCTCTGTCCCGGCCGTCCCTGAATGGGGCCGCGGTGATGGGGATAGCGGGAGGCGGAGGACTGGCCTGAGGCAGCCGGTCCTTTGTGTGCAGGGACGGTGGCGGGGGAGCGTCTGGCTCTGCTGGTGCAGATGTCGGGCCGCGCCGCCGCCTCCCGGGCGCTGTCGGTGCAGCGCGGGGCGCGGCGTAAACAACCCCGGCCCCTGTGGCTGCGGCGGGGCGGCGGGGCCCGGAGCTTCCCGGCCAGCGTGTCACTCCCCTCACTTGCACCACCCGTCCCTCGGAACGTGTGCATGGCACTTGTGCGTGCCTTCCTAGCAGCTTTCCACCCATGTTTGTTACTTGCCAAGAAGGTTAAATATGTGGAACATCTCGGAATCCGGATGTTTTTCAGTTGTCTCATCAGCTCACGTGCTGAGAAGCCTAAGGTGTTATAAATTGGGAAACACGAATCGTTAACATGCTAATCACAAGTGGTTGTCGGTACCTTGAATGACTTTTTGTCTTCTATTTCATCCCTCCATCTTTTTTAAGGTTTACCGATTTCTGGGCCTACAGGTGTTTTGAGTGGTGCAAGTTAAAATTTTCCTGGAAACTTTTAAGTACTGTGAAAAAGATAGACATAATCAGTAAATTTGGAGTTTTGGAATTTGGTAGGAATAAGAAAGTTCTGAACAGGGTAGAGAATGGAATTAGCAAAAGGCAAATTCCAAATTCAGATGGGTCAGGTCTGGGCTTAAGTTCAGTAGAAGTTGTTTCTAATTATACTATTCCTAATCTTTTAAGATTTAGTGTTATCCTGACATGGATATACAATATTTTGTTAGAATTTGTATTGGAATTGTCAGATTTGTGCTTACTGAAGACCTTACAGTTACACTTGACAGTATGTCCTTTCATATGCATTGTTCTAGAGTTTCAACTGCTTAATGTTGTAAAGGTGGTATAATTCGCTGTTTGAATAGCTACTCTCATTTCAGTTGTGATATTCTATTAAACAGATAGGTAAAGAGTACTGTATGGTACTGTCCTGACAGTGACACAACACTAAATGTGAGCCCCATAGTTTGTTTATACCCCAGCTCTACCAGCTGTTAGCTGAGTAACTTTGAGCAAGTTACATTTTATCTCAATTACTGCATTTATAAGAAGAGATATTTATCTTAAAAAAAAAAAGAAAACAAAACCTTCAGGGATGTGGGATTGCTGTGAAAATAATAGGTAAGTCTATGACTTATGTAAAGTTATAAAAGATATTAAAAATGCTTGGCACACAAGCCGTCCTTCATCCCCGCCTTGCCCTGGATGAAGGATTTAGGTTGGATTGTTATTTTGGTTTTTGTTAAGCTGAAGGTTTTTGTCATGCTGAAGAAAGATTAACAGCAAATAAACCATTAGGTTGTGAGTTATATAAAGTATAGCCATTTACTTTCTATTCTTTATTCGAGGCTTAATTGATAAACATTAGCAAGTTTTCTACATGGCTATATAGAGTGTGGGAGATCTTAGAGTTATATCTTTCCAGAGAATCAGAAACTCTGTAATATTGGTATCACTTACGATAAAAAGATAAAATGCAATGAAAAGTTGAGAGTTTAAGTGACAGAAAAGATTCCACTATAGAACTTTTAGGCAAAAAGGGCTGCAATATCAACTGAGCTGTCTACTTGTTACTTAATGTTTCATGCTTAGGAAAGATCTCTATGGTTAGTGGATTCAGTGACCTTGAACTGTAATTTGTAAATTGGGCAGAAATGTTTGATACAATTGAGTAAGTTAAAGGTGTAAAAAAAAAAAGTACGTGTGTGTATATACGTGTGTGTATATACATGTGTATACATGTATGTGCGTATATGCGTGTATGTACATATACGTGTGTATACACATATAGCTAATTTATGCTTTTTGCAGTGCTGCAAAATTTCAGATTCTGGTGTCCCATCAAAGTTTAAAGGAAGAGAATTATTGTCATATTCCCTTTTTGAACTCACATTACTGATAACTGAAAACCAGAAGTGAACTACATGTTCATTGACATTATATTATAAAAATGTTAATGAGTGAGATTCTCAGATTGTTCTCGATCCAAATTGATGAAACATTTGAAAATAGTTTTAAGTTATTTAATAAATGCAGTTATATACGTTTTTGAGGACATGGGTAACTTCACATATGTTAACAAAGTGCTTACTCTGGAAGCATTGATCTGGAATCATGGTGTCATGAAATTCTACAGTAGACTTTGTTTGGAATCCTTTTTCACAAATTCATTCTTAGATAAAAGCAGAATAGTGGGCTCAGAGCTCACTGACCTCACTCAGTACCCTCATTTTACAGGTCCAGTGAGGTTTATGGGACTCGACCTAAGATTACTAATCAAGATAGTAAAACCAAATTTAGGTCTTTTAATTTTAAATTGAATACTCTTTTTCACCTCACCATTGATAAACATAAGTTGCTCTGAAAGACTTTAATTCTGAAATTTTATATTAGATTGTACTTAGACTTGTCCCTGCTAGAGAGAATCATCTCCTTTAGTACTTTGATTATGTGTAAAATATCCACTGGAGTTTTGAGACGTTTAAATGACTTACTAGTTCTTAGGACTTTTATAACCTCCATCAGTTATTTTTGTTGCACCCATCTGTCTCTCTGGCAATGAAATCCTAATATATCATGGGTTCATGTGCTAGATGTTAGGAAAGGGAGGAAAAGAAAAAAGTTACAGCTCTAAAGCCAGACACAGGTCTGAGTCTCAGAACATTCTGAAGAAAAGGGAGAGAACCAAGGAAGCCAGTCCTAAGTCTGAAAACTCCCCCCAGGAGGTTTACTGAAAGGGTTTCCAGTTACCCACCTACCTACTGCAAAATGGGGAATACTGTCAGAGTGACTTGGAGTGGTATAGAAGGGCACTGCTGTAGTCAAGATGCAGACTCTGGTAAAGCTAGTAGCAGGCTGTGTGACTGGGAAGAAATGATTCATCTGAGATCCCACCAGCTTTCAGATTTTATTCTATTAACCTACTGTTTGCAGCTTCACAAATACATTATACTGATTGTATAAAGGTACAAATTCACAATTAACAAGGCTTTTTCTTTTTTGCTCAATTCACTGTTGATAGGCCAGCTACGCTTATATCAGAAATTTTATAAGATCGAAGCTTGTGGCATCCTTACTTTTGATCAATTATTTTTTCTCAAAAAGGTTAAGTATGGGCAGAGATAATGGAATGTTTATCTCTGTTTCATTATAGAATTCAAGTGTTGATGTATTTTAAGTAAAAATATAAGAGCGTTCTTACCAAACTTTCAATTTAAATAATGTTAGATTGCTCATTGCAGGAACCAGCTTCTTGGTATTTTTTTTTATTTTTCTTTTTTGAGACAGAGCCTCAAGCTGTCACCCTGGGTAGGGTGCAATGGCATCACAGCTCACAACAACCTCAAACTCCTGGGCTCAAGCAGTTCTCTTGCCTCCGCCTCCCAAGTAGCTGGGACCACAGGCGCCCGCCACAACACCCGGCTATTTTTTGGTTGCAGCCATCATTGTTGTTTGGTGGGCCCGGGCTGGATTCGAACCTGCCAGCTTAGGTGTATGTGGCTGGCAACTTAGCCGCTTGAGCCACAGGCGCCCAACCAGCTTCTTGGTATTTTGATGCAAAGAAAGGGATCCTGCCTATACTCCTAAACTTGCTGGCTTTTAGCTTCCTTTCTAAGAAAGGTGTGCTCATTCATTTGTTTGAAGACTGATGGGTTGTTTTCTGTTTATTGGTTGGTGCTGCTGTTCCCAGAAAGCCTTCACTTGTTAGAAACCTTCCAGAAAAGTTATAAAAATATCCTGTTTACATCACAAGGAAACAAGCAGGACAGCACTGTAGTCCAGGGTATGAACAAAAAGCAGATGAGACTGTTTCACACCTCCCGGGCTGCAGAGGGGAGCAGTGTGGGGAAGGTCCATGCAGGCCCTTCTGTCTAACTGGGCTCAGGGTTCCTGTTCTGAAGGCAGTCCTCTACAACAGTCTTTCTTTTTGCCTCCAAAGCCCCAGCAGATGGAACAAATTATATTATTGTCATTAAAGACGGTGTACAATATGGATACCTTATTATAAGTTACTGATACTTTAAGAAAGTATCAATGGACAAGTTTGGTGAACTTGAAAGTCAGTTGTTAAAATGAGATTTAAGGCTGGGCGTGGTGGCTCATGCCTGTAATCCCAGCACTCTGGGAGGCCGAGGCCAGTTGATTGCCTGATCTTACAAGTTCGAGAACAGCCTGAGCAAGAGTGAGACTCCATCTCTAAAAATAGCTGGGTATTGTGGCAGGTGCCTGTAGTCCCTGCTACTCAGGAGGCTGAGGCATAAAGGATGACTTGGGCCAAAGAGTTTGAGGTTACTGTGAGCTATGACACCAGGGCACTCTGATAAGGGTGACAAAGTGAGACTCTGTCTCAAAAAATAATAAATAAATAAAATGAGATTTAAAATTGTTGTGCATGCATATAGTATCAGATTCCCTGCTGCATAATATGGAATGAACTTTTCAGTTTTTTGTGTATGCTCATATTGTATCAGATTTTACATGGGATGCCTCTGTAAGCCGTCAGCAGAGGAGTGCATTTGTGTTTCTGTTCAGTGACTTGTATAACTGAGTGTATGAGTGTGTGTCATGCTTAAAATTGACAGTTGTTCTCCAGAATCTCCTTCCTCACAAATTTCCTCTTATTGAAAAATTGTTTTTCATTGAAGTTAGAAATCTGACATCTTTTCCTAGACATTTCACTCATCCTTTACTGAGTCCTATCTGTTCTACATTTGAAATGTTTCAGTATCTAGGGCAGCGCCTGTGGCTCAGTGAGTAGGGCGCCGTCCCCAACCAAACTGCAACAAAAATAGCCAGCCATTGTGGCGGGCACCTGTAGTCCCAGCTACTTGGGAGGCAGAGGCAAGAGAATTGCCTGAGTCCAAGAGCTGGAGGTTGCTGTGAGCTGTGATGCCACTGCCCTCTAAGGAGGGCGACGAAACGAAACTTTGTTTTTAAAAAAGAAAAAGAAATGTTTCAGCATCTAAACTTCTCCCCATCCCTAGTCCAGTGTCCTCCCAGTTCACTTGCATATTTCAGGACTCTGCTAATCAGTGCTCTTGTCTCAGACCTTGTTTTTTTCAGTTCATCCTATGTACAGCCACCAAAACAACATCTAAATCGTTTTTCTAATTATGTCATTCTATTCAAAACCTACTAACAGTCTTTCTGGTACGTATGGAGTAAAGTCAGAATTTCTCCACCTACCTTGCAGGCTCTTTATCTCTGCTGTATTCTACTTAACCGTACTTTACATCCTAGCACTTCTGATCTTGCCTCTCCTAGAGCCAGATTTTCAGCCACAGTGTTTACACTCCTCATTCAGTTTACTCAAAACTTCTTCGTCTTTCAGAATCCAGCTTCCTCGTCCAAGAGGTCTTTTCTGGCTGTTCCATCCACATTGATAACCTCAGTCCTACTTTATGAACTTCTAAAATATTTTTTCTACCACTCCTTTTGGAAAATAACAATTGCTGCTTTTGATAGTTATGTAGCAAAGTGTATGAAGCTGGAGCTGTCAGGTGGGCTCAGTGGCCAAGTACAAGCTTTAGTATCATGCTTAACCAATCTTTGTATTCACTGTAACATCCAGAGATTATAGGGTAAGCATTCTGTAAGTGTGTATTTGAACAGTTTACAGTTATTCAGACTTCTCCCCCACAATTTATAAATAAGCATATCCCAGTAACAAGTTATGAGTTAATTACATAAGTTTTAAATTGACAACAGATGTGTGAGGAAAAAATTGAGCATATATGGAAGTGATTGTAAGCTAGAATTGATTTCTATAAACCACATATAGTATTTTCAACTATTTATGGTATTACATTTTCAGGTATATAAATCCATAGACAAAGTATTTACTAATAGATAAGGGTCCTAGAAGTCAGTATATTTATACAAAAATATTTTCATTTAACATATATGATACCAAGACATATTAACATACTTTATTTAGCATGGTTTCAAAAATTTTGATAAGGAATTTTCACCTTTTACTACTTAGAAAGTATATTTTGTAGTTAGGCCTCATTAAATCATTATGAACTTTGTTGATGTTAATGAATTTGGAGTGTTAAATTTTAAACTTGGAATTCTTTAAGACTTTTTGTGGTATATATTTTTATATATAAAATATAAAGGTTTCTATTTCATAAATACTTGGTTTGTGCTTTTAATTTTTATTGCCACAAACAGTCCACAGCTGGTCGTATCAGACTGTAAGAATCACGCACTGTTAATTGGGCCACTGAAAGCAAAATAGTCTGGAACCAGGGAGAGGAAGAATGGGAGCCGGAGCTGTCAGGTGGGCTCCACGGCCAAGTACAAGCTTTAGCCTCCTCATGTAACAAATCACTCCTTTTGTTTGTTGATTATTCCTTATTTTCTTCCAAAATAACTGAATTCAAACTTACCTGAAATTTAGAAAAATTTGACATAAACATAGATAATTTAGGTAGATTATTTTTTCTATTTTGCATATTAGAATTTATTGCTTAAAATCACTTAAGCATAATTCTTCTCAGCATCCTAGATTCTTACAGATAATTCTTTGCTAATATTTGACATTTTATTCTTTATAGACACAGACCTTCTTGGAGTCATTCACATTTAGATTATGTACACAGCTGGAAATGCTGAGAGTTCTATGCATTGTGCTTAAGCATGTAATTAAAAACAGTGCTTAAATGTAGTGCATTTGTCAAATAGCTTACAGCAATAAGACACTTTTAAAAGTTTATAATAAAATGTGTACAAATGTAGACTGCCTTCATTTTCTTCAGTACATAGGTGGGGAGAATAAGTTACACATGGAGAATTGTCGAATTTAGGAAGTTCAGAATGAAATAGAATAAAGGGAAAATGGGGCAGGATGAGCAATGAAAAAGTAATGGGAAATTGGGAAAGGTCTAGAAGAAACCAGGGGACAACGAAAGCACCCTTCCCAAAGCTGCCTTGTCAGTTTACTCCATCAGTCACTTCTTCACCTTAGATGGTAGTTTCTCTGTTTTTGCATGTTTTTATTTTTGCCTCACCCTTACTGGGAAAAAGAACCACAAAGTGGGAAGTGAGGCCCAGACAGTATCTGCAGCCACCAGGGAAGAGAAGGGACACTGTAAACATCTCAGGGCTCGCCTGGCTCACCAGCTGGGGCAGCCTGTCCTGGCTGGTTTTGAACTCCCTATGTGGCTCACTGTCTAGGACCCACATCTCAATTGTTATTTCAACTTTCATGGTACCTGTTCCTATTTACTTTGACATTTGGGCACTCATTATTGGCAACATGTTGTCTTTTTAATTATTCTCTTGTGGACTGTAAAGAGTCTGTACAAGAGCGAAGGTGAACTGATACAAAATAGTTGCCACACTGGAGAAACAACTCAGATGCCTGATGGTGGAGGACAAGAATCGCCTCCTTAACTTGTATTTGAAAAACATAATTTAAGTCTCCATTTGGTCTTTTCTGTACACTACCAGGTCTGCTAAGCAAGGCCTCTATTCCACTCAAAACCAGAACAGATTTGTAAGTTATTCTTCCGCACACGGGTTTCTCAGGTGGAGAAGAATTGCACTAAAGCAGTGCCTTTGTGTTGCAGGAAGTTGGTGAACCGTCTAAGGAAGAGAAGGCCGTAGCCAAGTATCTTCGATTCAACTGTCCGACGAAATCCACCAACATGATGGGTCACCGCGTGGACTACTTTATAGGTAGGGCTGTGTCAGTACGGTCATATTAGTGTGCATGTCTTAGACATTTCCTAAATTTGGGGTGTTGTACAAGTTTTTAAAATGCTTTCCAAGTATGATTCTTGAAGCTGGTGACATGCCAGTTAATTATTCTGTTCTTCTTTTTATGAATGAGAATGTCTATAATAAAAGATAAAGTGCTTTCTAACAGTATATTCTAGAAGTTTTAAAAATAGGATTTATTTTCAGTGTACTGCCTTTTGTTTACCTAGTACATGTACTTGAAACTAATTGAGAGCTTTGGTTCTGTACATTATCTAAACAACACCATACTATGGCCTGATATCTTTATGATATAGCCCTGTAGCTGATAAATAGTGGTTGAATTTTCCTGTTTCATAAATTAAAATTGAATTGCCAATATAGAAAAAAAATCCTTTATCTTCTCTTTCTTTAGTGTTATTAATGATTTTGGCGTTCATTAAAAGTTTAGAAAAAAGACATGGTCATCTCCTTGTATATAATATATTTAGTTACTTCTCGTGAAAGCAGTAAATTGTTTCTGGAGTATATTTTTCAGCAGGTTACAGTAAACCTTGATGAGAATTTTTATGGTTAGAGGTTGAAGATTTTTGATTTATCCTATATTTGATTATGATTAGTTAATAAGAAATATAAATATGTTGAATTTTTGAACACTTTCTCATGATTTTGTCTTGCTTTAATTAGTATTTCTGAATGCCTTTAACTTCCCAGTATTACTTGAAAAAGGTAATGTATTTCACAAGTTGAGGTTATGAGGAGCTGTTACCATGATCATATCAGACTTAATTTTCTGTTAAGGTAGATTTTCTTCTCTGCCAGAATCTTGAAATTTTATAAAATATTATCATTGAGACAGACATAAATCGCCATGTTTACTAAATTAAAAATAATGAATTTCTTCTTTAGCTTCAAAAGCAGTGGATTGCCTTCTGGATTCAAAGTGGGCAAAGGCCAAGAAAGGAGAGGAAGCTTTGTTCACAACCCGGGAGTCTGTGGTTGACTACTGCAACAGGTAGTGTGCTTGTCAGTCTGCTGTTGAACTGCTGCAGCAGACAGTGTGCTTGTCAGTCTGCGGTTGAACTGCTGCAGCAGACAGTGTGCTTGTCAGTCTGCGGTTGAACTGCTGCAGCAGACAGTGTGCTTGTCGGTCTGGGGGTGAACTGCTGCAGCAGACAGTGTGCTTGTCAGTCTGTGGTTGAACTGCTGCAGCAGACAGTGTGCTTGTCAGTCTGCGGTTGAACTGCTGCAGCAGACAGTGTGCTTGTCAGTCTGGGGGTGAACTGCTGCAGCAGACAGTGTGCTTGTCAGTCTGTGGTTGAACTGCTGCAGCAGACAGTGTGCTTGTCAGTCTGCGGTTGAACTGCTGCAGCAGACAGTGTGCTTGTCGGTCTGGGGGTGAACTGCTGCAGCAGACAGTGTGCTTGTCGGTCTGGGGGTGAACTGCTGCAGCAGACAGTGTGCTTGTCGGTCTGCGGTTGAACTGCTGCAGCAGACAGTGTGCTTGTCGGTCTGCGGTTGAACTGCTGCAGCAGACAGTGTGCTTGTCGGTCTGCGGTTGAACTGCTGCAGCAGACAGTGTGCTTGTCGGTCTGGGGGTGAACTGCTGCAGCAGACAGTGTGCTTGTCGGTCTGCGGTTGAACTGCTGCAGCAGACAGTGTGCTTGTCGGTCTGGGGGTGAACTGCTGCAGCAGACAGTGTGCTTGTCGGTCTAGGGGTGAACTGCTGCAGCAGACAGTGTGCTTGTCGGTCTGCGGTTGAACTGCTGCAGCAGACAGTGTGCTTGTCAGTCTGCGATTGAAATGCTGCAGCAGACAGTGTGCTTGTCAGTCTGCGGTTGAACTGCTGCAGCAGACAGTGTGCTTGTCAGTCTGCGGTTGAACTGCTGCAGCAGACAGTGTGCTTGTCAGTCTGCGGTTGAACTGCTGCAGCAGACAGTGTGCTTGTCAGTCTGCGGTTGAACTGCTGCAGCAGACAGTGTGCTTCTCAGTCTGCGGTTGAACTGCTGCAGCAGACAGTGTGCTTGTCAGTCTGGGGGTGATCTGCTGCAGCAGACAGTGTGCTTGTCAGTCTGCGGTTGAACTGCTGCAGCAGACTGTGCTTGTCAGTTTGCGGTTGAACTGCTGCAGCAGACCTTGTGCTTGTCGGTCTGCGGTTGAACTGCTGCAGCAGACAGTGTGCTTGTCGGTCTGGGGGTGAACTGCTGCAGCAGACAGTGTGCTCGTCGGTCTGGGGGTGAACTGCTGCAGCAGACAGTGTGCTCGTCAGTCTGGGGGTGAACTGCTGCAGCAGACAGTGTGCTTGTCAGTCTGTGGTTGAACTGCTGCAGCAGACAGTGTGCTTGTCGGTCTGGGGGTGAACTGCAGCAGACAGTGTGCTTGTCGGTCTGCGGTTGAACTGCTGCAGCAGACAGTGTGCTTGTCGGTCTGGGGGTGAACTGCTGCAGCAGACAGTGTGCTTGTCAGTCTGGGGGTGAACTGCTGCAGCAGACAGTGTGCTTGTCGGTCTGCGGTTGAACAACTGCAGCAGACAGTGTGCTTGTCGGTCTGGGGGTGAACTGCTGCAGCAGACAGTGTGCTTGTCGGTCTGGGGGTGAACTGCTGCAGCAGACAGTGTGCTTGTCGGTCTGCGGTTGAACTGCTGCAGCAGACAGTGTGCTTGTCGGTCTGGGGGTGAACTGCTGCAGCAGGCAGTGTGCTTGTCAGTCTGGGGGTGAACTGCTGCAGCAGACAGTGTGCTTGTCAGTCTGCGGTTGAACTGCTGCAGCAGACAGTGTGCTTGTCGGTCTGTGGTTGAACTGCTGCAGCAGACAGTGTGCTTGTCGGTCTGCGGTTGAACTGCTGCAGCAGACAGTGTGCTTGTCGGTCTGCGGTTGAACTGCTGCAGCAGACAGTGTGCTTGTCGGTCTGCGGTTGAACTTCTGCAGCAGACAGTGTGCTTGTCGGTCTGTGGTTGAACTGCTGCAGCAGGCAGTGTTCTTGTCAGTCTGGGGGTGAACTGCTGCAGCAGACAGTGTGCTTGTCGGTCTGGGGGTGAACTGCTGCAGCAGACAGTGTGCCTGTCAGTCTGGGGGTGAACTGCTGCAGCAGACAGTGTGCTTGTCGGTCTGTGGTTGAACTGCTGCAGCAGACAGTGTGCTTGTCGGTCTGGGGGTGAACTGCTGCAGCAGACAGTGTGCTTGTCGGTCTGCGGTTGAACTGCTGCAGCAGACAGTGTGCTTGTCGGTCTGGGGGTGAACTGCTGCAGCAGACAGTGTGCTTGTCGGTCTGCGGTTGAACTGCTGCAGCAGACAGTGTGCTTGTCGGTCTGGGGGTGAACTGCTGCAGCAGACAGTGTGCTTGTCGGTCTAGGGGTGAACTGCTGCAGCAGACAGTGTGCTTGTCGGTCTGCGGTTGAACTGCTGCAGCAGACAGTGTGCTTGTCAGTCTGCGATTGAAATGCTGCAGCAGACAGTGTGCTTGTCAGTCTGCGGTTGAACTGCTGCAGCAGACAGTGTGCTTGTCAGTCTGCGGTTGAACTGCTGCAGCAGACAGTGTGCTTGTCAGTCTGCGGTTGAACTGCTGCAGCAGACAGTGTGCTTGTCAGTCTGCGGTTGAACTGCTGCAGCAGACAGTGTGCTTGTCAGTCTGCGGTTGAACTGCTGCAGCAGACAGTGTGCTTGTCAGTCTGGGGGTGAACTGCTGCAGCAGACAGTGTGCTTGTCAGTCTGCGGTTGAACTGCTGCAGCAGACTGTGCTTGTCAGTTTGCGGTTGAACTGCTGCAGCAGACCTTGTGCTTGTCAGTCTGCGGTTGAACTGCTGCAGCAGACAGTGTGCTTGTCGGTCTGGGGGTGAACTGCTGCAGCAGACAGTGTGCTTGTCGGTCTGGGGGTGAACTGCTGCAGCAGACAGTGTGCTTGTCGGTCTGCGGTTGAACTGCTGCAGCAGACAGTGTGCTTGTCGGTCTGGGGGTGAACTGCTGGAGCAGGCAGTGTGCTTGTCGGTCTGCGGTTGAACTGCTGCAGCAGACAGTGTGCTTGTCAGTCTGCGGTTGAACTGCTGCAGCAGACAGTGTGCTTGTCGGTCTGCGGTTGAACTGCTGCAGCAGGCAGTGTACTTGTCGGTCTGGGGGTGAACTGCTGCAGCAGGCAGTGTGCTTGTCAGTCTGGGGGTGAACTGCAGCAGACAGTGTGCTTGTCGGTCTGGGGGTGAACTGCTGCAGCAGACAGTGTGCTTGTCGGTCTGGGGGTGAACTGCTGCAGCAGACAGTGTGATTGTCGGTCTGGGGGTGAACTGCTGCAGCAGACTGTGCTTGTCGGTCTGGGGGTGAACTGCTGCAGCAGACAGTGTGCTTGTCGGTCTGCGGTTGAACTGCTGCAGCAGACAGTGTGCTTGTCGGTCAGTGGTTGAACTGCTGCAGCAGACAGTGTGCTTGTCAGTCTGCGGTTGAACTGCTGCAGCAGACAGTGTGCTTGTCAGTCTGCGGTTGAACTGCTGCAGCAGACAGTGTGCTTGTCAGTCTGCGGTTGAACTGCTGCAGCAGACAGTGTGCTTGTCAGTCTGGGGGTGAACTCCTGCAGCAGACAGTGTGCTTGTCAGTCTGGGGGTGAACTGCTGCAGCAGACAGTGTGCTTGTCGGTCTGGGGGTGAACTGCTGCAGCAGTGTGCTTGTCAGTCTGGGGGTGAACTGCTGCAGCAGGCAGTGTGCTTGTCAGTCTGCGGTTGAACTGCTGCAGCAGACAGTGTGCTTGCAGTCTGGGGGTGAACTGCTGCAGCAGACAGTGTGCTTGTCAGTCTGGGGGTGAACTGCTGCAGCAGGCAGTGTGCTTTTCAGTCTGGGGGTGAACTGCTGCAGCAGACAGTGTGCTTGTCGGTCTGGGGGTGAACTGCTGCAGCAGACAGTGTGCTTGTCAGTCTGCGGTTGAACTGCTGCAGCAGGCAGTGTGCTTGTCAGTCTGGGGGTGAACTGCTGCAGCAGACAGTGTACATTTTTTGTGAAGGATAATATAAATGATTATTTTATTATTCTCCCTAAGGCATTAAATATAGCAATAGTACGGCATAAACATAGTTTTTACATGTAACCTGAATTTCTTTAGTATCTAGGAAATGTGTTTGGTATTAGACTATTAAATTTTTAACTATATATTTTTATGTTCTATTATTTTTTATATATTTACCAGGCCTACTGAAGGAAAAAGTGATAAAAATCACATAGGCTGGGCACAGTGGCTCACACCTGTAATCCTAGCACTCTGGGAGGCCAAGGCAGGTAGATCACCTGAGCTCACAAGTTCAAGACCAGCCAGAGTGAGACCTAATCTCTAAAAATAGCTGGGCTTTGTGGTAAGCACCTGTAGTCCCAGCTACTCAGGAGGCTGAGGAAAGAGAATAGCTTGAGCCCAAGGGTTTGAGGTTGCTATGAGCTGTGGTGCCATGGCATTCTACGAGGGGTAACATAGTGAGACTCTGCCTCAAAATAAATAAATAAAAATCATACACTAGTGCCTGCAGTGAACAAAAAGCCTGCAAATGGTTGGGGGGGGGGTCTTTTTTCCAAAACCCTTGGAGGGATTCCTGTTGTCCCTGTGTGGTGGTGACGGGCAGAGCCGTCAGCCAGACGTCCTCTGCTGTGCTGTTGAGAGTCTCTAGTGTGGTATCATGAGATCCAGATAGCTGCGGCATCTGCCTTGTCCTTTTTTTTTTTTTTTTTGAGGATTTCAAGATAAAGTACAGACAACTCAGTGACACGCTTTTTTTATAGTAGGTACTTTTTCTTTTTTGAAAAAAAGTTTTGATGGTGAGTAGTGTTCCTAAAAGACAAAATCACCTTCTTCTCGGAAATATGCTAGATTTTCTTTCTATTCATATCCTTGATTTATGTAGTACTTGCTAAGTATGTTTATTTTATTTTTTTTTTTTAGACAGAGTCTCACTTTGTTGTCCTGTGTAGAGTGGTGGGGTGTCATAATTCGCAGCAACCTCACCTGGGCTCAAGTGATCCTATTGCCTCAGCCTCCCAAGTAGCTGGGCTTACACCCGCCACAATGCCTAGCTGGGTTTTTTTATTTTGAGTAGAGATGTGGTCTCTTGGACAGGCTGGTCTCGAACTCATGAGCTCAAGCAATTCATCCATCTCAGCCTCCCACAGTGCTAGGATTACAGGCACAAGCCACCATGCCTGCCTCTAAGTGTGTTTCTTAATAGATGTTAACTAAGTTTTGTTTTCATGACACTAAAGTGGAAATTTGAGATTTTAGATTATTTTATGTGTTTGGTAAGGTGGTGCACATGAAACAGCACTCATTTTGTTTAACAACACTTATTTTAGGTGCCTAAAAACCCTCTTAAAAACCATTATTTCATAACCCGATTTCTTAAGCTGTTGTGTTAAGGAATTAGTGTATATTTCTTAAAATTCTTAGTTGCCAAAGACTGGAGATTGCTAACAGACCTTTTGGAAACAAGTTTCATTGTTGGGGTAAGGATGAGCTAACAGTGGTGCAGTCAATATTTACTTATCTTTTTTTTTTTTAGACACAGTTTCACTCTATTGCTCTGGGTAGAGTGCTGTGGCATTATCATAGGTCACAACAAACTCAAACTCCTGGGTTCAAGCCATCCTCTTGCCTCAGCCTCCTGAATAGCTGGGACTACATACACCCACCAAGACAACCCGCTAATTTTTCTATTTTCAGTAGAGACAGGGTCTCCCTCTTGCTTAGGATGGTCTTTAACTTCGGAGTTCGAGCAGTCCCCCAGCCTCCGCCTCCCAGAGGGCTAGGATTATAGGCATGAGCCACTGCCGCAGCCTACTTATCTTTTATAACATTGTCTAATTAGAATTAGCTCCAAAGTGAAAAAGTTCCTACCGGACACAAAGTCGGCTTTATATGGTGTAAAAATTAAGAGATACTATAAATGCAGAAACTGGGGCACAGAGAAAGTACAGCCTTGTCCGGGGCATAGAGCTCAGCAGAGGCAGACTAGGGTTTGGAATCAGCAGGCTGGACCTGTGACCTACTGCACCATCTCCTTCAATGAAATGATGATGCATTTAATGGAGCAAAAATTAAAATTGATTCAGCTGCCAGCACTCTTATTTCAGATGTCCAGTCTGTGAGCCCACATCTCTGAGGAAGCAGCCAGTGTCAGCCCATGTCTCCTGGATGTTCTAGAGCCTTGGTGCCTTGTTCCAGGAAGAGCTGAGCGCAGAGAATATCCCAGAGACACGTAGATTGTCATTAGGTGTTACCCCATTTGTGGCAGGTTGTTTGTGTCCTTTCCACACTAAAATGTTCCACCTGAGGCCTTCAGAGCCATTTCTAACACAACCGTCGAGTCCTTGTGGTGGCTGGTCCTCATGGGCTCTTGCCCAGTAACAGATAAAACCACCAAGGAATTAATGGTTTTTACTGTCATTTTCTGAAGCAACTAAATGGGCATGATGGAGTCTGAGGAAAAACAAAAGAATAAGAAATGTAGGGTGGTAGCAATCTTTCTAATGTGATCTGCAGCCCTTCATGGCCTGCATCATGTATGAACTCCTCAACGTGGGCTCCACAAGACTTTGCCCCTCATACCTATCAGTCCAGTTGTCCCCCTCAGTTGGTGCATGTGCCGAGCTCACTCTGTCTCCCAGTCTCTTCGATTGTGACTTGCCACATTCCCTGAATGATTCTCCCTCCTCTGTCCTCGGCCTCTCAATGTGACAAACATTCTTCATCCTACCAGAGCAGGTGCATTCCCAAGGTCTTCCAGCCCACATTAGCCTGTGTATCTAGAGTTCTACTGAATTTATCAAATGAGTATCATGTATTCAGCCCCCCACCATTGTAGAGTTTCTGCATCGTCTCATGTGCGTTAGAGTTTTGGATCTCTTGCCAGCTACATCTGGAAACAGTGGTAGGGCCTTTCCATGTTTTATTGTCACTTGGCAGCACAATATGGGCACTTAAGACATACTCGCCATTGCCATGTTGGTGGAGTTCCCCCACGTGTGTGGCATTTGATGAATGTTTCTTAAATCTGGGGAGAAAAATTAAGAGGTGAGAAAATACAGAAGCAATTTTAAAACATTTTACAAGCTGTTTTAAAATCATTTCTTTATTCAGCAAATATTTATCAAATACTTATTATATGCCAGGCCCCAAGAATCCAGTAACCGTGAGTTGGTCCCTACCTAAAACACTCACTCTCTTCTGTTAGGGAAGGTTTATAACTAATCACAGTGCAGTGAACTCTGAGGAAGGCACAGATGGTGAAACTGTCAAGAATGACTTCACAGGGAAAATGTTCTAATCAAATTTTGAAACATAAATAGGTGATTATCCAACAAACAAGAGATGAAAGAAAATTTATCCAGACAAGGGTGTAGAACACACTGACATGGGAGGTACGAGTAGTTCTGTGAGAATATCAGAGATCCATGTTAGTGCTTTGTCCTGTGTCGTGTGTTTGAGGCCAAATCAATGAAAGCTCTGTATTGTTGCGGAGGTTAACTCATGTCAGTGTCATTTTTCTAGGCATAGAATGAGTTAAAACATTCTGTAAAGCCTTGCCAGGGAATAAGTCAACAAGTCTACTTACTACATAATGGAATAATGCTATAATGTAGTGATTTATGAAATAGAATGTTTATGTATTCTGTAACTGTTAAATGAGATTGAAGATTTCCCATAGCAGTAAGGGTGAGAGCAACTGCTCATGGGGGTGGGGCAGCTGTGCGGGAAGGTTGACAAGAGCAGATGGTCCTCCTCAGCCGCCCCACCCCCGCGAACACAACATAGATTTAACTTCAATCAAGCCGCCCCACCCCCGCGAACACAACATAGATTTAACTTCAATCAAATAATGTCACAGTTAGGTGGATGGTTTCAAACACCAGCTCTACGCCTTAACTAACTGGGTGATACTGGGAAGTCACTTAGTCTCAGAGTTGTTTCTTGGAGGCTGGTTTCAGGATTAAAGAAGCGTGGACACGGTTCAGCACAGTGTACGACACACGTGCTCTCACCCTTACTCCTATGGGCAAGATCTTCATTCTCATTTAACAGTTACAGAATACATCAACATTTTATTTCCCTACCAAAGTTCTGTGGTTTATTTTCTAAATTGTTTCTTTATTAAGAATAATTTTGGGGGCAGCACCTGTGGCTCAGTGAGTAGGGTGCCGGCTGCATATACCGAGGGTGGCGGGTTCAAACCCGGCCCCTGCTGAACTGCTACAAAAAAAATAGCCAGGTGTTGTGGCGGGCACCTGTAGTCCCAGCTTCTTGGGAGACTGAGGCAAGAGAATCACCTAAGCCCAGGAACTGGAGATTGCTGTGAGCCGTGTGACTCCACGACACTCTACCGAGGGCCATAGAGACTCTGTCTCTACAAAAAAAAAAAAAAAGAATTTTTGGCTTGGCACAGTGGCTTACACCTGTAATTCTAACACTCTGGGAGGCTGAGGAGGGTGGATTGCCTGAACTCACGGGTTCAAGACCAGCCTGAACAACAGCGAGACCCTGTCTCTAAAAAACATTGCTGGGTGTTGTGGCGGGTGCCGGTAGTCCCAGCTACTCCGAAGGCTGCGGCAAGAGAATCACTTGAGCCCAGGAGTTTGAGGTTGCTGTGAGCTGTGATGCTATGGCGCTCTACTGAGGGTGACAAAGTGAGACTCTATCTCAAAAATAATAATAATAGTAATAATTTTTCCACTAATATGAATTTGAGAAAGCTGAAAATGTAGAGAATGATTTAGGAGAAAATTCAGATTACTAATAACATTGCTTTGAGGATAACCACGTTATCACACATCATATAGTACATACATATTTCAAGCACATGTGTATTTATATATGTATATACATATGTACTCTTAATGTATGGGCATCTATAATATAAACTGTAACAGAAAATGCTGGCTTTTCAGTTAACATATGAACAGGATATGTTTTTGTTTTCATACTGACTAGTAATAAATACTCCTAAAGTGAGGGGAAAATTTTTTCTGGCAGAAAATCTAGAAATGATACAAGTGCTTTAAACAAAATTATAATTTTTTTCATTATAAAAATTTTAAAGACCTTCTGAAGTGAAGTAGAAACTCTGCTTTATATTCAAGCACCAATTACTACTCTTAAATCCCACTTTCTGTTTATAAATAATTAATCATTAAGGTCTCATTTCAGACTTGTTTACGTATATATATATATGAATAACAGGTGTATGGTATTTGGGGGCAGTTGGAACAGTTATGTAATTATATCCTTGATAGGTCTTCCAGGCAAGCAGAGTGGTCCGAATGAAGAAACTTAGAAATTAGCTTTGTGGAAACGCTCGTGGCCTGGACCTAGTTGGGCAGCAGGTGTAAGCCCAGCCAGGCAGGTAAAGCACAGGTCCTTCAAAGGCCCAATACAATAACAAAAAAAGGGATTATTCAGGCAGGAAGGAAGCTTGTAGCTAACAAGTGTCGTGGCGTGAAGGAGCAGGCATTGTGAGGAATGGACGGTCACTGTAGCAGGCAGACGGTGGTAGTGAGGCCTCGCTTCTAGGCGGTGTTGTGGTATTTATATGCTGTCAAGGCAGGGAGGAAGAAACAAATCAGAAACTCTGAAACTGGAACATGAGATTTGTAAGTATACTTTAGATGACTGAGGTGTAAGGGCAGTATGATTTCTTGAATAGGATTATAAAGTTAAAGAGGAAAGGTTGACTTAATTTGGAGTGAGGCTAAAAATTGAATGAAGCAGGTCAGGCGTGGTGGCTCATGCCTATAATCCCAGCACTGTGGGAGGCAGGTGGATAGCTTGAGCTCACAAGTTCAAGACCAGCCTGAGCAAAAATGAGACCCTGTCTCTACTAAAATAGAAAAACAGAGACAAGAGGATTGCTTGAGCCCAAGAGTTAGAAGTTGCTGTAAGCTATGATGCCACGGCACTCTACCCAGGGTGACAGCTTAAGACTCTCTCGCAAAAAAAAAGAATAAAGCAAGGATCTCACCCTTAAGGAGTTTACCTTCTAGTGAAGGACTGAAATTAAATAACAAATTATAGTGAGTTAAGAGATAACTCACTCTATAGGGTTTATCCTTCCTGGATAGGATAACAGGAAACTGGAGGATGGGAATGGATGATTGTGAACAGGTTAGGTCACGGTTGATAGAAAACTTGGAGGAAATGAGGGTGTGAACAAAAGGGCATGTTTATCCAGGGGAAGGGCATTCTAGGTGAAAGGATCAGTCAGTGAGAGTATAAGAAAATAATAACTGCTAAAAAGGGAAAAGTTCTCTAGTAAGTTCTCTTACTAGTTCTCTATTTAGAGAGAAATTAGTAAAATTAGAAATAACGTGGTGTTTTGCCACATACATTGCACATTTTTTAATTTGATGTTAAAGTCCTTTTCAGAAGTCTAGAAATCTCACTTTAGTATAGTTCATTATTTCTTGCTTGAAGATATTTCATTATGGTGGCATACTGAATAACGAAATGGAGGAAAAAATAGCATCAAGAAAGACAGCTGGGGCCAGGTACAGCGGCTCACTCCTGTAATCCCAGCACTTTGGGAGGTAAAGGTGGGTGGATTACCTGAGCTCATGGGTTCAAGACCAGCCTGAGCTACAGCAAGACCCTGTCTCTAAAAATAGCCAGAAGTTGTGGCAGGCACCTGTAGTCCCAGCTACTAGGGAGACTGAGGCAAGAGGATCGCTTGAGCCCAAGTGTTTGAGTTTGCTGTGACCTATGATGCCACAGCATTCTACTGAGGGCGACAAAGTAAGACTGTGTCTCAAAAAAAAAAAAAAAAAGCTAAAAAGATATGACTTGGATCAATCACATGGTGGAAACACTTTTAATCTATTAATATTTCTTAAATTGTTTATTTCTACCCACCTCCCTTTTTTAAAGAGACAAGAGTCTCAGTTGTCAGGCTGGAGTGCAGTGGCGTGACCATAGCTCACTGTAATCTCCTACTCCTGGCACTAGTGATCATCTAGCCTCAGCCTTCAGAGTAGCTGGGATTACAAGGCACCCACCACACCTGGATTTTTTTTTTTAAGAGCTAGGGTCTCATTGGGGGGCTCCCGTAGCTTAGTGGATAGGGCGTTGGCCATGTACACCGAGGGCTGGCGGGTTCGAACCCAGCCAGCCCAGCTAAAACAACAACAACAACTGCAACAACAATAAAAAAAACAGCCGGGTGTTGTGGTGGGCACCTGCAGTCCCAGCTACTTGGGAGGCTGAGGCAAGAGAATAGCTTAAGCCCAAGAGTTGGAGGTTGCTATGAGCTGTGATGCCACGGCCCTCTACCCAGGGCCATAGCTTGAGACTGTCTCAAAAAAAAAAAAAGAGAGAGAGAGAGAGATAGGGTCTCACTATCTTACCAGCCTGGATTCCAACTCCTGGCCTCAAGCAACCCTCCCACTTGAGCTTCCTGACTAACTGGGGCTACATGTATGCATCACTGTTCCAGGTGGATTGCTCGTATGGAACGCAGAGAGAAGCTTTGCATGGTTAATCTCAAATGTATAATCTCTTTTATACCTAAATCATACAGCTAAAAATGAAAATTAAATATTGCTGATTTGTTAAGTTTTATATAATTGGCTGTAAGGTTTTTTTGATTACTGGTGGAGCTGACTATTTCCCGTGGGCTCACTATTTAATTATTGGTGGAGTTGACTATTTCCCGTGGGCTCACTAGTTGTATTTTCTCTTATGAGTTGCCAATTTCTGGGGAATGGAATGTCATACATTTTTTTTTTCCCAAAGGCTTTTAAAGAAGCAGTTTTTTCACCGGGCACTAAAAGTAATGAAAATGAAGTATGATAAGGACATAAAGAAAGAAAAAGATAAAGGAAAAGCTGAAAGTGGAAAAGAAGAAGATAAAAAAAGCAAGAAAGAAAGTGTAAAGGATGAAAAGACAAAAAAGGAAAAAGAGAAAAAAAAAGATGGTGAAAAAGAAGAATCAAAAAAAGTAAGTTCAACTAAAATTCAGTAAAAACCATTAGCACACATTATCACTATGACATAAGAGCACATTTAGAATACTGCACAGCAGCCCCTTAACATAACTATATTAGGGCTGTTATAAATACCAGGGCTGAGAAGTTTTATTTCTGTGTTAAAAATAGTGAACATTTTTTGACTCTATGAATGTCATGTTGGGGCTTGCTTTGTTACTTCTTGTATCTTGTATTTTTATAGGAAGAAACTCCAGGAACTCCCAAAAAGAAGGAAACTAAGAAAAAATTCAAACTTGAGCCACATGATGATCAAGTTTTTCTGGATGGAAATGAGGTGAGAGTATTTAGCCTATAATTAGAAATCTAGTTTTCCAGACGAGTTTGGTACCTTCATGAGTAAAGTAATTGATATAAATCTAATGTGCATTTACATATATAAGAGTTACTCTTTTTAAAAGTCCATGATTTTTCTGACTTTAGATTTTTAAAAGTCAGAATTAGATTGGGCTGTGTGTGAATGATAGGAAACTTGAAATAACAGTGCTTTAATACAAAATAGGTACTACTTTCTATCTTATCGGTGGAATCTAGAGATAGGGAATGCAGGTGGACAGCTTTCTTATCAATGAAATCTAGATACAGAATCTAGAGGTAGATAGAGCACAGAACCTAGAGGTAGATAGATCGCAGAATCTAGAGGTAGATAGAACGCAGAACCTAGACGTAGATAGAGCACAGAACCTAGAGGTAGATAGAGCGCAGAACCTAGAGGTAGGTAGAGCGCAGAACCCAGAGGTAGGTAGAACGCAGAACCCAGAGGTAGGTAGAGCGCAGAACCCAGAGGTAGGTAGAGCGCAGAACCCAGAGGTAGGTAGAGCGCAGAACCCAGAGGTAGGTAGAGCGCAGAACCCAGAGGTAGGTAGAGCGCAGAACCCAGAGGTAGGTAGAGCGCAGAAACCAGAGGTAGGTAGAGCGCAGAACCCAGAGGTAGGTAGAGCGCAGAACCCAGAGGTAGGTAGAGCGCAGAACCCAGAGGTAGGTAGAGCGCAGAACCCAGAGGTAGGTAGAGCGCAGAATCTAGAGGTAGGGAGTGCAGAATCTATAGAGGTAGGGAGCGCAGACAGATAGCTCTCTTATTAGTGGAATTAGAGGTTGCGAGCTCAGGTGGACAGCTCTGTGGTGGACCCACGCTCTTCCTTCATTTTCTCCTCTGCCTGAGGCTTCTGGGTGAGGTTACCAGGTGATCCCCATTGACTGCCTACCTCATATCTGCATCCTAAAGAAGAAAGGGGGGGAAGGAACCTGCCTTCTTCTTTTCACAGAGATCATCTTAGGGACACTGCCCAGGTATCCTGCAGTTTCTGTTGTGTTTGGCTTCCCTTGTCCAGAACCTAGTCACCATGTCATGCTCACTTGAAGTAAACTCTTGGATATGTGCTTTTTATATGCTGATTATTTGCCCAGCTAAAATGTAGAGTTTCCCTTATTAGCAACAGAAAATGAGCAGAATGATTAAAAGGGAACACAAACTGGTCTCTGTCCTTTGTACAGTATATAGCCAGGTGTCACTTGAGAGACCTGAAATTTTCAGCATTACTTAATGCTTTGCTCAAGGAGATGGTTTTTATTGTGTCTTTTGTAACAAGAGATTTGTGTGATGGTTGCCTTCCGTGAAGACTACTTAATTTACTCACTTAACCATTACATAAACTAGTATATAGCAGCCACTAAACTGTTGTGAATTTCAAGACATTTTCTTTCTTGCTATACAAAAAGAAACACATGTAAAGTTGTGGCTCCTATGGCTTTGTGTTTGAAATTCTAGGACAGCTTTTCAAAAACATGTGTTCCGTGCTGGGCACGGTGGCTCACATCTGTTGTCCCAGCATTCTGGGAAGCTGAGTGGGAGGATCTCTTGAGCTCAGGAGTTTGAGACCAGCCTGAGCAAGAGCAACACCCCGTCTCTACTAAAAATAGAAAAACTAACCGGGCATGGTGGCAGGTGCCTGTAGTCCCAGCTACTGGGAGGCTGAGGCAGAAGGATGGCTTGAGCCCAGGAATTTGAGGTTGCTTTGAGATATGATGCCGTGGCACTCTACCCAGAGCAAGAACAACAGAGGAAGACTCTGTCTCAAAAGAAAAATATGTACATATGTACTTGTGAATATCCAGAGTGGAATGAGAGAAGGGTATGTATCTGTAATAAGTGTCCTCAGGTGATTATTCTATAAGAACTGGTTTAGAACTGCTGCCGTACACGGTGTCCATAAAGTTACATTGCACACAAACTTTGTGGCCACCATGTAGAAGACTGTAGGCCTTCTTTAACATGGGAACTCAGATACCTTCAGTTAAACATTGAGTATCAGCTATATGCCAGACATTTTTATGGATGCTGGGAATAGCATGATAAATTCAATAGAATGCATTGCTAGAAAGCATTTATAGTGTAGCAGAGATACAAGGATCTAAACATGTTAGTATATTACAGTGTGCCAGGTGTCATAGTATGAGAACACCAGCTATGAACAATTAATTTAACCTGAAAGGATAAGGAGTGTCTGGAGATCCCGAACACTGGAACTGAGCCTTGAAGGCTGATGGGCAGATTGCAGCTACATCAGGAAGGAGTTAGACACATTAGGGGAAGGAGCAGCCTGAGCAGAAGCATGGTGTTTGCAGTCTTAAGAAAGCTAGATTTTATCCTGTGGAAAGCAGCATGCACTCCCAAACTTCTAAAGTTGGGAACATTTTTTTAAAAGAACATTTTTTTTTAGAATGGAAACTGGCAAAAGTAATGTCATTGAATCTAAACCAGAGAAATGAGCAAAGTGAAATAGGAAGGGCAGAGGTTGATAGGAACCCGGTGTTGGGAAGAGAAGTACCTGGGTAGACAGACAGTAAGGAGTTCCAGTCAGTGTGGGGCTGGGCAAGGGAAGGGGACTAGTAGTCACAGCAACTGAGAAGTGAAAGTGAAGGATGAACAAGAGCTTCGTGGAGGATGACCAACGAGAGTCTGGTCTGGGGGATGAAGTACATTTCTGCTGTATAAAACAACAGCCTGGTAAAAATACAATCAGTATTTTTCTGAAAATACAGTTCTGAAGCAGCAGTTCCTAGCTTATGAGCTGTTGGCCCTCCATGGGAAGGGGACAGTGAGATTAGTTTGGGTTGTCATAGAATCTTTATGTTCACCAAGCATGATCTTTAAAAACAGTTCTTCACATCTTATCAGTGGGAGAGGAAAGGGTAGACTTGAGAGCTGGTGGAGCTATAGTAGAACCTGGTTGGAATCTGTCTTAACCGTGTTAGCCCAAACATCATTACATGAGGGATGAAAAGGTTGACAGCTCCCTGTCTTTCATTGGAATAAATAATGATTTAGGGCACCTATGGCTCAGTGAGTAGGGCGCCGGCCCCATATCCCAATGGTGGCAGGTTCAAACCCGGCCCCCAGCCAAACTGCAACAACAACAAAAAATAGCCAGGTGTTGTGGCGGGCACCTGTAATCCCAGCTACTCGGGAGGCTGTGGCAAGAGAATCAGCTAAGCCCAAGAGCTAGAGGTTGCTGTGAGCTGTGATGCCATGGCCCTCTACCGAGGGCAACAAAGTGAGACTCTGTCTCAAAAAAAATAATGATGATGATTAAAACACATGAACAAATTGTTAAATGCATGTAAGTAAATGTATACAAATTTACTTAAATTCATTACAGAATTTATAGTTTTCTTACAACAACCGTTTTCTAACTAAATGGATGCCAGGAGAACCACTACTCCTGAAAGAAAAGGTCTTTGGGATTTGTTTCCCTAAAAAACCACAGTAGATCCCCCATAGCTGACCCTCCGCACACTGACCACCTCCTGAAACTGACCTAATTTTCAGAGACTGGACTTGCCACATGTACGTATCAGCACAGTGGGCCTAGTTCCCAATGTTGACCACCTCCCTATGCCGACCAGTTTGGCACAGTCCCTGGGGTAGTCAACAGATGTATTTCCCATGTATTAAGAAGTTGGTGGCTGCCTTAGGGTGACCTAAACTAAGGAGTTCGGCCTGCCGTCTAACCTGACCTTTCTTGACTCTTCTAGGTGTACGTGTGGATCTATGACCCAGTTCACTTTAAAACATTTGTCATGGGACTGATTCTTGGTAAGTAGCAGGATGTAAGTGGCTTTAAAGTGAAATCTGAAATTTAGAAAAGAAAACGGAGATGACATAAAAAAATATTTCTAAGTTTAAAATAGCTGTACAGCTGTTGTTTAAAATGTACCGCCGGGTGTGGTGGCTCACGCCTATAGTCCCAGCGTTGTGGGAGGCCGAGGCAGGTGGGTTTCCTGAGCTCGGAGGTTCGAGACCAGTATGAGCAGGAGTGAGCCAGAGTGAAACCCCGTCTCTACCAAAAAAAAAAGCCGGGCGTTATGGCGGGCGCCTGTAATCCCAGCTACTTGGGAGGCAAAGGGCAAGAGAATTGCTAAAGGAAGAATAGAAAAAAAAAGAAAATAAGAAAAAAAAACTTCAAACTAAGAAGAGTGAAAGCCAGCTGAAATTTAAAAAAAAATGTACTCTTCAGTAAAGTCAGATGGTAAATAATTTAAGGAAAATGTTCGTAACACATTAAAACAAAGATCTTTAAGAAATTAACAGCAGGGTGCGGTGGCTCATGCCTATAATCCCAGCACTCTGGAAGGCTGAGAAAGGTGGATTGCCTAAGCTCACTAGTTCGAGCCCAACCTGAGCAAGAGTGAGACCCACATCTCTGAAAAAAAATAGCCGGATGTTGTGGTAGGCGCCTATAGTCCCAGCTACTTGGGAGGCTGAGGCAAGAGAATTGCTTGAGGCTCAGCACCTGTAGCTCAGCGGCTAGGGCCCAAGCCACATACACTGGAGCTGGTGGCTTAGAACCCAGCCCAGGCCTGCCAAACAACAATGACAACTACAACCAAAAAATAACTGGGCATTGTAGCAGGTGCCTATAGTCCCAGCTACTTAGGAGGCTGAGGCAAGAGAATTGCTTAAGCCTAAGAGTTTGAGGTTGCTGTGAGCTGTGAAGCCACCAAACACTACCGAGGGCAACATAGTGAGACTCTGTCTCAAAAAAAAGAAAAAGAATCACTTGAGCCCAAGAGTTTGAGGTTGCTGTGAGCTATGACACAACAGCACTCTACCAGGGGCAACAGAGTGAGACTCTGTCCCAAAAAAAAAAAAAAAAAGAAATTAATAAACTAGTAGAAAAATGGGGAAGGTAGCTCACAGACAAAGGAATACTCAGTCACACTCATAATAAATACAAATTAGACCAATAGTGATTAAAAGGATTACAGAGTTTGAAAGTGAATGTCTTAGAAAAAATCAACCCTCACTAATGATTGATAGATTTGTCCCATTGTTTTAATTTGTATGGAGGACAGTTTGGCAAGTGTCTAATTCTGTGTTCATCATGTACAATGACCCAGCAATTCCACTTCTGAGAATTTATCCCTCAGCTGTTACAGTTGCATAAAGTGTATACATTGACTCATTACCTGTTTTAATCCAAATTCTTCATACAGTACTTAAGAGGATAATGTAGCAAATATCTTTCAAATTTGAAATGCTTTTACTCTTTCACCTAATACTTTCACAAGTGTACACACACAAGAATATTTGCACTGTTACCTGTAGCAGGATAAAAGAGCAGGTTTCTGGATAGGAGAATGGTGGGTAAGTTACAGTTCAGCTTCCCAGTGGGGATGAGGCAGTTTGCACCACTCACATACCAGAGGGGGGAGGGGACTGCTTGTTTTTCATGTCTCCAAGATGCGCCCCCCCCCCCCCCCCCCGTCAGTCTGTGACTGTTTTCAAATAGCTGAATATTTGCCGGGGGGGGGGGGGGGGGGTGTGCCTCTAGTCCCAGCTACTTGAGGCAAGAGGATTGCTTGAACCTGAGAATTTGAGGTTGCTGTGAGCTGTGGATGTCATGGTGCTCTCTACCCAGGTTGACAAAGTGAGACTCTATCTCAAAAAAGAAAAAGTAATGAACATCTGCTGATGGAAAGATAATTTAGAATAGATTAAATGAGAAAAGTCACAAAAGCGTAAGAAGAATATAAACCCATTTGGATTAAAAAATTCTGTGTATCCAGTTTTAATTATATATAGGCAGTCTCTGGGAATATAAATAATCTTACCAGTAGTTACTCCCTCTGAGGAGTGGGGTGAGAGACTTATCTTTGCTATACCTTTTAATTTATTTTTGATTTGGTTTTCAAATGTGGGTTTATATTTCTGTAAATCAGGGCAAGAGTTTGCAGGAAAGAACAATTTAAAAAAACAGGAAAAAATAGCAGTTAAAGTAAGCTCAATCAATATGATATCATAGGATCTCATTCAAAATAACTTTTTTATAGGAGAGTTGAAACTCAATTAAACCCAACCCAAGTAGCTAATAGTTATTGATTACTTACAATGTGCCTTAGCCTCAGAAAGGTCCAGGAACTTGCCCAGGGTTTGTTAGCTTATAAATGATAGAGCTAGAATTTGAATCTTGGTTTTACACTAACGACCTAATCACTACATTTCTAATTTCTTACAATTCTTTAATGTGACCCCACTTTCCTTACCAAAAAAACAAAAACAAAAAACTGGAGATGATAGTATGCTATGTCTCTAAGTACTAAAAGCCGTCTGTAGCAGGATCACCTGGGGACATCTTTTAGTTTGTGAATAATCCGAGCTCCATCCCAGAATCAGATTCCCCGGAAAGGATCTTTGGAATCATTTTTGGTTAAGTTCTTTTGTTATTTCTTTTAGCTCTCCTACTCAGTGGGCAGGTATTTTAATATTTAAAAAATAAGATAAACATAGCTTGAAAATGCCCGTAGTTAATAACTTAAGGAGCCAACAGTTTTACATAGCTTTTTTTCCTAATTATATAATTTATACTAAAAAAAATCAACTTCATTTAGGAACATTATGAAATTTAGGTTAAACAATATGAAATTGCTCAAAATTGGCTGGTTTTTACCCATAAAATGGCAATTTTATATTCTAATATGTTTATGATTCATATTTTTTCTCTTAGAAATATGTTCACTGTTACCGCAACCGTTCAGTTTAAATTGTTCTTCCACACGTTATCTACATAATGTTGTTTCTCCTTCCAGTAATTGCAGTGATAGCCGCCACGCTCTTCCCTCTCTGGCCAGCAGAGATGAGGGTGGGAGTCTATTACCTCAGCGTGGGTGCAGGCTGCTTCGTGGCCAGTATTCTCCTCCTCGCTGTCGGTAAGTATTTTTATCAGAAAAACTCCCTTCAGGCAGGTAAGTATTGAGTGTCCGGGCTGTATTCTGCAACTTCAATAAAGTTCAGAAGTGTGTGGTCCTTCTTCCTAGGTCAACTCCCAAAGCTGACTCAGGCTGAATTAGATTTGTTCTAATCTGAAGAAAAGAGTTTAATGCATCTTTTAAAGTTTTTTTTAATTATTGGTATTATTTTTGATTAATAAATCATAGTTGTACATGCTTATGAGATAGGATGTGATGTTTTGATATACATACAATGCAGAATATTTAAATCAACTAATTAACATAATTGACATATCTATCATTTCATTAATCATTTTTTATTGCAGGATATTTGAAATTTATTCTTAGTTATTTTGAAATATACCATACATTATTATATTTTAATCTGCAAATAAATCTGCTTTAAAAATTAGCCACAGCGGGTGGCGCCGGTGGCTCAAGGAGTAGGGCACCAGTCCCACATGCCGGAGGTGGCGGGTTCAAACCCAGCCCCTGCCAAAAAAAAAAATCACAAAAAAAAAAAAAAATTTAGCCACAGCAAGGGTTTTAATATTTTTGCAGTGGTTGATCTTTTATTAGACATAATTTCAATAAAACATTTTTATATTTTGACTTATGACGAATGAAACATGTATTAAATATTTCAATTCTATGCACGTATTTTAAATAAGTGCTTCTAAACAATTGATTTGCCAGATTCCCATGAGAGGCAAAAGTTTAAAATTCTGACTCACTTGCCCCACTAGAAAAGAATTTCCAAATACTAAACTGCCGAAGGACGTGAACACTCCTCCATCATTTGGCAATGGTGGTTGCCATTCCATCATAGAAGGAATAAAAACAAATGACTCATAACCATATAAAAATGCTCATTACTAGTAATCAGACAGTGAAACAAGATAATGAGATATCTTCATCCTACTTAATTGGGAACTTTTTTTGTTTTTTTTTTTGGAGACAGTCTCACTATGTCGCCCTCGGTAGAGTTCCGTGGCATCACAGCTCACAGCAACCTCAAACTCTGGGGCTTAAGTGATTCTCTTGCTTCAGCCTCCCAAGTAGCTGGGACTACAGGCAACCACCACAATGCCCGAGCTATTTTTTGGTTGTAGTTGTTGTTTGGCAGGCCCAGGATGGATTTGAACCCACTAGCTCCAGTATATGTGACTGACGCCCTAGTCACTGAGCTACAGGCGCCAAGCCGGGAACATTTTTTTGAAATGGTAATATTTAAATGCCGAGCAGGGTTTGATTGGACCAAAATGTATCCAAATGTGAATAATGGTGGTAGTTATGATTTAAATTATCTCATTTATACTTGTCTGTATTTTTCTACAATAATGGAAAATTATTACAGAATAAGTACTACTTAATCAAGAAGGCAAACCAACAAATATTATTTTACTTAAAATCCTAGTTTTTGACCAGGCGTGGTGGTTCATGCCTGTAATCCTAGCATTTGGGGAAGCTGAGGCAGGAGGGTTGCTTGATGTCAGGAGTTGGAGACCAGCCTGAGCAAGAAAGAGTGAGTGAGACCTTGTTTCCACAAAAAAATAGTAAAAGTAGTCCCAGCTGCTCAGGAGGCTAAGGCAGGATTGCTTGAGCCCAGGAGTTAGAGGTTGCTGTGAGCTATAACGCCTTGGCACTCTACCCAGGAGGACTGAGTGAGACTCTGTGTCAAAAAAAAATAATAATAATCTTAGTCTTTGAGTATTTTCCCATATAGACTGGACGGCTCAATTTTTCACTTTGAATTTTTCTTAGCATATATAAAGCTGTCTAGTGATTTTAAAAAATTATATTGAATTCCTTAATTCATCTAGGGTTTATGTTGGCACATGTATATGGTATGAAGTTCTGATTATTTTCCCCAAATGACAAACTTTTCCACCAATACATAGGAATACTTTTTTATAAAAAAAAAAAAAAAAACCTGCATTATTGCCCTAAAGCCTATTAGAGGACATGATTTGACCAAGATTATCTGAACTTTTAATGTGTGCGTGTGACAGGTACTTACAGGCATTTCTCCTGTGTCCCTAACGAAGTCTTTCTGCATGTACATCCTTCACAGTGGCCTCACCGTGTACAGGGTGGGTGCCGGGAGCTCGTGTCTTCCTTCAGCCAGTTGTGGCTGTGTGACCCCTGACTGAGTGAGACCTGCTCTGTCCACTCCAGTGTGGGCGCCCTGAGAAAGTCCCTGCTGCTTCTGCATGCACAGTACACACTTGTTGGCCAACAGAGAACACTGTGACATTAGCAGGTGGCTAGTGCGATGCTGACACCTGCATTAGGAAGGGCCAGAGCCAGCAACTGATCTGACATGAGAATAAAACTGATGCCTTCTGCCTCTCAAATCCCTGAAATTTAAAGGGATTAAAAAAAGCTTTTCAAAACTTGAAAACTTTTGGCAAAGGTTAGCTCCACTGAACAGAATTATTATACTTGCTTGTCTTTTAATTAAACCAGTATTCACAGTAATTTGTGGTTATATAATTTTGCTCTTTATAATGCTGTTTCTTCAGTAATTTTTTTATAATTTTTTATTTTAAATATGCAGTGAATTTTAATATTATGGGTCAAATAATCTTCCAAATTAAACCAGAGAACAATCCCAACATTTTATGTGAATTCTTTTAGAAAAGGCAATTCCAAATATACTTCCAAATAGTTTTGATCTGCAGGCCGCTTATAAATTGGATATTTCTTTCGTATTACCCTATGAAGTCATAGATTGATCACAGTCATATTTTGTGTTACTTCAAATATGCATTGTTAATACTGCCGTTTGAAATAAGAATTTTTGGAAACAGTATAACAATACTTATCACAGTTTTCCCATGAGTCTTCTTCCCTTTTTGCCCTTTCTAATCTCATGCCACATAGAAAAAAACCTATAAGGCATGTTAGAATTTTGCCAAGCCTAGTTCATATGTGGTAAGAAATTAGGTTTTATTTGTGCCATTTCTGTGTTGCTGTTTCTTGGATTTGATACAAGATTTCATGTTATGAACCATCTGTCTTAACAATTCTATAAAAACTATTAAAGCATCATAATTATATTTGTAGAAAAACATGCAGCCTCCTTAAAAGTTATTCATTATCTCTTTTTATCCACCAGTGAATTTATTCTTTTTTTTTTTTTTTTTTGAGACAGAGTCTCAAGCTGTTGCCCTGGGTAGAGTGCAGTGGTGTCATAGCTCACAGCAACCTCCAACTCTTAGGCTCAAGCAATCCTCTTGCCTCGGTCTTTCTATATATATATATATATTTTTTTTTTTTTCGGTTTTTGGCTGGAGCTAGGTTTGAACCCGCCACCTCCGGCATATGGGACCAGCGCCCTACTCCTTGAGCCACAGGCGCCACCCAGTCTTTCTATTTTTTTTAGTAGCAGCGGAGTCTCAATGTTTTGCTTAGGTTGGTCTTAAACCAGTGAGCTCAAGCAATCCATCTGCCTCGGCCTTCCAGTATGCTAGGATTATAGGCATGAGCCACAGAGCCCAGCCAGTGAATTTGTTCTTAAAATCATTACTTCCAACATGTTTACCTTTTCTGAGTATACAGGAGTTTTGCAGAATATTTATATTCTTGTGAAATAAAAAGGTTATAATCATTTTCTTCTATTTGTCCAAAGCAAAATAATGGAAGAAAAAAAGCATAGATGAGCTTTTTTCTGACTTTATATGAAAAGTGATATAATTATCTATAAAGAAAACAAAAGCAAAAACACCAAACCTATCGAAATTGATTAGTCTCGGGCGGCGCCTGTGGCTCAGTCGGTAAGGCGCCGGCCCCATATACCGAGGGCGGCGGGTTCAAACCCGGCCCCGGCCAAACTGCAAAAAAACCAAAAAATAGCCGGGCGTTGTGGCGGGTGCCTGTAGTCCCAGCTACTTGGGAGGCTGAGGCAAGAGAATCGCTTAAGCCCAGGAGTTGGAGGTTGCTGTGAGCTGTGTGAGGCCACGGCACTCTACCGAGGGCCATAAAGTGAGACTCTGTCTCTACAAAAAAAAAAGAAATTGATTAGTCTCTAACATTCATATGATCATTATGACCTTTTGAAACAGGAAACATCTGTCCAAGTGTGGTGGCACACACCTGTAATTCTAGCTGTGCGAGAGGCCGGGGCAGGAGGATCACTTAAAACCTAAGAGGTGGAGGTTGTAGTGGGCTGTGACGTTCCGCTGCTCTCTAGCTGAGGTGACACAGTGATAGCCTGTCCCAAAAAAAAACAAGAGAAAAATCAATCAGCTCTATATAATTGGTAAATTTAGAGAAAACTATTTGAAATACTGGAGTTTGTGATAACTTATTATTATAAATTTTAAACTTCAAATTTCATTATTCCACAGTTTTGTCATAATATAATGTTCAAAAGAATAACTTCATTAACTTTATTTGTTTAAGTGATCTTGCTGTCATAAGCATTGTATTGTTTCCTGCTTTTGAGAGGATTGGTCCTTAAATAAGCAAAAATGATATAATGTACCTAATTGATTAAAAAAAGAATCAGAAAGTGGACGCTCACTAATCTGGGTCTTTACCCAGAGCCAGCCTGTCCTCAGGCAGGGCAGGTGCACCAGAGGTGCAGTGCAGGGGGTGTGGCTTTCATTTACACGTCACAAGGTCAGAAGCAGTGATGTGTGTGTAAACAGTTAAATCTGTGAATAGTAAACCCGTACAGTGCTGTGTCTGCCTCTGTGCCACCACAGTCGTAAGCATTATGTGTGTATAATGTATATTCTGTAGTATTTCTTATAGAGGAAGTGCCCTACGAAGACAGAAGTACACAGCACGTGGGCCAGTCAGGGAGCAGTCCTGCTTGTTTTCTTCTACTTTTTTGGTAGCATGGCCTCTCCCTGCTGCCCAGGCTGGGGCACACTGTTGCTGTGCACCGGGGCACAGTGGTCCTTGCCTCAGCCTCCCACGTCTGGGACTACAGGCATCAGCCCCCTGACTTTTTTTTTCCTTTCTTACACTACGTAATGAATACTTAAACTTCCAGATGACTGCTGTGTTTTCTGATCTGTAACACCATAAAGTGTATGAATCTTAAATGTGTCTCTACAGAACAGTGCCCAGGTAGAAACAGAAGTAATCTTTTTTTTTTTTTGCAGTTTTTGGCCGGGGCTGGGCTTGGGGCCAGCGCCCTACTCCTTTGAGCCACAGGTGCCGCCCCAGAAGTAATCTGAGATTGGCATTATCACATTGTAATTTCACATTTCTCTACTTCTAGATACTGGGAGAGCTGCTATACTAGTCAGGATTTAAATATTCATATTTCAGGTGTATGGAATGTGCAAATAATAAAACTTTTCTCAGCCTTTTTTTATTTTTTGGCTGAGACAGAGTCCCACCGTATGCCCTGAGCAGAGTGCAATGGCTCATAGCTCACTGCAGCCTCAGACTTGAGCTGTGGGCATCCCGCTGTCTCAGCCTCTGGAAGCCGCTGAGATTACAGAAGCTCACAGCGGTGCCTGGCCGGGTGTTTCATTTTTTCGTGAGTCGGGGTCTCAGTGTTGCTCTCCTGAGCTCAAGCAATTCTCCCTCTTCAGCCACAGTGCTGGGATTACAGGCCTGAGCCACCGTACCCAGCCTTTTCTCAGCTTTTTACTAATAAATATTTCCTTGCACCTCAGTCAAGGCTAGAATTACTCACCTGGAGGCTTTCTCCCCACAGCCCGCTGCATCCTGTTCCTCATCATCTGGCTCATAACTGGAGGAAGGCACCACTTTTGGTTCTTGCCAAACCTGACTGCTGACGTGGGCTTCATTGACTCCTTCAGGCCCCTGTACACACACGAGTACAAAGGACCAAAAGCAGACTTGAAGAAAGATGAGAAATCGGAACCCAGAAAGCAGCAGAAGTCCGACAGTGAGGAAAAGTCAGACAGTGAGAAAAAGGAAGACGAGGAAGGGAAAGTCGGAGCAGGGAGCCACGGGACAGAAGGCTCGGGGGGAGAGCGGCACTCGGACACAGACAGTGACAGGAGGGAGGACGACCGGTCCCAGCACAGTAGTGGGAATGGGAACGACTTTGAGATGATCACAAAGGAGGAGCTGGAGCAGCAGACGGACGGGGACTGCGAGGAGGAGGAGGAGGAGGAGGAGGAGGCCGAGGAGACGCCCGAGTCCTCACAGGGAAAGTCGTAATCGGGCTGGCAGAGACGGATCTACACAAGAGGCTGAGTTTCTGCGTTGGTGACCGTCATAATGTACACATGGCATTTGTAGCATCCTTTAAATCTGTTTACTGAAATGTATTTGACATCCAAGAAGTTATATTCAGTTTTTCGTTGTATAGAATATTGGTACTATTACTGGTACAGTTTAAAGCCATTAATGAGTTTTATTCACTTGATAATTTTACAGTAAATGGGTCTCATTCATTTTGACAGTTATCAAAGATGCATTTTCTATGATGACATTTAGATTAATGGCATTTTGGATAGTTGAATGGCTTTTTACTGTTAAACTAATCAAATAACTTTAAAAGGAATAAAGAAACTCCAACATTTCAGATTATGCATAGTTATGTAGCCATTTCACAGTTTCTTTAAGATGCTTAAAACTCATTGTTCTTCATAGGTAAGTTTTCTCTTCAATTATAAAATTATATCAGGAAATTTCTTTTAAGAGTCTTAGTTAGCAGGGTTAGAAGCATTTTGTGGAAACAAGCCAGTAGTGTCAACCGAGCAGCCCCTTCAGTTTAGCTACAAATTCCCCTTCCACTGCAGGAAATCCAGACGGTCGTCTCCAGCACAGAGGGAGCAGTGTGGTCGGGACGTGGTGGCTCGTCCCCATTTCCTTGTCGTAACATAAAGTGTATTCTGTACATAATTTACAAATAAAACATTTTATTTTAATTGTTACTTATTAGACATTTCTCAACACGTAAATTTGTAAAATTAAGACCATATAAGGGTATGTTTCTAGAGAAGTGGAAGTTTCCGTAACCCAGAGACCATCTGTGATCTTTCTATAGCAGCCTCAGTTCTGTGCCAACATTCCATGTATTTGAATCTGAGTAAAAACTGATCTGTATTAAATAAGGGCAGGCTTGAATTAGCTGTTTGTATGCCTTAATGTTCACTTGATTTATTTTAAATCTTTACATTCAGAAAGGGGGTACTGTATTATCAGACCAGGAGGCACAGCTATGAAAGATAATTTACTGTTCTAAAATACCGATTGAAAATAAAGAATGTAAAAGAAAACATAAGAGAACCATTGGACTCTAATTGTTTTGAACTAGTTTTTGCAGTTTGATTTTTGCATACCTGAGTTACAAATCATTTAGAAAAATCTCACCTACTTGTGAGCATAATCATTCCTTGGGGTTGTACTTTTACAAACTGTAATGAATCGATATTAAATGACTTCCTCAGTCACAGCCAGAGCATTTTGCTTTGTGTTTGAAATAGGTTTGTATGTCAGTCTTTTATTTTTCTTTAGGCTTTTCCCCATCTAAGTGTCGGACTAAAGATGTTTAATGTTTCTTACTGTGAAGAAGCATGTTCTGTGTATCACCCACCCCGTGAGACCTGGCCAGGTGCCCCTGCCGTGGAGAGACACGTGCTGTCTGATGGCAACACAGCTCTGTCAGGTGCCATCACTTCCAGAGCTGCTGCTTAGCACCTTTGCATTGATTAAGTGCCTGGGTATTTTCCCCTCGCGTTTGCAGAGCTCTGCTACTTTATTTCCACAGTCAGGATGAATTATCATAGTTTCTGAGCTTTTTAATCACCAGTACCATAGTATCAATTTTGGGGTATGAGAGTGGGTTTTCTAAAATAACGATTTAGTTAATCTTGACTACTATAATACCCAGGCACTCGGTATTTATCCTGATTTGTTTATAATGTGCATGCTGTGTCTGCTCTTAAAGACATTGGAGCATGGCAGGCAGGGGAGTCAGCTTCTCAGGATGTGTGTGGACTCTTACAGAGTATTAGTACAAACGTTTATAAATACCTGGTGACCCCTGGGGGAAATGATCATTCACCATGGCTGGAAAGTGGGCTAGTAATCGCAGCTCAGCATGGACTGTGTACTGTGAAATACAACAATTAGAAAGCCTCTCAGGGAGTGGGTGGCTATTTCTGTTGGCTGACATTAGATGTGTCAGCACGGAGAACTGTTCACAGTAGCTAATAGAACGGCGATCTTTTTTTTTTTTTTTTGTAGAGACAGAGTCTCACTTTATGGCCCTCGGTAGAGTGCCGTGGCTTCACATAGCTCACAGCAACCTCCAACTTCCTGGGCTTAAGCAATTCTCTTGCCTCAGCCTCCCGAGTAGCTGGGACTACAGGCGCCTGCCACAACGCCCAGCTATTTTTTGGTTGCAGTTTGGCCAGGGTCGGTTTTGAACCCGCCACCCTCGGTATATGGGGCCGGCGCCTCACCGACTGAGCCACAGGCGCCGCCCAATAGAACGGCGATCTTTAAAAAAGAAAAGATTTGCTATGCTATGAAAGTAGAAGTATATAGTTTTTGGATAACATAGGGTCTATTGTGGAGCGAGTATAAATTGTCCCAACTAAGCAGGACTGAATCATTAACAAGAGGCTAAGTCTTGAGTAGGAAGAATAACACATACTCGATGGTTCTTAAAGTCAGTATGTCCAATAGGGTGTTTTTCCTTTTCCCTCCTGAATTGTTTATTTTTTAGACTCTAAGGCCTTTCAGACAACTTAAGTTGAAGTAATACAGATGTGGTTGAATATTCAGAAAGTAATAAATTTTCGGGTGGCACCTGTGGCTCAGTCAGTAAGGCGCCAGCCCCATATACCAAGGGTGGCAGGTTCAAACCTGGCCCCGGCTGAACTGCAACCAAAAAATAGCCGGGTGTTGTGGCGGGCACCTGTAGTCCCAGCTACTGGGGAGGCTGAGGCAAGAGAATCGCTTAAGCCCAGGAGTTGGAGGTTGCTGTGAGCTGTGTGAAGCCATGGCACTCTACCGAGGGCCATAAAGTGAAACTCTGTCTCTACAAAAAAAAAAGAAAGTAATAAATATTCATATATCATTGAAATTATGCACCGGCATGAGTGTTGGTGTTTCCTCTCTTTCTGGTTTTACATCACGAGTACCAGTTAGCTACTGACAAGCAAATGATCTTATGTCTTGTAAATTGGATTTTCTTTTTTAAATCTTTGCTAGAATGGAAAACAGTGAGCAGGATTGATCGTTGTGCTCTGAGGTAGTTGAGCTCCGTGGTCACTGCTCACTGAGCAAGTGAGCCCGGAGCCGCTGCTCCTGGACGTGCAGGCCGGGCTTCCGCCCCACTTCCTGGTACACAGGCGTCTCAGGGGCCTGTCCAAGATACCTTGTTTAACATAGTTGACCAGTTAACACTGAACTCAAAACTGACTACCCTGTAACTTAGCCTGGATGGAGTTTGTCTGCGTGTTTTCCCCACAAGGTGCACCACAGCTATTTTGCACTTAGGATGCACACATCAGCATGATGCTTGCAAGCCATTTTCAGCAATGAAATCTCAAAAAAACAAAGAAAAAATGCAAAAATTATGGCATTAAGTAGAGTAAAAAGGACACTTGTCCGCATGATGAGAGCTGAAACAGGAGGGCCTTGCTCAGCTGAGGCCGAGGCCATGCGCATTCAGCAGGTTCCCCTAGCACTGCTCTGCCTGTGGCACAAAGCCACCACGGAAATGTCAGACCCACAAGAAGCGAGCACCAGTCTAAAGCTGTGACGTTTATCCACCTGGTCCACAGACTAGGATTCATTGCTGAACCATGCTCCAGTGTTTGACATTTTACTGTCTCTTCTCTGGAGTGTGACTAACCCTGACACTTCAGGTCTTTGTTCACTCAGTGATCTGAAAACTTACCACGTCCCAGAATTTCACTAGGCACAGCCTTCATGGGCTGTCACACCGTGTGACAGGTGCTGTGGCAGGGTTTCTGATAAGGGTGGGGATTTTATTTGCCTCCCTCCCTGATCCAATCTGCTCTTTCCCACAGAGCTGATGTGAACGGACCACAGCCAGGAACTCCTGAGCCTCCTGGCTCCTGGATGGGCTGGGCCAAGGAGTGTGCTGGCCCGAGATTAGAAGACAACAGGGGTGTCTGTCCTCTGAAGGCCGCCAGCCCTCTCTGACTTCCTCCCACCTGGCTCCCAGCTGCTGCCCCTTACGCTTCCCCTCCCCTGGCAAAGGATGTGTCAGTTCTGCACTGGTAGCCTGGAGCTGCGGGAGCTCCTCCATGCCCACACATTGATGTAGAATCTCCTCAGAGTCCTCTAAAGAACCGTCTGTTTCTTGTTGGAACCAAGACTGATAAACCAAGAGAAATTCCTAGGGAGCGAGAATTCCAGGGAGGAGTCTACCTCTGTGTCAGAATCTCGTCACCAAACATTATTAAAAAGTATCCCAGGCAGCACCTGTGGCTCAGTGAGCAGGGCATCGGCCCCATATACCAAGGGTGGTGGGTTCAAACCCAGCCCCGGCCAAACTGCAACAAAAAAATAGCCGGGCGTTGTGGCGGGCGCCTGTAGTCCCAGCTACTCGGGAGGCTGAGGCAGGAGAATCACATAAGCCCAAGAGCTGGAGGTTGCTGTGAGCTCTGTGACGCCACGGCACTCTACCAAGGGCAGTAAAGTGAGACTCTGTAAAGTGAGACAAAAAAAAAAAAAATTTTTTTTTAAAAGTATCCCAAACATGAGAGTGCGTGTCCTACAAGTTTTAATGACGGAAACCTAGTGTCATCTGTGCAGTTTCCCACACAAGGAAATGAACTCAGGTTGCCTTTGCTGAAAGCCTCACTCATGCAGGTGGCTGCAACATTTCAGTTGGGAGTTTTTGAATAGGTCCAAATGCATTTACTCCATTTTTTAAAGAGACTGTAATGGCATGGCTTTCTATGCAGTTAGAATTTGACCATGAGAAAGGACATCTTTTCTCAGGTTTATAACTTGAGGACTGTCCAGAGGTCCGTGCTTTCACCTTAGAGGGAGGGCAGGGTAGGGTGAGTTTGGGGAGCCAGATCTATCACTGGTTTCATTCCATTTTAAGTGGTTCCCCTAGGTCATTTCAACTTTTTTTGTACCATGGACTCCTTAGATATTGTTAAATGCAGAAAATGAAATTCATGGGATTGCAAAGGAAACAAAATTACATTGAAGTGTAAACTATCAAAATATATAGATATGCATTTAAAAAATAGAGATCTCTGCAACAACTGTAGTGTGATACTACCTGATGATTATCGATAAAAGTCACAGTCATAACTGCTACAACCATATCATTTCCATTTATATGTAATTGGAAGCAATACAAAATTACAGTCTAGTGAAAAAAAAAATTTTTGGCAACAATCTCAAGCTATTGCCCTGGGTAGAGTGCCATGGCATCCTAACTCATTGCAACCTCCAACTTTTGGGCTCAAGTGATCCTCTTGCCTCCGTTTTTCTATTTTTAGTAGAGATGCGGTCTTGCTTTTGCTCAGGCTGGTCTCGAACTCCTGAGTTCAGGCAATCCACCCACCTCGGCCTCCCAGAGCACTAGGATTACAGGCATGAGCCACCGCACCAGGCCTGAAACCTTTTTTTCATCCAAGTTTTTTATCCTCTGAATTGTATCCTTCAATCCCATGTAGGGGTGCCCAAACTTTATTTTTCTTCCCTGCCACACATCGGAGAATGAGTCATCTTGGCCACACATTAAATACACGAACACTCAACAGAAGCTGATTAGAAAAAAAAAGTCTGTGCATACTTTTTGTGATACCCGACACCTCAGGTAAGCAAAGCAGCCCGCACAGAATCAGGGTGCAGCCATGGGTTGGACATCTCTACCTTAGTGGTCTGGATTCCAGGTTAAGACTCCTGATCTGACCAGTCAGCTCCACCGGTTTCAGACAGGACTATGACATCATATTCCAAGGCCAGTGATACTTAATCTAGCATAATTTAGTGTTTAATAGTATTCACAGCTTATACCCACCTCATTAGCAAAGAATTAGTAAGTTATGCATGTTGTGTGAGATTTTAAGATAGATGGTATCTTAATCCAAAATAAGTCCCAAGATACTTTATAGCAACTTTTTTTCTTTTCTTTTTTTTTTTTAAGAGACAGGGTCTCTTTTTGTTGCCCAGGCTGGAGTGCAGTGGCACTGTCATAACCCATAGCATCCCTGAACTCCTGGGCTCAGGCAGATTGATCCTCCCACCAGAGCCTCCTGAGTAGCTGGGACTGTGCCACACCTATTGTTTTTGCTTGTAGAGACGGTCTCACTATGTTGGAGTTGCAGCCTGCAGCTCTTCTGGGCTGGAGTTGGGAACCAGTGGCCCCGCAGCTCTCCCAGGCAGGAGTTGGGAATCAGTGGCCCTGCAGTTGTGGGGTCTTGATGGCCTCACTCCCATGACTCCACTAGGTGTGCCGTTGTGGGGACTCTGGAGTTGCCTGTCTCTGTAACAAGTCTCTGCCTAAGCCCCAGGCTGTCCACGACATCTTTTGAACTCTTAAGCAGAGGAGGCCGAGCCCCATAGCTCTTGCATTCTGCACATCAGTAGAAACTGCAACACAGGGTCAAACACATCTTCTAGAGGGGTCAGTCAGGCCACCCTGGGCTCCCTGGAGCCATGACAGGGCCAGATAAGGAGCACTGCAGGAGTCAGGAGCAGAGAACTGGGGCAGCTCCAGGCAGCAGGCCCCAGACACCTCACCCCAGACACCTCATACTCTTCCCTTAGAACCACTCTTCCCTCCCCAGATCTGTGTCTGTGATGGGAGCACCTGCGATGCTTCAGGTCATGACCCTTCCACCACCAATCTCCTCAGCAAATGGTCCCTGGGCCACGCCCCTGGCCCGTACACACTTCTTTTTTTTTATTTTTTTTTATTTTTTATTTTTGTAGAGACAGAGTCTCACTGTACCGCCCTCAGGTAGAGTGCCGTGGCGTCACACGGCTCACAGCAACCTCCAACTCCTGGGCTTAAGCGATTCTCTTGCCTCAGCCTCCGGAGTAGCTGGGACTACAGGCACCCGCCACAACGCCCGGCTATTTTTTGGTTGCAGTTTGGCCGGGGCTGAGGTTTGAACCCGCCACCCTCGGCATATGGGGCCGGCGCCCTACTCACTGAGCCACAGGCACACTTCTTAAATCTTCACATGGCCAGGCTGAAAATTTTCAAATCTTAATGTTCTGTTCCTCATTTAATTACAAATTCCATTTAAGTAATTTCTTCTCTCTCTCATCTCTACGCAGTAAAGTAGCCACATAGCTCCTTCAAAACTCTGCTTAGAGCTCTGCTCTGCCAGGAATCGCACTTCACTCTCAAATTCTACCTTCCGGAAAGCTCCCAGTGAGGACACAATTCAGCCAAATTCTTTGCCACCTCATAACAAGGATGGTCTTGACTCCGGCTCCCAACAGTGCCCTCCTTAGCATCTTGAGACTTTATCACAATGGCCTTTGCGGTTCATATTTCTTTTATTTTCTCTCTGGGTTCTTTTTTTTTTGAGACAAAGTCTCACTTTGTCACCCTCGGTAGAGTGCCCTGGTGTCACAGCTCCCAGCAACCTCAAACTCACGGGCTCAAGCAATCCGCTTGCATCAGCTTCCCGAATAGCTGGGACTACAGGTGCCCGTCACAACACCCACCTATTTTTAGAGACAGGGTCTGGCTCTTGCTCAGACTGGTCTCCAACTCCTGAGTTCAGGCGACCCACCTGCCTCGGCCTCCCAGAGGGCAGGGATCACAAAGTGAGCCTCTGCACCCAGCCTTGCTCTTCATATTTCTACCAACACTCTGGTGACAATCATTTAATCTCCGAAATGTTCCAAAATGTCTTTACATGGCTTGTCTCCTTCTGAGCCCTCACCAAAACTATCCTCCATGCTCCATTCATGGCAATCCAGGCTTTTCCTAGCCTGCTCCTCCAAAGCCTTCCACCCTCTCCATTACCCAGCTCTGAAGCCACCTCTACATCCCAGGGTATCTGTTACAGCAACAGCCTAATGTCTTGATGCCAATTTTGTCTTAGTTCACCATGTCACTGTGACAAGACCACAGACTGGGTAGTTTATGAAGAAAAGCAACTTCTTTGGCTCAGGGTTCTGGAGCCCGAAACCGGCCTCTGACAATAGCTTTGCTGCTGCCTCACAGGAAGAAGGGCGGAGAGCAGGGGAGCCAGCACATGAGACGCCGAGCTCACCCTTGCAAGGAGCCCCTGGGCCCTGGTCACCTCTCACAGGTCCCACCTGTGACACGTAACCATGGCAACTAAGTTTCAATTTGAGTTTTGGAGGGGACATTTAAACAATAGCAGGTACTCTTCAGAGACCACAGTTTAAGCTGTGTGAGGTGTGTGTCTGTGCTCACTGAGGTGAGAAGAGATACTAAATAAACGGGATCCCACCTGCACACTTCACTAAGAATATCCAGAAATCAATGATCTGTGAAAAGAACGTGTTGTGTGACACCAGAGACTTCACATTTTTCCAGAAGAACAAATCATCGACCAGATTATAACTTCAAATCGTATTTCTGCTCCAGTTTATGTGAGTTCCTGTCAACCTAGACTACATATCAGCCAAACAGTGTTACAGACTGACTCAGATCACAGTGTGTTCAGTGGTCAACTCAGGGGATTTAAAAGTTGAAGTTTTTATGGCGAACTTGCACATCCGCAAACAAACATCCTCACCCTTGGCCGTTCTGGCACAGTGTGCTACAAGGAAAAAATAGGCCGGCACTGAGGCCGGGAGCGGGGAGCGCACGGACACTGCCAGAGCAGAGCAGGTGCCACTCCCACCCCCAGCTGTGTGCACTCCACAAGGCCTACAGAGCCAAAGCCCTGCTCCTAACAGCTTTTTCTTATTGGCCTTTTTAAATAAAAGAATTCTCAGAGTTTTCCACTTCCCAAATTCTCATATGCTTTCTTCTGCTTCACTTTCCATCCCACTCCCAACTTGGTCTCCTTCCAAAGGACTGATCAAATTCAATTCAATTGGGTGGTGCCTGTGACTCAAAGGAGGGGCACTGGCCCCATATGCCTGAGGTGGCAGGTTCAAGCCCAGCCCGGGCCAAAAAATGTAAAAAAAAAAAAAAAAATTCAATTCAATTGATCAGATTGAATTGATTGGATTTCATCACTCAAAAAATAAAGTTTGAGAGCTCTCGGGAGATGTCCACTGCTCCCCTCAGCCTCCAACAAAAATCTCTTAGTAATCTTATTAACCAACAGCATTGAGGGGGAGCATGGAATGTTTTAAAGGTTTCACTTAGATAAATTCTGTATAGCAGGGAACCAACTTTTGAAAACCAGCTCCAATGTTCAGCCCTATTACCACGTCACATTCCTCATCCTACCCTGTACAGACTGGTGACATGGCTCGGGGACCTGCCGTGGCATCTGCGTAGCTCATAGCAACCTCAAAGTTCTGGACTCAGGCAATGCACATGCCTCGGCCTCCCACAGTGCTAGGATTACAGGTGTGAGCCACCGCGCCCGGGCCATGTGAAGCATCTTAAAACTGGAAGATGTGACCCACCAGCCCTTCCTTTCTTCTGTCAGCCAGCACTTCCTGAGCCACTACTGTGTGCAAACGATGAAGACACAAACATGAGGAACCCGTGGGCCCTGCCTAGCAGCACAGTCTCAGAGGCCCCCACACCCTGAGACCACAGTTTAAGCTGCTGTCTGAGAGCTGCAGAGAGCTGCTGTCTCTGCCACCTGCAGCGTCTGCCCAGGGGCTTGTGGAAGAAGCAGGCGCAGAGCAGAGCCCGGGTGTGCAGATACACACACAATGTGTGGCTGCTGCTTAGAAAACAGGAGTGGGGATCAGGGGCGAGACTGCGGAGGAGAGAACAGAAGACTGGGAGAGCTCGCCCAGCCAGCCTGGACTTCACAGCGCTCTGTCACCTCATTTCCTGTTTCCTTTTTATCACTGACAGGAATGCTTCCCACACTGGAATGCTGTCTACCAGGATTTTCAAATCCAACTGGAAAGCAACCACTAACTGTTGAAGAAGAAAGGAAAGGAACAGAAGAACTCCGTGGGCCTCCTCGTTACAGAGCAGCAGTTCTCAACCTGTGGGTCGCGACTCCCTGGGGGTCGAACAACCCTTTCACAGGGGTCGCCTAAATACATCCCGTATATCAGATATTTACATTATGATTCACAACAGAAGCAAAATTACAGTTATGAAATAGCAACGAAAATAACTTTATGGTTGTGAAAGAAAATATTACCATGAGAATGTGACCACTTCTCGCTCCCTACCATAGGAATGTGACCTTTTGTAACTGTTCCAGGAGATAGCCCCAGGAGCTTCAGCAAATGTTTACTATTAAGCAAATATTTGACTGTTAGTCTTGTCTTAAGACAGTTGAATAGTGAACTAGAGTTCTCCTTATCTAGTTAGAATCCCAGGTGTGTGTATTCTCTCTTATTAGAGTCCCTGGCATGTCTGCTATTCCCGCCTACTTTGTAGTTTTTGCCTTTATAAGCTTGTAAAAAACTGCTGTGGGGGACTTGATTTCTCGGCTCCTAAAAGAGTTGTGAATCAAGTCCCCGTATACAGGAATAAAAATCCTCTTGCGTTTTTGCATCAAGAGACAACTCTTGCGGTTGATTGGGGTGGTCAGAGCTCCAGGCTGAGTGGGGGGTTCTGCCCCAAGTCTTTCATTTGGGGGCTCGTCCGGGATATAACGACCACCCCTCACCTGCAGAGTCGACCTTGGAGGTAAGAAAGGGGTACCCCAAAAACTGTCTAGTCTGTGTCTTCAGTCCTTTTGTTTGACTTTGTGTGCACGCTTTCGATTTCGCAGCCGTTCGGCACCTTGTGAGAGTGGCCGGACAGTGGTCAGTAGACGTGCCCAGAGGACCACAGGCTGAAACCCTGGGGGACGCCCCAGGAACTGAGGAGAACCAGGGACGCCTGGTTGTCTCCTGCTGTAAGGGCGCTGGTCGAGTCTGGTTGTTCGATCAAAAATTACGGGAAACGCGCCCGTCTGATTCTGTTATAGGCTTGTGAAGGACCAAGTGTAGTAGGTGGGTCCTTGTACCTGTAATATTTCTGTTATTTCTGTTATTTGTGTTTCTGACATATCCACTGATGATGGGAAAGACTGTGACAACCCCTCTGAGTTTAACTCTAGATCATTGGACTGAAGTGAAGAGAAGAGGTCGTGATCTGTCAGTAGAGGTTAAAAAAGGCCCATGGCAGACTTTCTGCTCCTCGGAGTGGCCTACTTTTAACGTCAGCTGGCCCTCAGGAGGAACCTTTGACTTATCTCTTATTTTTGCTATTAAAGAGATTGTTTTTCAGAGAGGACTGGGAGCTCATCCGGATCAACAACCTTACATCATAGTCTGGCAGGACCTGGTGCAGAATCCGCCCCCCTGGGTTCGGCCGTGGACTGCCACATCCAGGCCCCCGTCTAATCCTCAGGTGCTCGCTGTCCAATCTTCCGGTCCCAGAAAAGGGGGCGACAGTTCGGACCCCCCTAAGAAGATCTACCCGGAAATCCAGACTGATCATCTTCTCCTCCACCCTCCACCCCCTCCTCCCCCATACCCTCCCGCCTTGGCTCCTGTCGGGGGGCAGGGAGGACCAGCATCGCCGGATCCGGCGATTGCCCCCTCTGCACCCCCGGGGGAACCTTCACTGGGGCCCGCACAAGGTACCAGGAGTCACCGCCGGGGAGGAGTGTCTCCCGACACTACTGTTGCCCTACCCCTGAGGGCATACGGCCCCCCGCCGGTGGCAACAGATGAGGGACCACCTCCTCTCCAGCCCCTCCAGTACTGGCCATTTTCTTCCGCAGACCTGTATAACTGGAAAACTAATCACCCCCCTTTTTCAGAAGACCCCCAACGCCTGACTGGGCTGGTAGAGTCCCTGATGTTCTCTCATCAGCCCACATGGGATGACTGCCAGCAGCTCATACAGACTCTCTTCACTACTGAAGAGAGGGAGAGGATTTTATTAGAAGCTAGGAAGAATGTACTCGGGGCGGACGGGCGTCCTACCCAGCTCCCCAACATCATCGAGGCTGCCTTTCCCCTCTCCAGACCAGACTGGGATTTCAACACGGCAGAAGGTAGGGAGCGACTGTCAGTCTATCGCCAGGCTCTAGTGGCTGGCCTCCGTGGGGCGGCAAGACACCCCACTAATTTGACTAAGGTAAGAGAAGTAATACAGGGGGCCACGGAACCCCCCTCCGTGTTTCTTGAGCGTCTAATGGAAGCTTTTAGGCGCTACACCCCATTTGACCCTGCCTCTGAAGGACAGAGGGCTTCCGTGGCTATGACTTTCATAGGGCAGTCAGCTGTAGACATTAAAAGAAAGCTGCAGAGAATTGAAGGATTGCAGGACTATACCTTGCAGGATTTAGTTAAGGAAGCTGAGAAAGTATACCATAAAAGAGAAACTGAGGAAGAAAAAGAGCAGAGAAAGGAGAAAGAGAGAGAAGAAAGGGAAAATAAGAGAGACCGAAGACAGGAGAAAAACTTAACACGGATTTTGGCCGCAGTAGTAGGGGAGAAGAGGCAGGAACAGACCCAAGGTAGAACTAAGAAGTCAGGTAGTCTGAATAACCGCATCCTGTTAGATAAGGATCAATGTGCCTACTGTAAGGAAAAGGGGCACTGGGCCAGGGAATGTCCTAAAAAAAAGAAGAAAGAACTCTCCAAGAAAGTACTGGCCTTAGAGGAAGAAGAAGATTAGTGGGGACGGGGCTCGGAACCCCTCCCCGAGCCTAGGGTAATACTTAAGGTGGAGGGGAAGCCAGTTGAGTTCCTTGTAGACACCGGAGCTCAACACTCAGTCCTACTTGAACCATCAGGACCCGTCTCCAAGAAAAAATCCTGGGTTGTAGGGGCCACAGGGCATCAGCAGTACTCATGGACTACCTGAAGATCAGTAGATCTGGGAGTGGGATGGGTAACCCACTCATTTTTAATTATCCCTGAGTGCCCTGCGCCCCTCCTCGGGAGAGATTTACTCACCAAAATGGAAGCCCAAATCACTTTTACTCCTGATGGCCCAGAGGTAACCCAAAATAAGAGGGTAACAGCCCTGACCATGCGTTTAGAGGATGAACATAGACTCTTTGAAAAGCAGCGGGAGAAAGGGACTAGTCTCGTAAATGACTGGCTAGAAAAATATCCCGGGGCATGGGCCGAAACTGCTGGAATGGGACTGGCCGCAGAAAGGCCGCCTATAGTCATAGAACTCAAAGCTACTTCTACTCCTGTGGCAGTGCGCCAACATCCTATGACTAAGGAAGCTCGGGAAGGAATTAAGCCTCACATTCAGCGTCTCCTACAGCTGGGCATACTAGTAAAATGCCAGTCACCATGGAACACGCCCTTATTACCAGTCAAGAAACCCGGCACAGGAGACTATCGCCCTGTGCAGGACTTAAGAGAAGTAAACAAGCGGGCGCAAGACATCCACTCCACCGTGCCTAACCCTTATAATCTGTTAAGCTCTCTCCCTCCAAACCATATCTGGTACACTGTCCTGGATTTAAAGGACGCCTTCTTCTGCCTCCAACTACACTCCTCTAGCCAGAACATCTTCGCATTTGAATGGAGAGACCCGGACTCTGGAACAACGGGGCAATTGACATGGACCTGATTCCCACAGGGGTTTAAGAACTCCCCAACCATCTTTGATGAAGCCCTCCACCAAGACCTAGCTCACATTCGCGCCACCCACCCTCAGGTGACGCTCCTACAATATGTAGATGACTTACTACTAGCTGGAACAACAAAAGAAGAGTGCTATCGGGGCACAGAACTATTGCTAGAAGAACTAGCCCGCTTAGGATATCGAGCCTCTGCCAAAAAAGCCCAGATCTGCCAGAAAGAGGTAACATACCTGGGTTACACCTTAAAAGCAGGGCAGAGATGGTTAACGGAAGCCAGGAAGCATACTGTGACTCAGATTCCAGTTCCCCGCTCGCCCCGCCAGGTGCGAGAATTCTTAGGAACTGCGGGGTTCTGCCGCTTATGGATACCGGGGTTTGCTACTCTGGCAGCTCCCCTCTACCCTTTGACCAAGGAAGGCACTCCCTTCGAGTGGGGTGCCAGCCAACAGCGGGCCTTTGACAACATTAAAAAGGCCTTATTATCAGCCCCGGCCCTGGCTCTACCAGATGTAACAAAGCCCTTTGTCCTATACGTAGATGAGAAGAGAGGAGTGGCCCGAGGGGTGCTGACGCAGCCTTTAGGGCCATGGAAAAGACCGGTAGCATACCTCTCCAAGAAATTAGACCCCGTCGCTGGTGGTTGGCCAGCCTGTCTGAGGTCTGTGGCGGCAGTAGCGGTACTGGTAAAAGATGCAGACAAATTGACTATGGGGCAGAAGTTGACAGTCATTGCCCCCCATGCTTTAGAAAGCATCATCAGACAGCCCCCTGACCGGTGGCTGTCTAATGCCCGCATGACACATTACCAGAGTCTCCTATTAAACGGAGACAGAGTCCAGTTTGGCCCGCCTGTCATCCTCAACCCAGCTACCCTATTACCTGATACTTCTGTCCAGAAAGATGTATTACACACATGCCAAGAAGTACTGGCTGAGGAAACTGGAACTTGGAAGGACCTCTGTGATCAGCCCCTGCCGGATGCCCAGCTGACCTGGTTCACTGATGGGAGCAGCTCCATAATAGAAGGTAAAAGGGTGGCTGGGGCGGCGGTAGTGGACGATAAGCAGACCATCTGGGCAAGTAGTCTGCCTGAAGGGACGTCGGCCCAGAAGGCAGAGCTGGTCGCCTTGACCCAGGCCTTACGTTTGGCAGAAGGGAAAAAAGTTAACATATACACCGATAGCAGGTATGCTTTTGCTACGGCCCACGTTCATGGGGCCATTTACAGGCAGCGAGGACTGCTGACTTCAGCGGGAAAAGAAATTAAACACAAGGAAGAAATCCTAAGTCTACTGGAGGCTGTTCACCTCCCTAAGAAAGTGGCCATTATCCACTGCCCTGGGCATCAGAAAGGGGGGTCCAGAGTTGCCGAGGGAAACCAAAGAGCCGACCGAGAAGCTAAGCTAGCAGCTCAAAGGCTCAACATCCTGCCGCTATATGAAAACACTTTAAGGCCTAGCCTTAAAGAAATAGCACCCCCACTTGTCAAACACTTTAAATATTTGGAGCGGGATCTCGAGAGAATGAACAGATTAGGCCTCCACTTAGAATCCCCAGAGGGGATCCGAGAAACTCTGGAAAGAAAAATCATCCTCCCTGAAGAGCAGGCGATCACCTTTCTCAGACAACTTCATAAATTAACTCATTTGGGCCCCAAGCATCTAAGAACTATTGTTCAGTCCTCCCCATACTATATTATGGAATTAAGTAAACTCGTTGACGCAGCTGCAAAAGAGTGCAGACCTTGCCAATTAGTAAACACCCAGCCTAGCACATTACCTCAGGGTAGACGACTCCGAGGAGATCGTCCTGGGAGCTACTGGGAAACAGATTTTACAGAAATTAAGCCGGCCAAATACGGATACAAGTACTTGCTGGTGTTCATAGATACTTTCTCAGGATGGGTCGAAGCTTTTCCTACAAAAAGGGAGACTGCTCAAGTCATAGCCAAAATATTATTAGAAGAAATTTTTCCAAGATTTGGGCTACCCAAGGTAATCGGATCCGACAACGGTCCCGCTTTTGTTGCCCAGGTTAATCAAGGTTTAGCCAAAATCCTGGGGCTTGAGTGGAAATTACATTGTGCTTATCAGCCCCAAAGCTCAGGGCAGGTAGAGAGGATGAATAGAACCCTAAAAGAGGCCATGACTAAATTATCCTTAGAGACTGGCATTACTGACTGGACAGTCCTCCTTCCCTTTGCCCTGTTCCGTGTGCGCAACACCCCTAGCACTCTCAAGCTGACCCCCTTTGAAATCCTATATGGAGCTCACCCCCCACTTGTTGCCATGCAGCACCTCCCTTCCCCAGAATCTTACTCCTCTCAATCTCTATACACCAGATTAAAAGCCCTTGAAACCGTGCAAAAGGAGGTGTGGAGCCAGCTGATCGAGGCCTACAAGCCCGGGGATCTGCAAATACCTCACCAGTTCCAGGTTGGAGATTTGGTGTACATCCGGCGCCACCGGACAGCCAACCTTGAACCACGGTGGAAAGGACCATACCTGGTGCTGCTCACAACCCCTATGGCAATAAAAGTCGATGGCATCGCAGCCTGGATCCACGCATCTCATGTCAAACCAGCACCGCTGGCCAGACTCCGGGTGGAAAGTGGAAAAGACAGACAACCCCCTCAAGCTCCGCATTCGCCGCAGTAGCCCTGCTCCTGCTGATACAACTCCCGGTGATAAGTAGCTCCGGTCCCAACCCCCAGGCCCCGCAGAGGTTAACCTGGCAGGTTCTCTTTCAGACTGGTGATGTAGTATGGAGTACTACAAAAGAAGACCCTCCTTGGACCTGGTAGCCGTCCCTCACCCCAGATATTTGCGCCTTAAAAGCAGGGCTAGATAATTGGGATATCTCCGATGAGACCTTTAAAGAGGTTCCATCAAGCCTTGATCACCATTTAACAAAGCGCTCACTTACCCAAGGCTCCACATCCCAAGGCCAGTACGTTGCAGATGCCCCTGGCTGTGGCAACTTGCCCGCCCAGCACCGGATGCGACAAACGGAGTTCTATATCTGTCCCCGGGACGGGAGAACGAGAAGCCAAGCCAACAGATGTGGGGGGGTAGAAAATTTCTATTGTAAACAATGGGGATGTGAGATGACTGGGCAGGCCTTCTGGCACCCCTTCTCCTCTTGGGACTTAATAACCGTAAAGAGGAGCAGTACCGGAGCAGGGTCAAACCCCCTAAATATTTCCTTCACGGAGAGGGGGAAACAAGCCTGAGATTGGATAAAAGGAAGAACATGGGGATTCCGTTTCTACATGTCAGGGTGGGATAAAGGATTTACCTTCTTCATCAAATTAAAAATAGAGACCCCCGTCGCTGTCCAGATAGGACCCAACATCGTACTCTCAGGACAGCAGCCGCCAGCTAGGCCGCCTATTTCTCCCCGTATGCCCCAGACTCCGGGGAGCACCCAATTTACTGAGGCCAGCACAGCCCCATCGCCTGCGAAACTGTCTCCCCAGGTAACATCCCCGGAGACTCCAAGCACCGGGCAGAGACTTCTTAACTTAATACAGGGGGCTTTCAATGTCCTCAATACTTCCAACCCTAATCTTACCGAATCTTGCTGGTTGTGTCTAGCCTCAGGCCCGCCCTATTATGAAGGAATCGCCTTCTCAAGTATCTTCCAAAATACCACCTCCCATAATTCCTGTGACTGGGGATCCAAGATCACCCTTACAGCAGTCTCTGGGCGAGGCATTTGCCTAGGCACGATCCCCGAAAATCGCCAGCATCTGTGTAATCAGACCATTAAAAGCCCATCAACCACTATCAATTATTATCTAGTGCCCCCTAAAGGAGGATGGTGGGCTTGCAGCACCGGGCTAACCCCGTGCATTTCCTCATCAGTGTTCAACTCCACTGCAGACTACTGTATCCTCGTACAATTAATACCTAGAGTTATCTATCATGAGGCGAGTTCCTTCGAGGCAGAATTCTATCTCAGACCCCGTAGACAGAAGAGGGAACCAGTCTCTATTACTCTAGCTGTCCTGATGGGTATAGGGGTGGCGGCCGGAGTAGGAACAGGAACGGCTGTGCTTGTCCAGACCCCACAGTATCTCGAAGAACTGAGAGCAGCTGTAGATGAGGACCTAAAAGCCATAGAACAATCGATCACAAAATTAGAAGAGTCACTAACATCCTTATCAGAAGTAGTATTGCAGAATAGACGGGGACTCGATCTCCTGTTCCTAAAAGATGGAGGGTTATGCGCTGCACTAAGAGAAGAATGCTGTTTCTATGTAGATCACTCTGGTATGGTAAAAGACTCCATGTCTAAACTCAGGGAGAGACTAGAAAAAAGACAACGAGATCGGGAGGCCCATCAAGGATGGTTTGAAAGTTGGTACAGCCGATCACCTTGGTTCACCACTCTCGTTTCCAGTTTAATAGGCCCTCTTATTATACTGCTTCTAATTCTTACCTTTGGGCCCTACATTCTCAACCGTATAGTCACCTTTGTGCGGGAGAGAGTGAGTGCTGTACAAGTATTAATGCTCAGACAGCATTACCAGTCTCTCCGCCGAGACGATAGCCATGAGAATGAATACATAGAGCCAGAAGTTCCATGATTAGAACTTCCCAAAAAAACAAATGGGGGAATGAAAGAAAATATTACCTTGAGAATGTGACCACTTCTCGCTCCCTACCATAGGAATGTGACCTTTTGTAACTGTTCCAGGAGATAGCCCCAGGAACTTCAGCAAATGTTTACTATTAAGTAAATATTTGACTGTTAGTCTTGTCTTAAGACAGTTGAATAGTGAACTAGAGTTCTCCTTATCTAGTTAGAATCCCAGGTGTGTGTATTCTCTCTTATTAGAGTCCCTGGCATGTCTGCTATTCCCGCCTACTTTGTAGTTTTTGCCTTTATAAGCTTGTAAAAAACTGCTGTGGGGGACTTTATTTCTCAGCTCCTAAAGGAGTTGTGAATCAAGTCCCCATATACAGGAATAAAAATCCTCTTGCGTTTTTGCATCAAGAGACGACTCCTGCGGTTGATTGGGGTGGTCAGAGCTCCGGGCTGAGTGGGGGGTTCTGCCCCAAGTCTTTCAGTTGGGGGTCCCCACAACTTGAGGAACTACATTTAAGGGTCGCGGCATTAGGAAGGTTGAGAACCACTGTTACAGAGGCTTCCGGCCACAGCCCCGACGTGTGGCGCAGTACAGGCAAGCGTTCCATTTGCATTTTAGACATCTTGTGTTTGTCAGGGTTAAACGGGAGCAGCTTAAAATAAAATGTACCCGTGTGCTGGCCCTGGTTACCCTGCCCCACTTGCCATGCTCTGTTCTGTGCTGAGGACAATCCCATCTCCTTCCTGTTGGCTGTTTCCTCTCGATACAATATGGAAGCATGCGGATTTTTTTAATTCTACAAAGATTTGTGCTATAAAACTCAGTCCCTGAGTATGTATTAGCATAAGATCCTTCTGCAAATCAAGGTAGCCAGGAATGGTGCAGAGAGCAGTTTGCTATGCACTGTGAGCAACAGACTTCCCGTCGCCATTAATGCTGTGTTGCTAGTACAGCCAGAGGGGATAATTAAGAAATACAAGGGGTTGGGCGGCGCCTGTGGCTCAAGGAGTAGGGCGCCGGTCCCATATGCCGGAGGTGGTGGGTTCAAACCCAGCCCGGCCAAAAACCACAAAAAAAAAAAAAAAAAAAAGAAATACAAGGGGTGCTGATTTTGTCTCCTTAAAACATTTACAGAAGTTCAAAGTTAAGTATGTGAAACACCACATCGATTTCTGTCCTTGACTACAATCTTTCTAGGGCATGACTCATGCATAGCTACCTTTTAAGAAATACACTTTAAAATGTGACATACCTAGAGAAAAGGGAACAGATGGTGTGTGACTTAGTGCATTAACCAAAGTGGACACACCAGTGCAACCGTCAGACAGACCAAAGCAGAGGAGAGTCAGGAGGAGCCGTCTCTGCCCGTGTCCGCCCTGTGTCCATCCTGTGTCCACCCTGTGTCCGCTGCTTCCCTTGTCTTCTCCCTCCCACCATGCCTTGGTGCTTGTCTGTTAAGAATCCTTATTTTTCACTTCACTTTAACCACTGCAAGCTGGTCCCTGTATCCGCACTGCTCCTGTCCAGAACTCTGTACCTTTAAGAGTTCTTGCCGACGTGTGTTCCCCAGGGGCGTAGTGGGCACAGAGTCCCTCCGATGTGTGGTGGACGCAGAGTCCCCTGAGTGTGGGGTAGGTGCAGAGTCCCCAGGTGTGAGGTGGATACAGAGTCCCCCAGCATTGCGTGTTCCAGCAAGTACAGCCTCTCTGGTGCTGGAAAGCAACCACTGACTGTTAAAGAAGACAGGAAAGGAACAAAAGAACCCCGGGGCCTCCTTGTTATAGAGCAGGCCGCAGTAGTGGCTCAGGAAGTGCCGGCAGACACTCTTTCTGGCCTTCATCCTGCTTTATCTCCCAGTCACTCCTTCCCACACCCGGCCGCACCCTGCACCTTCTTAAAACTCTCTCTTCCTTACAGGACAGAGCTTTCCCTGGTTCTTTCCCACTCTGTCACTCTTTCCCCTTATTTGCTTCCTAGATGTTGAAGCTCTGAAACCCCCTCCTGGGCCCAGGCTCATTACACACACAACCAGCGTCTCACCAAGTTCATTTCCGCAGCTTCAGCAGCGACCCCAAACCTTTTGCCCCAGCCTTGGCTCCCATCACTGTCCTGAGTCCCACAGGCACCGTGCCATCCACTCAGCAGCACTGCCTCCCCTCCGGACCCCAACTCACAATAGGCCCAGAAACCCCGTCATCATCGGCCCGGTGTGTTGGTCCCCAGAGTCTATTGGTTCCACCTGTAATCACCCCTTCACTCCTGAAGCATTTAACAAGTCTCTTGATGCTGCCATTCTGCTTCCCAGGCAGCTCAAGCCTGTGTGGTCTCAGGGTGACGGTGGCAATAGGAGCAGTTGAGAGCGCGGACACCGATGACTGAGAAGATGAAGGCCGAGGGTGGACCGTGGACAGAGAGAAGACGGTGGCGAGCACAAGACCAGGTTTCTGCCTGAGCAACAGAAAAACCAAAAGAAAACCATGGGCCTTTAGAAGATCATCTACTTTGGAAAGTAGGGCAAGAAAGTTCAGTTTTGAACATGTTATATTTGAGATGAGACATCCAGGTGGAAACGTCTTCCAGGCCCTTGTTATAATAACATGAATATTGGGAGAAAGGACAGAATTAGAGTCCTCAATTCTGGAGGAATCTGATTATCCACTAACTATCAGCCGGTATGTAAAATCATGAAAACAGGTGAGATTAACAACAGGAACAGAGGGAGGCAGGGGTCCTCAAACTATGGCCCACGGGCCACATGAGGGGGTGTGATTGTATTTGTTCCCATTTTGTTTTTTTACTTCAAAATAAGATATGTGCAGTGTGCATAGGAATTTGTTGGTATTTTTTTTTTTTAACTATAGTCTGGCCCTCCAACGGTCTGAGGGACAGTGAACTGGCCCCCTGTTTAAAAAGTTTGAGGACGCCTGCGTCTTGAGCCTAAGTTAGACAATGGGGACATGGCCGTTTCAGAGCAGAGAAGGGGGAGCCCGTCTGTAGTTTGGGAGGAAAGTCTGCAGGAGGTCAGAGTGGGGCAGGGAGGACACAGAGACCAAGGGAGGGACAGTCGCAGCCATACCAGGCGACCAGCAGTGGTCAGTGCAGCAGGGACTGCTTTGTAAAGTGGAGGGGCTCAGCAGGGCTGGAGGCATTTAGCCAGAACTGAGAGAGGGCCAGACAGCACCAGCACAGGAGCGCTGAGACCTGATGGGAAGAGAAAGAGGTTCAAGGGAAGTGACAGACAGCAGGATTCAGAGAGAAGGGGGGGGCGGGAGGTGAGCAGAGAGTCCCGAGACATGGAGGAGGGACTGGACGACTGGACAGTGGGATGGAGCCCAGAGGGGCAGGCAGGAGGGAGGCCAGAGTGCTGCACAAGGGCTTAGCAGCATCCACATTTCAGGGGTCTTCAGGAGAATTTCCCTTTTTTTTTTTTACTTTCTCTTTTTTAACGTTCATATTTTTATTATATTCACATGGTTTAAAAACCAAAAATTAAAAAGGTAGAAATCTCCCTCTGCCTAGTTCCCCACAACATGACCCCCTTCCAGAGTTTAAAGTACAACTGTAAACTCTTACTTATACTCATTCCCTTTTCCAATGACCCCTTTACAATCCAGAACATCCTAGACCCTTGCTCTGCTTGTTACTTGTCCGGATAGCAAGACATCTTCGTCATTGTGTGGAGAGCAGCAGGCTGGCTGCATAGTTCTCCCTCAGGGGCCGGGGACCTGATGCCTGAAAGTCTGTGGTGGGGTGTCTGTCCTAACCTCCCGCTTGAACGGCCTGTCACCACAGCAAATGTCCTGCATTTTTTTTTTTTTTGCAGTTTTTGACCAGGGCTGGGTTTGTACCCACCACCTCTGGCATATGGGGCCAGCACCCTATTCCTTTGAACCACAGGGGCTGCCCTGCTTTTTTTGAGACCAAGCCTCTCACTTTGTCGCCCTCAGTAGAGTGCTCTGGCATCACAGCTCACAGCAACCTCAAACTCTTGGGCCCGAGTGATCCTCTTGCCCCAGCTTCCCCAGTAGCTAGTCATACAGTGCCCACCACAATGCCCAGCTATTTTTAGACACAGGGTCTCTCTCTGGCTTAGGCTGATCTCGAACCTGTGAGCTCAATCCACCTGCTTGGCCTTCTAGATTGCTGCGATTACAGGGTGAGCCCCCGTGCCCGGCCCAGGCCCTGCATCTTTAATCAGTGCAGTAGGCTTGATGACAACTTGCTGGGATATTGACCAGTTCTGGTCTTTTCTATATTCCCACTCACCTATAAGAGGAACAGAAATGCAAACAAACATCAAAAATTATTGCTGCACATGAGAAGGTAGGATGCTGCCACATTTCAGAACAAATGCCCAGCTGGGGGGAATGGGGGCAGTGTGAAGAAATCTCTCTCTGGGTTAACAGCAGGAGAGCAGCAGAACTGCGCAGCTGACCGGAGACTCCAGAACGTGGGAGGCTGAGGCCACAGGAAACGGGACGGTTAGCTGAGAGCAGCCACAGAGGTGGAAGCTGCCTTCTGCAAGGTGGAGGGTGAGTGGAAGCCCAGCCACCCGGCTTGAGATGTCTCACCTCCAACAAGCCACAGCATCTATGAAATGATATAGTAAGTGGCCACCCCAGAGATGCTTTGATCAGAAAAGATTTATTTAAATTGGATTTTGTGCTTTGATTAAGTTTAAATGATTATGTATCCATTTTAGCTACTGTAACAATAATACTGTGTAACCAATCATTCACAATTCAGTGGTTTTTAAAAAAACCGGCCTGGAACTCAGATTTGAAGATGAATTTTTAGATCCATACCAAAAGCACAATCTATGAAAGAAAAAACTTGATAAAGTAAATTTCATTAATATTCAAAACTTTGACTCTCCAAAGGATACTTGAGAAGAAAATGAAAATGCAAGCCGTAGACTAGAAGAAAATATTTGCAAAGCACCTACATGACAGAGTGAGTACTTGCATCTGAAGTATGCCAAGAGCTCTTAAAACTCAAGAAGAAGAAAAGAAACACCTGTAATCCCAGCACTCTCAAGGCCAAGGCAGAGGACCGCCTGCACTCAGGAGTTGGAGACCAGCCTGAGCAAGAGCAAGACCCCATCTCTATTAAAACAGAAAAACTAGCCGGGTGTGGTGACAGGTAACTGTAGCCCCAGCTACTGGGGAGGCTGAGGTAGGAAGATCACGTAAGCCCAGAAGTTTGTGGTTGCTGTGAGCTATGACACCACAGCACTCTACCCAGGGTGACAAAGTGAGACTCTGTCTTAAAAAACAAACAGAAAAGTCGGAGTGCCATTCATCTCACAAAATTTTGTTTTGAAAAATAGTTATTCTTTACAATACATGTTACTATATTAACATCAAATCTCCTTTATTGTTTTTAAATTAATATTTTAAATTAATACTTTAAATGCCTCTGTTTTAATTTCAAATGCAGTAGATATTGACATGAACAATTCATGTGGACAGAGCTCTTTGCATTCTCAATAATATTTAGTTAAGGTTTCCTGAGACCACAGATTGCGAGAGCTGCTGTCTTAGAGCAGCTGAGCCTGGAAAGTTCCTTGACGAAGCTGACTGCCGAAGGGGACGAGGTGCTGACCCAGAACCATGTGGCGAAAACAGAGGGTGAAGGAAGGGCTTTATCAATGGAGGCAGACAGCAGGATGAAAATCTGAGTGGGAGAGCACCAGAGGGAGGGCTACAGGACACTGCCCCGGGTGTGAATCATTTACCTGTTTCCAGCCGGCCGTCTGCCTGGCAAACACTACTGCTTGGCAACCTCAGCAATTAGTTGTTTGAGACACAGATACAATTGCAATTCCCGGCTACATTTTATAGTAATACCACTGAAACAGCACCTGGCTCTTAGGGACACCGTCCAAATCCTGGGGAGTCATTATTCACTATCTTTCTGTCATCACATGTCCATCTTCCCCATAGGAAACGGCATAGGGACAGAAGAAAGTATGTCACAGGCTTGGGCCCTGGTAGCCTTGGATTCAAAGTCCTGCCTCACCCTCCACCAGACTCGCAGCGCCGGCCCCAAAGGGCCCACACTGCAGATCTTCCCTGCAGGTTACTGAGGGCCACACACAGATCAGGCCAGAGGCTGCAGGGAAGTCAGACACCCCAAGAGCGGCCTCAAGCCAAATACTCCAACTCCCTCCCATCTAGACAGATAATTAAAAAAAATTTTATCCCTCATTGTCTTTCTGAGATAGAATTCACATACCACAAAACTCTTTTAAAGTGTATAATTCAGTAGTTTGTAGTATATTCACTAAAAATAGTTGTGCAACCATCACCACTACCTAATTCTAGAACATTTCATCAGTCCAAAAAACCCCGTTCCCATCAGCGATCATTCCCCATTCCACCCTCTCACCAGCCCCGTTCTGTTCCCATGGATTTGCCTATTCTGGAAATTACATATAAATGGAGTCATATAATACATGGCTTTTTATAACTGGTTTCTTTCACTTAATAAATTGCTTTTAAGACTCATTCATGTTGTATTATATATAAATAATTCATTCCTCTGATTGCTGAATAAGATTTTCTAGTCTAGACACCCCACATTTGCTCAGCCACTTGGGTCGTCTCCACTCTGGGCTGCTAGAAAAGCTCTGTGAACATCAGCATGAAGGTTTTGTGTGGACGTATTTTTTTCAATTCTCTTGGGTAACAACTAGGAGTGAAATAGTTGGGTCATGGGGTAATTCTCTGTTTAACTTTTTCCAAACCCCTTTTTATTCCTCCCAGCAATGAATGAGAGTCCCAGTTCCCCCAAGTGGATACCTGCACTTGTCTAGCATCCTCTAATTCTGGTCACCTGGCAGGTGTAAAGTGACAGCTCACCATGCCTTATTTGCACTTCCCTGAAATGATGAGTGATTGGAGCATTTTTTTTCTTTCACTTGTTGGCCATTTGCATATCTCCCTTGGAGACATAGCTTTTCAAATCTCTGCAGGCTGTCTTTTCCTGTTGGGTAATGATTTTGAGGGTGGGGCATGCTCCGTGGTCAGAGGTCCTCAGTGGGATGCAGATCTGTGTGCTGAGGGTTCTTTACCGGTGCTTAGCCTCTCCATTGATTCCGGTCTGCAGTGACAAAATACTATAGACCAAGTGGTTTCAACCACAGAAACTTATTGTCTCTCTGTTTTGGAAGCTGGAAGTCTGAGATTGAGATGTTAGCAGGGTTCCCTCCTCCTGATCAGGTGAAGGAAGGGTCTGTCCCCTGCCTCTCCTCTAACTGCCGTTGGATTTCTGGCAATCTGCGGATTCCCTGGCTTGGAATGTCACCACAGTCTCTGCCTTCTTCACACGGTTCTCCTGTGACACTGGTCATATGGATTAGAGGGCCCCCCAGTCCAGTATGACCTCACCCTAACCCAACTAAGGACATCGTGGCTGGATATGGTGGCTCACACCTATAATCCCAGCACTTTGGGAGGTTGAAACAGGAGGATCTTTAGACCAAGAGTTTGAGACCAGCCTGGGCAACATAGTGAGACCCCATCTCTAAAATTAGTACTTTGGGTTATGACTTCAACAAACCGATTTGGGGGGGAGACCTTCCTTGCATCTCTGATCCACTACCCAGTTGGTGTTTCCTGAGATCATAAGCCTACAAATTATGTGAACTCAAATCCTTACCCAGGGCCTGCTAAAGTTGAAACAGAAACAGGCGGGGAGTTATTGGGCATAAAGGCCGTTGTCTCTGCCCTGGCCTCTGGCTGCTGTGTCCAGACATTGGTTACTTTTCCTAAGAACTTGATATAACTTGGTAATTCTGGAGGTGGTATCTCTGTGAATTAATCTTTTACAATTTATGTGACATTTGCAGCTCTTAAAAAGAATTAGAAATGAGGTAGATAGATTAGAAGGAAATTTTTTGCCAGAATTCCATAGACTGGCGTGGATGCCATTGGAATTTCTGGATAAAAATGAGCCACTCCACTGTCTACCTCCCCCAGTGTCACCAAATGTGTCTCTGGTGACTTAGTGCTCTAGTGCTCTGGACTCCCCAGTACTTGAGGCTCTCACACGTCCTTGTGTCTGCCCAGGCAGATCCTCTACGTGGCCTGCTGTTCACCCATTCTCACACTTCTTTTAAGTTCCAGCTCAAATGTCACTTTCTATTTTTTTTTTTTTTTTTGGAGACAGAGTCTCAAGCTGTCACCTTGGGTAGAGTTCTGGGGCTTCACAGCTCACAGCAACCTCAAATTCTTGGGCTTAAGCAATTCTCTTGCCTCAGCCTCCCAAGTAGCTGGGAGTCCAGGTGCTTGCCACAACGCCTGGCTATTTTTTTGTTGCAGTTGCCATTGTTGTTTTAGCTGGCCCAGGCTGGGTTCGAACCCGCCAGCCTCGGTGCATGTGGTGGGTGCCCTGCTCACTGAGGTACGGGCACTGCCATCACTTTCTATTTTAAGTTATTCCCAAGTGAGTCAGATCAGAGAAGTTCCAGGACCTGTGTGGGAGATGTCAGTCCAGACGGGCCTTAGGGAGAAGCCCCCACTGGGAGAGCAGAGAGCAGTGGTCAGGAGAAGACAGGCACCGGGGACCCACACAAATCACATCTCTGGGTCAGACCATCACCGCCCAGCCAGGTTCACTGCTCCCGAGGGCCCAGCGCATGGGAGGAAGCCTGGGCCACGTGGAGAAGAGTTAGTATTGCAGGCACCATGTGAGGAGGCAGGGGGCAGTTCTCAAGAATGTCTCTGAGAGTGTTGGGGCAGGAATTTTAAAGATAGTTTGCGGGGCAAAGGGCTGGGGATGAACTCATAGGGTTGGAAAGCAGAAATTGTTTTCTTGTGCTGGCTAGGTTCCCAGGTCACAAGACCAGTTGGGTCAGTTGCTCGTATAGACCACTGGTCTGGTTGGGTCAGTGGGTCCACTAGAATGCAAGGCCTGGGAGATCAAGGACCAGCTTTAGGTTCTGGAATGGTGATATTATCTATGGGAGCAATGAAGAAAGCTTCGTGACCATCAGCTGTGTGACTCCTAAGCAGAGAAGACTCATAACAAAGTAAGCTGGTAACAGTGGCACATGCACACACACACACGTACACGCATACATGCACGCACACCCATTCACACATACACGCACATACACACACATATACACACACGTACACATGCACACACATACACACATGTACACACATGCACACATATGCACACATATACACATACACACATATTAAACTATGCCCGTAACTTGGCAGAGTTCAGGCCCCTGATTCAGTTCTCGCCTTGTGACCTTTTGCTAACTTTATAAAGGGTGATTTCAAAACTATGCAAACCCCCCTCCGATCCCTTAATAGTTCAGTGCCACTTGCTCAGGGTCAGGACAGGTCAGGGCTGCCTGGTTTGCATTGGTTCATCTGGCCCTGCCGAGTCTCGGGTTGAAATGTCATCACCGTTGCTGGAGGTGGACCCTCATGGGAGGTGTTGGGCCACAGGGACAGAGCCCTCAGGAACAGCCAGGTGTCACCCTCACGCAGTGACTGAGTTCTCCCTCTGAGAGCCCCCCAGGCTGCTTGTTTGTTTTTTTTTGTGATTTTTGGCCGGGGCTGCCACCTCCGGCACATGGGACCGGCGCCCTACTCCTTGAGCCACAGGCGCCGCCCCCCAGGCTGCTTGTTGAGAGGAGTGTGGCACCCACTCGTCACCACCACCTGTACTCGCCTCCTCTTCTCCTTCCCGCAGGAAGAGCCTCGGAAGCCCTCGGCAGGGCCACGAGCCAAATAATCCCCTTTTCCTTATACATTACACAGCCTTGGATATTCCTTTATACTACTGGCTGGGACGAGTGTCAAGTGCAGAGACCACAGGACCTTAGGAACTGTTCTCGTCATTTTTGATAGAGTCTACGCCATCGCTCACCCTGCAAAGGGACTGTAGCGAGGTGTCCATCCTCCGCGTCAGTCTCTCACTGCTGCCGCAACAAAGTGCTACAAGGTGCCCATGGCAAAACAAACCCAGCATCTTACAGTTCTGGGGGTGGATGCGCACCAAAGCCTGACTGCATCTCTCAGGTTCCTGAGGCTCTGGGGCGAGCAGTTTCCTCCCGTCCAGCTTCTCCTGGCAGCCTCCCCTCCCCGCCTGCCTCCACGGGCACCACTCCAGCTCCTGCTGTGCCATCACCTCTGCTCTGCTCTGCTCTGTTGCGCCCCTTCCACTCACAAGGACTCGGTGACCAGAGCAAGCCCATCCGAGGACCCGGCTTGCTCCCTTGACCTTTTGGGCCCTCTTACCGCTCAGTTACCCCACCTGCAGGCACGGGTCCAAATAGGGACAGCTGGGGGGCATCGTTATGTCCCCTCCTGTGTTTTTTTTCCCCTTGCTGTCTTGTTTGTCACATTCAGCCATTTCTAAATCTCTGGCGTTCTTCTGATTTGTACTCCCTGCCTCCCTTTATTCAACAATCGTTCTCGGAACACCCACTCGGCTAACTCACTAATTGCTGTCTGGTGTTGTGGGGACACAGCCAGTATCCAGACTCTGGCCCTCAGGGTAATATTAACAGTCAGCTTTCCTGGATGACCTTGCTACTGGTCTGAATTAAAAGGAGCTAACCTTGGAGACAGGACACTGCCACAGCCACCTCCGCTGAGTCTCTGACCTGGGGTCCTTAAAACACCATCTGAGACTCTCAGCAGGAAGCATCAGAAGTGTCACCAACACGGAGAGTGGGGCCCAGAAGCCCCGACGTGACACAGCTGGAGCAGGACGACGTGCCCCAGGTGGGCCCCTGTCACGTGTGGCCGTGCTCCCCAGGGAGCAGAAGCACAGCTTTCGGCAAGACGCCTGCCTTTCTTGGCAATCCTCCCACAAATTAGTCTCAGGAAATGCTTGACAAAACACTTGGCTCCCAAGAGAGGTGGACAGAAGTGTGATGCCACATCTGGGATTTGCTGGGGACCAACAGGTGGGAGGAAGCGGGTGAAGCAAGACCCCTGGGGGTTAGTAATGGTCTAAGCTGCGGGTCGGGGCTCAGGGGCCAGGGTGCTGGTCTCCTCTTTTGGTTTTGTTTTTGCTTGTTTCTTTTACACATTTAAGACTTTCCATAATAAAAAAAGTTAAGGGGGAATATCCCTATATTTTACCTTATGTCACTGAAACAAACTTATCATTTGAATATATCTTTACTACCTAAACACTTGCTTAGATTTGAATAAGTAAATAAATGTCGGTATATAAATGTTGGACAGTCATTTTCCGCATCCCTGGAATTGCAGCAGGGAAGGGAACTCGCTATTCTGACTGCTGCTCCCGTGGAACAGCAACGGTCTGGCCCTATCTAGAAGAGACACAAAACTCTCCAACACCATTCCGGTAGGGAGATTTAAAGGGTTACACAGACCGTCTGGGTAAGAATAATTTAACTTGAGGAAGCGAGGCTGTGGCTGTTTGTGATGGAGGTGTAGAATAATATTTAGAAATAAACATATCCTACATCAAGCACACAAAGTGAATTCATTGTGAGTTTAAAATGACTTGCTTTTCTTCCAGAGGCTTAAGGGACCTGGACCCCCCTGGGATACACGCAGAGTTGGCTTCCCTGGAGTTATTCCATAAGCCATTTCTCTGACACTGCACACCCCGTGAAGCCTGAGATCAAAGGGCATGCCGCCCTTCCTCGGAGATACGGGCCAGAGGGTTGACGTATGTTAACAACATATTGTCAGAGGTTTATGGGTACTCTGCCCTGAGGAGAAGACACAGTCGTTACTTCATACTGAGTAAACTGAGTGAATGCTTGAAGATATTCTTCCATTAACTCTGTTCCCCTGTGGCTACTTTCTTCTTTATGATTTTGTTTACACACCTGCCCAGAGATTAGTCAGTGTTTAGAAGAAGATGTTTACTGCAAAAGTGATTGTGTGGATGTGGTAACAGGATATTTCCTTTTTAGTTGATTTCAGATAGCTAAATTGAGGTAATGGTGAAAATAACAGATAATAGATTAAGTGTGTACGTGACTAGAAAGGTATAAAATCCAACCCCTAAATAAAGATCTTTGCTACACGCCATCTCATCTTGTGTAGTCTGTTTCTTGACTTAATAATTACAGGAGTGAGTTTACACCCACAGCAAAGCTGCTGTTCGTTCGTGTCTCCAGTCACGCAACAGGAGACGACAAAGGGGCTCCCAGGCGACACAGCAGCACAAACGTGGCAGGACTAGGCTGTGTGGGGTTCAGCCTTGGCGCAAATCCAAGGAAAACCACTGCAAAGTGGACATAACCTTTGGGATCCTTCATCTGCCTTTCTGGCACTCGCTGGGGCCAGCACAGCACAGGGGAAAGGCCATGAACCTTGGAACCAACTGGACTCCGCCTCTGCCCTGGTGCGCGCCCATAACCTCAGCAGTCCCATGTCCCTGCCTCTGAAATGCATGATGTCTATTCTTCAGGGATGCTGCAAGGTCACAGGCAGGTGCTATAAGGTCACAGGTTCTGCGAGGTCACAGGCAGATGCTGTGATGGTCACAGACAGGTGCTGCAAGGTCACAGGCAGGTGCTACGAGGTCACAGGCAGGTGCTACGAGGTCACAGGCAGGTGCTATGAGGTCACAGGTAGGTGCTATGAGGTCACAGGCAGGTGCTATGAGGTCACAGGCAGGTGCTGTGAGGTCACAGATAGGTGCTGTGAGGTCACAGGCAGGTGCTATGCGGTCGTAGGCAGGTGCTGTGAGGTCACAGATAGGTGCTATGAGGTCACAGGAAGGTGCTGCGAGGTCACAGGCAGGTGCTGCGAGGTCACAGGCAGGTGCTATGAAGTCACAGGCAGGTGCTATGAGGTCACAGGCAGGTGTTGTGAGGTCACAGGCAGGTGCTATGAAGTCACAGACAGATGTTGTGAGGTAACAGGCAGGTGCTGTGAGGTCACAGGCAGGTGAGTCTCTCCTATCAGGCAGTGAGGGGTTGCTAAGTCTGTAACGCCCACTCCTCTGTAGCCTGCCCGCCCCACTCTGAGCACACAGCAAGACGTGCAGACGACACTGACCATGAACTTGACCCTCGGCTGAGTGGGGAGAATGCATCGGGATCCTTGGCAGGTCACTCAACTACCCACTCAAGGCAGAGAACAGGGGCCATTCACTACTCCCCCACTGCTCTTCTTCACACCTCCAAGCCCATCTGTTCACATTCTCAGCATCACTGGGTCCATTCCCATCCCTTAAATTCTGCAGTCGCCGTCCTAGCCCAGGGTTTGACTTCCCCAGGACCTGGTCTAACTGGAGGGCTGGTCCCTTACAGTCCTTTCTCTTCATAGTAGCTGGAGGGATGTTTCTCCTTTTTAGTAATTATGAAAAATGTAAAATATTGGGCAGCACTTCTGGCTCAGTGAGTAGGGCACTGGCCCCATATACTGAGGGTGGTGGGTTTGAACCCGGCCCCAGCCAAACTGCAACAAAAAAATAGCTGGGCATTGTGGTGGGAGCCTGTTGTCCCAGCTACTCGGGAGGCTGAGGCAAGAGAATCGCCTAAGCCCAAGAGCTGGAAGTTGCTGTGAGCTGTGACACCACAGCACTCTACTGAGGGCAACAGAGTCAGACTCTGTCTCTAAAATAAAAAAAATAAAAGAAAAGTAAAATATTTACAAAAATTGAGAGTATAATGAACTCCCATGTCCTCATCATACAGCTTCAACAATTATCAACAGGGCGGCGCCTGTGGCTCATTCAGTAAGGCGCCGGCCCCATATACCAAGGGTGGCGGGTTCAAAACCAGCCCTGGCTGAACTGCGACCAAAAAATAGCCGGGCGTTGTGGCGGGCGCCTGTAGTCCCAGCACTCGGGAGGCAGAGGCAGGAGAATCGCCTAAGCCCAGGAGTTGGAGGTTGCTGTGAGCCGTGTGACGCCATAGCACTCTACCGAAGGCCATAGAGTGAGACTCTGTCTCTACAAAAAAAAAAAAACAATTATCAACCACCGGCCAATTCTGCTACATACATGCACCATCTGTTCTCCTCAACGTTCTTGGATTATTCAAAGCAAATTCCAGAAGTCATGGCATGGGGGGTGCTGTCCTTTCATGTATTTAGAATGGAATTCTGATGCTTCACACAGCTTGCAGGGGCCCAGGGGCTCTGGTCTCTGCTGGCTTCTCCAACTACAGATCCCATTTTGCTACTCCCCAGGCCCAGACTGGTGAAATCAGCCTGTTGTGTAATCCTGTCCACTGCTCAGGCCTTCAGGCTCTTTTTGATGTCCAGAAAGCCCACCTTCACTGTTCCTGTTCCTGCTGTCACTCTGCAGTCTTGTTCTCAAGGGCCTCAGGCTCAGGCAACTGTGCCTTTTTTCTACTAAAAATAGAAAAACTAAACGGGTCTTGTGGCCGGGCGCCTGTAGTCCCAGCTACTCCAGAGGCTGAGCCAAGAGAATCGCTTAAGCCCAGGAGTCTAAGGTTGCTGTGAGCTGTGACCCTACGGCGCTCTACCCATGGCAACAAAATGAGACTCTGTCTCAAAAAACAAAACCAAACCAAAATCCCCCAGTTATTTGGTTAGAAAAGGATTGCTAAAAGAAATAAATAAATCACAAAGCTACAACAAATTTAAAGATCTCAAGTGGCTTTATTTGTAATTCTAGATCAGGCAATACTTCACTCTATAATATAAAATAAGTGTTCCAGTGAGCTGAAAAGAGGTCAGCTTTATGGACAGAAAGGAGCGGAAGGAAACAGCAGCAGAGGAGGAGGAAGGTGTTAGCAGTGAGGCAAGGACAGGCAGATGGAGGCAGACTAGTAGAAAACAGCTGATGAACTAAGACCAGGTTTCTGCAGGCTACTTCTTTTGTATAAACATTAAAGCAGAGGGAACTTCCTTACTGAGGATTTAAACTGGCCTGTTAGGGAAATTGGCTGTTCTCTCTCTCTCCTGATTTCTCTGAATGTTGGACAGCATAATTTTGGGCTTGGTGACATGGAGTTTTATTACAGGTGACTCCATTTTTATCTGTTGGGCTCAATGGAGAAGCTTAGCCCATAACAATAGCACCTATAATTTTTATTGGACAACATACACCCTAGAGTTAGGTACCTCAAGAGTTAGGTAAGATGCTGGTGCAGATGTGGAGAGAAGGGACCACTTCTACATTGCTGGTGGGACTGCAAACTAATACAGCCTCTTTGGAAGGAAGTATAGAGAAAGAAACTCAAAACTCAAAGAACTCAAATCAGACCTCCCTGCAATCCCACTACTAGGCATCTACCCAGAAGAAAAAATATCATTTTATCATAAGGACATCTGCACTAGACTGTTTATTGCAGTTCAATTTACAAAATATGGAAACAAGTGAAATGCCCACCAACCCAGGAATGGGTTAACAAGCTGTGGTAGATGTATACATGGAATACTATTCAGCCACTAAAAAAGATGGAGACTTTACATCTTTTGTATTAACCTGGATGGAATCGAAGTACATTCTTTTTAGTAAAGTATCACAAGAATGTAGAAGCAAGAATCCAATGTACTCAATACTAATATGAACGCAGAAGATGATTTAATACCCACATGAGAGAAAAACTCAATTCAACTCAATGTTGGGGACAGGGAACAAGGGAGCAGGGAGAGGGTAGGAGGATGGGGGGTGGAAAGAGTCAGGTCTATGACAAAGACAATAATTTAATTACCTGAAAACTGGTCATTTCTCATGCTGTATGTAGAAGCCAGAATATTAATTAGCCAGATAATCTGTGAAGTGTCAAAACAACCAAGAGTAAAAAGGGGTTTGCTATAAAGACAATAACACCCATGGATCCCTCCCTCGGGCCAGGTGTGGAGAGACAGGGTCTCACTGTGCTGCCCAGACTGGTCTGGCACTCCTGGCTTTAAGCCACCATCCCTGCTTTAGCTTCCCAAAGTGCTGGGGTCACGGGGCAGTACCACACCCCACTTCACTATCACTGGCCTAGTTGGTAGGACTGTGGCAGTGGCTTGGTCCACTCCCAGTGCACAGCTGGCTTCTCATACCGATGGCCCTGTGCACCTGGGACAATACCACCGCTTGCTGGTGCTGCCCGCTGCCCTTCCAGGATTGTGGGGACCTGAGCAGTCGATCACTGTTGAAGAGCATGCTGCCCCTTGAGCCAGGCACGGCTGGCCCAGCTCCCTGGGCCTCTCTAGTCGTCAGCTCTGGATCAGCTGTAAGAGGTAAGCCTGGCACTGTCAGGGCGAGCTGGCCAGGGAGAGGGCCTGCTTCCGGCCTCCAGGGGAGCAGGGGACCCCATATTGGTCAGCAAGGACCATGCGATGTGGGGCTTTACTGCTTTGGTGACTCCTAGCCAGGCTGGAACCATCACCTGGGCTGACCCCAAAGTAAGTTCACCTGCATGGGCTGACCCCAGGTAAGTTCACCTGCGTCCCCACAGGGGTTGGTGCTGCGAGGCCAGGGTCTCCTTTTCTACTGCCCTCCTGACCACTGTACTAAAATGCACTAACATTCCTGTGCTCAAATTATAACTGCAATCACACTAAGTTTAAACACTCTGCCCTGTGATCTTGACAGGGTGACTAAACAGGAGCATGCCTCACTTGAGCTGTGCCCTGGCCTGTATCTGCAAATCATATACCTCTGCTGTAAAACACCCATGCTGGGCGCAAATGTGCTGACACAGTCAGCAACTGAGGCAGCAGAAGCTCTGCAGGTGACGCCCACAGGACTGCCACACGCTGGCCAACACATGAGCTGGTCACACGGGAACTAGGCCTGCTGGACTGGTGCCTACCTGTGGCTCATGTCTGGTCTATCAAAGTTAGGTTATTTCACTTTTTACAAGTTTTACTTCTAAAGCAAAACCAACAGGGCGGGGCACGGTAGCTCACACCTGTAATCCCAGCATTTGGGGGGATGAGGAAGGAGGATCACCTGAGGCCAGGAGCGGAGTACAGTGACGTATGACCACACCCCTGCACCCCAGCCAGGGCAATTGAGCAAAAGCCTGTTTCCAAAAAATATATATAAATAAAATAAAACAAAACAAAACAGGTACTTCTGCTGGTGCTCCCCAAACACCCTCACTATAGAGGCTCTAGCAATCCTTGTGATGCCTCCTGGCATCTCAGGACCACTTACAATGGCCACCAGCTGCTCCAGGCACTCTAATAGCAAATATTGCCCTGCAGACCTCACGCTACCACCACTAAAACAGCGAGTGGCTTGCTCCCAGCTGTCTTGGGTATGGAGGCTTGTCATAGAGCCCAGCCTGTGACCTCCACACCCAGCTGGCCCTTGTGATTTGGGTGGTGGTTACAGCACTTTACTAGCACAGCACAGGTGTGCAGGCCTCCCTAAGACAAGATGGACCAAACCTGGGTGGTCTGGCAGATCCCACCTCAGGAGGGGACGCCCCCCACTCTCTGTCCTCAGTCTCTGACCAAGTTCCAGGGCGCTGGGAAAGCTGTCTCTGCACCCGACCCGTTGGCCCCCTGGGAAGCCCCACAGGACTGGCTGAATATAGTGGCCTGACAGGGCATGGCACTGCTCCCACTCAGCACACATGCCCATCTCCAGGCAGTCACCTTAGCTCTGGTTGTCCCAGTCAGCAAACACGTTGTCTTCACATTTACTATAAACTATTGGCCAAACCTAAACATTTTTCCATTCCCTCCAAAGTAAAACATTCTGGGAATCTCTTGCCTTACACACACCCAGAAACTAAATCAGAAGGCCACTTTCCCCGTGCACTGAGGCCACAACTGAGGCCTGGCTGGCTCACGCCTTATTCCCCTGCAGAGTCCTGGCAGTTCAGCCCATCAGCAAGGCACACAGAACAAGGGCGGGCACACCTGACAGGCAGACGCTGCTCTCACCTCCCTAAGTTCTGCCTAAAGGTAAACTGCTGAGGGCCACTAGCTGCCCCAGGGCCTTACCCTGTTTTTCATAAACTTTTGATCTCACCCTCATCTCCCAAAGGCTGAAGTGAGTGAAGAACACAGTCTCTGGGAACTTAGGACCACAGGCCCGGCTCCTGCTCATCCCACGTGCCAACTGAGCCCAAACTCGCCCAGAACAAGCCCCGCCGGGGAAGGTGCACTGGGTTCTGCTGCTGCCATCACGAGAGCAGGGCAGGGGTTGTCCTGGGTTTACAGCCAGAGGCCAGACCCTCCGGAGGCCACTGTCTCAACCAATTATGAAAAATGATGGGTGGCGCCTGTGGCTCAAGGAGTACGGCGCCGGCCCCATATACCAGAGGTGGTGGGTTCAAACCCATCCCTGGCCAAAACTGCAAAAAAAAAAAAAAAAAGAAAGAAAGAAAAATGCTGACTCGATCTGACAATTTCAATCAGTGTAACCTAATTCTTTATGCCTTCAATGAATCCCAAACAATAAAAAAAAAAAAAAAGAAAAGAAAAACGCTGAAGCCCACGTAACTTGGGTGGACACTCACGTTCCAAATAGCATCACCCTGGCCCAAAATCTCACCACTGAAGATGACGTTGCCTGCCAACATTCCCCCAACCCAAGACCTCGGTGTCGAGGAGGTTTCACCCCGACACTGAACACTCCCCCAGTGTGGCGTGGAGGGCATGTCCTGAGGCAGAGAACGGATGGAGGACACTTGTTCCTCCTGGACACAGTCTGCCACCCCCACTCCACAGGCCTGAAGGGAGCTCTGACACAGGTCACTGAAGTGAGAGAAGGTGATTGCTTTCCCCGGTGTCCAACTGTCTGGCCCCTGGGGAGAGGACCCCCCCACCCGTCATCTCCCCCAGCTCCCCCAGCTTCCCACCAGTCTCTCCCACATCTCTAAGACACCACCCCGTACTCCCCAGTGGTCGATAATCACCCTGCAGCTGCCACTGCACGGGCATAGGGGACCGTAGCTGGTGCTGACAGGGCCGTGTCACCTCAGCGCCCACTTTCCAGCCGAAGTTTAACTGTCTCAGGCCAGAAGCAGGGCTCAGTCACCCTCAGCAGTTTCCAATACTGTGCCTCACCCAGGAGGAGCCAGCTTGTGGCCAGAGATAAAACTCACAAGCATCTCTCCCACCCAGCAGACTGGGCTCCCCACTTTCCTGCAACTTTCCTTTATTTTATGTTGATTATTTATTTATTGATACTAAGTCTCGCTCTATTGCCCTGTGTAGAGTGCTATGGTGTCACGGCTCACGACAACCTCAAACTCCTGGGTTCAAGGGATCCTCCTGCCTCAGCCTCCCGAGTAGCTGGGATTACAGGCGCCCGCCACGACGCCCAGCTATTTTTGGTTATTGTTGCAGTTTGGCCGGGGCCAGGCCTGAACCTGCCACCCTTGGTATATGGGGCTGGTGCCCTACCCACTGAGCCACAGGCGCCACCCTGGATTAGTGACATTTTTAGGGCCTAGTAGCTGTCTTGTGAGAAGTGGCCACTACATTGGACAGACAGCCCAGCGCACTCGGGGTGGGGGAATTGACAGTTACTTTGCAATTTAAATCTCAAAATAATGCTATTAAAAGGCTGGGCACAGTGGCTCATGCCTGTAACCTTAGCACTCTAGGAGGCCGAGGTGGGTGGATTACTTGACCTCGCAGGTTCCAGACCACCCTGAGCCAGAGCGAGACCCTGCCTGTAAAGATAGCCGGGCGTTGTGGCAGGCACATGGAAGGCTGAGGCAAGAGAATTGCTTGAGCCCAAGAGTCTGAAGTTGCTGTGAGCTATGACACCACAGCAATCTACTGGAGGCAACAATGTAAGACTCTGTCTCAAAATAACAATAATAATAACAACAACACTATTAAAGACTTCTGGCAGAAGTTGAATTACAGTGTGCACATCCTGGGCTTCTCCAGGAAGTCCACTGATAGGAAAAAAATAATAATGACAACAATAAAAAGACCAGACCAGGAAAGAGCTACAACATCCTCAGCCAGGCTGTCGTAAAGGGAGGAGTAGCCTCAGCACTCCGCCCCTTGGCTGTAAAAGTGCCTGATCTAGTAGTTATCAGATGTTCCCAACACCACGAAGGCTGTCAAGACCCTGGGCTGAAGAAAAATGTGGACAGATTAGAAACGTGACCGAGAGCCCTGCAGCTGGAGATGAGGCGATGTGTGGGTGAAGACAGTGGCTTTGGGGAGGGTGTGAGAACTCTGCTCTAACAGGGAATCTGAGTCTTGGTAACAAAGGACAACTGTAACCAAAGGAGCGTTTGTTTGGCTCTTGCTCCTGGTTTCCAGGCCCTGGTCACGCCGTGAGGAACGTGGGTCTCTTTATTGCACCATGGTGGAGTGAATGGCTCTACATACTCAATTCCTGGTTCTGCTATTTACAAAAGAGTGGCTTGAGCAAGATATTCAATCTATCTGTGCCTAAGGCTCGTCTATAAAATGGGGATGATAAAATCTGGGATAGTTTTAAGGATTAAATGAGGTGATACGCATAAAAACTTTGAACCAAGCCTCGTCCATGTTAACTCCCCATAACTGTTAGCCATTAAAAATCAAAACAAGGCATATCCAATAGCAACAGAACTGTGGGCAGACACAGAGGAAAGTGTGAAGTGAGCATGGGGAAGGTGGGGCTGATGATACAACCGAATTCATATTTTTTTCCCTCTGTGCTCTGGATTCTGACTCAGTGAAGTGGTAGTCCCAGCTATTGGGAGCCTGAGTTCGGGCAGCCTCATTAGTCCTCCTTAAACACAAAATCCCAGGACAAAACATTTACTATCTAGGAATCTTTAAATTTGGCCACAAGTACCTCCTTGGGCAACTTGCTCAACTAGAGGGCAATTATCCCGCTGAGAAAAACAACAACATAAATGACTTGGGAGGAGTGTCCTGGGGCAATCCACCGAGCCTCTCCAGATTGTTTTTGAACAAAAGCAGCAGATAGAATCCTTCACCTATAGAGATAAGTACAGAAAGAATGCAATTTAGGTCACATACACAGTACAACTTAGTGTCAGACATTGAAGAACATTTGAGAAAAATATTTCATTCAAAGAATTTAAAAGAAACCTATATATTCTTTACGAAAGAGCTTCAAGAGATTAAGAAAAATCTGGGAGTAAAACAAAGTAAACTGGCATTAGCCAGGAAAGAAATAGCTGAAGGGAAAAAGGACTCAGGAGGCCTGGTATCCTTCCAAGTGGAAGTTCCTTGTAAACTCTAGACATCCAGAGACAGTGTAAAGTAAAGAATTCAGAACCGGGAAGACTTTGACTTAAAGGATTGTTGGTGAGTACTGACTCTATTTAAATATGGAACTACAGTAACAATAGCAAGAATTATAACTGCAGAGCAGAGTGAATGAGGGGCAGGGCTGAAACCCACAAATATAAACAGGCAGGGGAAGCGGCAGGCTGGCTGGGCCTTTGGGCCAAGTCACCAGCGGAGAGGCCTTCACTGGAGCAGCCTCCAAGGTGTGGGGCAGCATTGCTCCCGCTCCCTGTTCTGCCCAGAGATTCCGTGAACTTCTCTTTAAAAAATATTTTTCTTGGGCGGCACCTGTGGCTCAGTCAGTAAGGCGCCAGCCCCATATACCAAGGGTGGTGGGTTCAAACCCGGCCCCAGCCAAACTGCAACCAAAAAATAGCCGGGCGTTGTGGCGGGCGCCTGTAGTCCCAGCTACTCGGGAGGCTGAGGCAAGAGAATCGCTTAAGCCCAGGAGTTGGAGGTTGCTGTGAGCTGTGTGATGCCATGGCATTCTACCGAGGGCCATAAAGTGAGACTCTGTCTCTACAAAAAAAAAAAAAAAATTTCTGCTTAAATTAGCTATAGTGGATTCTGTTGTTTATCATTAAGACTCTGACTGATAAACCGGTCAAATAAACTTTAAGGAAGATGTGTGTGGTCAAAGCATTAAGTATATGGTTGGGATAACATTCCTACCAAGTGTAGGAAATGTTATTCCCACCTTTTGAAAGGGAAATTTTTGGCAGTCCCTATGACCCAGAAATTCTTCTAGGAATTTACCTTACATATTTAAACACATTTTCATCCATTCAACAAGTATTTTTTAAGCACTGTGCAAGGTACTAGAGACATTGCAATAAACAAAACCTTCTACACTCGGTGGAGTGGCACCCTGGGGTGGAAAGTGGAGGGAAGGCAGCCAAGAAGGGAAACACACAGGGCACCTATGTCAGAACACAGAAAGTGCTAACTGGGGGCAGAAAACAAGGGGAGGGGCTGGGAGGGAGCAGGTGCATCATAACCGGGGTCAGGGGTCAGGGAAGAATTTTGTGCAAGTAAAGACTGGAAGGAGGTAAAGGATTGAGTCAGGGGGTGTTTGGAAGAAGAGAGTTCCAAAAAAGGAAACATCGAGGGCAAAGGTTGGAAGGCAGAAGCCTGCCCAGGACATTAAAACTAGCAAGGAAACTGGTGTGACTGGGGCAGAATACAGAAGAGACGTGGGGGGAGACCCAGACAGTCAAGGGCAATAAAGACAGACACTTGCTGGCCGTTGCAAGAACTTTGATTTTTAAAATTTTTATTTATTGGGTGATGCCTGTGGCTCAGAGGAGTAGGCGCCAGCCCTATATGCCGGAGCTGGCGGAAAAAAAATATATATATATATATTTATTATTATATATATCTTTTTAGAAATAGGGTCTCACTCTGTTGCCCAAGCTAGAGTGCAGCAGCGCAACCACAGCTCAAACTCTTGGGACTACACGTATGCACCACCAGACCCAGTTAATTTTATTTTTTGGTAGAGATAGGGCCTTGATATGTTGCCCAGGCTGGTCTGGAACTCCTAGCCTCCAAGTAATCTTCCTGCCTCAGCTGCCCCAAGTGCTGGGATTTACAGGTGTGAGACACTGCATCAGGCCAGAACATTGGTTTTTACTCTGAATGAGTGGGAAGCACTTGCTCAGAGGTTCTGAGTCCAGAGGAGTAGCCTCTGACCCACATTTTAACATGACTAGTCTAGCAGCTGTGCTGAAAATGCGCTGAAGGAGGGCCATTCGGGAGGCTATTCCAATAATTCAGTCAAGAGATGGATGGTGGCTTGGACTTGACTGTGGGGAACAGGGGTTAGTAGAGGGAAGAAATGGTCAGATTACACAAGGGAGCAAAACCACACCTAGGGACCAAGATGTTCAAGGCCTGTCATTTGTAACTGAAAAAAATTAGAGACAACCTCAATATCCAATACTAGAAATGGGTTAAAGATACTATGGTACATCCACTTTTTTAACTTAAAAACTTCTATATTGGCTGAAATGTGTTATTTTTTAAATTAGATGAATATTCATGCTATTCAACAAAATTATGTTTCTGGACCATTAAAATATCTTGTTTGACAATTAAAAATGCAAACTGGGGCTCGGTGCCCGTAGGTAGCACAGTGGTTACGGGGCCAGTCACGTACACTGAGGCTGGCGGGTTCGAACCTGCTAAACAACAGTGACAACAGCAACAACAAAAAAATAGCCAGGCATTGTGGCAGGAACCTGTAGTCCCAGCTACTGGGAGTCTGAGGCAAGAGAATCGCCTAAGCCCAGGAGTTTGAAGTTGCTGTGAGCTGTGACGCTACAGCACTCTACTGAGGACAACATAGTGAGACTCTGTCTCAAAAAAAAAAAAAAAAGCAAACTAGAAGCATTGGCATAAGCGTTTCTTGCTTATAAAAGAGTTCCATGCCAAATGGAAGGTGCACCTGGCCTGTTAGGCCCACGCAGAGCTGACGCTTTTATTCTCGCGTCTAGGTTTTGGTGGAGTAGATGTAGTCTATGAAAAGAAGAAACAAGATGCTTTTAAACTGAATTTGCTGTTAGAAAGCATCCAAAATTTGAATGAACAGTAAGACTTGTGCCGGGATAAAGCTGAGACGAACGCGGGACTCTGAACCTTCAGGGACCCGCGTGGTGGAGGCCGCAGATGGGCAGGGGAGGGTCCACTGCACGTCTAGTCTTTACTACAAAACAACTGCTGACTTCTCAACACAATGTAGCTCCCCAGCGTGGCCCCAGGCCCGCGGCTGCCCTCGGTGGACGGTCTGGAACTCACACCACGCCCTGCACCCGCACGGTTGGCTGCACTGGTTTCCAGGCTTCCTTCGGGAAGGGCCGCACCTGTCGCGCCGCGTGGGGGAGGGGCCGGCGGGCGTTGTCGCCCGCGACCGAAGACCGAGCAGCGGCGGGGTCCGTCCCCGACCCACCCCCAGCGACGTGGACTCCGAGCCGGAGCGAGGGCCGTCCTCGCCCCCCAGTGCGAAGTCCGCGGCCCCAGGTGGGAGCTGCTCCTCTCGGACTCTCCCTCCGACCTCACCATGACCCCCAGCCGGGGACCCTGAGGGCGGAGCCTGCGGCGGCAAAGTGCCCGGGTCCGCTCTGCCCGACGCGGTGGGGTGAGGGAGGAGGGAGGGCGAGGACGGAGGGGGAGGGTAGGGGGGAGGAGGAGGAGGCAGAGACAGCAGCGCCAGGTGCGTTTCCCAGCCCCCACCCCCGACCGCGGGCGCGCCGCGCTTTCTCCCCCGCCGGCAGGCGGCGCCCTCCCGCCCGGCCCGGCCCGGCCCAGCGACGCCCGGGCTTCCCCTCCCGGAGCCCGCTGGGCCCCTGCCACGAGCGCGGGCGGGGCGGGCTCGCCGGGCTGGGCCAGCTCGGCAGGTGCGGACTGCGGTCGGCGGTGAGTGCGGGCGTGGGCTAGCCGCGTCCTTCCCGCCGCGGGGCCGGGGTGGCAGCAGCCCCCGAGCCGCCCCGGCCGGCCGCTGGGCGTCTGGGAGGGGAGGAGCGTCCCTCCGGGAACCTGGGGCCTCCTGCGTCGGGCAGGTAGCCGCGCGGCCTAGGGGGGTGGGGCAGGCCGCGAGCCGGGGCGGCTCCGGGTGGAGGGCGGTGTCCCCCCGCCGCGCTCAGGTGCTCCCGGTTCCGGCCTGGCGCGCTGCGGACGGCGCCCGGACCGGGGTTGGGCTGGAGGTTGCCGGGCGGTTCTCCGTAGTTGGGGTGACCCCGCGCTGCCGGCTGAGTCCTCCCGCCCAGGCGACCTGGGACCGGCCGCAGCTCCTCCGCACCCCGCGCGGGCGGCCCCGCGACCTGGGCGTTCCGTCGGGTCGGGAGGACACGGGCCGCGCAGCCCCGGAGCTGTGCAGGCGCCTCGGGTAAGGGCGGGTGTCGCGGAGAGGCGCGGTGTCTGCTCCCGGGCTGGCGGGGTTTCCCTGCCGTGGTCAGTGGTCCCACGAGCGCGGCTGTCTGCACTGAGGTCCCCGGACCTGCGGCGGGCATCGCCCAGCTGGGTGACCTCGCGGGACCTGCGGGGGTTAACGCGAGTGGGGGGCGCTCTGCGGCTGGCGGCGTGCGGGCCCCGGATCCTGATTCGGTGAAGGAATGTTCTGTAGAAAGTTGAGATGGTGAAGGAAGTTTGTATTGATTATTTGATAGACTTAAGGATAGTAGCTCAGTTTAGTTACTTTCGGTAATGGAGTCATGATGATGGTTTCTAAAACCCTTGTAGAGGTGTAGACTGAAATTAAAACACAGGTTGAGGATTTGTTTCAAAATAATCCAGTTTGGGGAACGCTACTGACAAGTGTGGGAGGACCCATAGGGCGGGCGGCGGGCGTGGCGGTCCCCGCGCTGTGGCTGCTGCTGCGCCTTGCGGGTTTCTCTCCGCGCGGCGCCGCCGTCCCGGGGCGTCTCTGCAGGGGGCGCTCGGCGCTGCCGGAGGCGAGACCCGGGGCTGCCGCCCGCCCTGCGAGTCTTACTCCAGGGTCAGGGCTGCCTCTCCAGACTGCAGTCAACTAAACCCGTCCTTTTTTCCCTTCTGGGGCTGCCCATTTATTTTGCCCAGAAGGCCTGGGGTTTGCTGAGCGCCGCAGAGCTGAGCGGATCAAGCTGATGCAGGTGGAGGCTGCGTCAGCTTTTTTTGCACAAAGGGCATTAGCGAGCCTGGGGGGCCGAGTCGCCTGCAGCGGGGAGGGCCGTGTAAAGTGCGTGAGCAGTTTTTCCACATTGCCCAGAGTTCAAGTTAGTGAATACACCGTGTGTATACTTAGGGTTTGTGCATGTTTGGAAACTTTGTTTACATCAGGGTTTACATTATAAAAACAAAGCAGGAGATGAGTGGAGATCTACTTATTACTTGAAAGAGATCCGTGTTGCACGGCCTTTTTGTTTGCTTTGGGGTTCACACGTAAATATCTAGGAAAGGAGCAACTCTAGAAATTCTGCGCAGTGTGGACACGGTTCTGTTCAACAACCTGGCTTCGCGGGGGAGAGGAGTAGTGTCTATATCAGCGGTTCTCAACCTTCCTAATGCCGCGCCCCTTTAATGCAGTTCCAAAGGGGTCCCGACCCACAGGTTGAGAACCGCTGAACGTGTTCATCTAACTTGCTCTTTACTGTCTTTTCCAGATTTATCTTGTAATTAATTCCTACTTGTTCTGTCCCGTCATGCTTGCTTAGTAATTTGGAAGAGCTGTTGCGGTTACTTCCTGAAAGGTAACCCAGAGTTTTTAGTAGCTTCAGTGCAACTGAATTTTAATGCCTCTTTGATTTAAAGAGAAAAAGAGCCAAACGTTGGTTGACAGTGAAAAGTTGAAATGTTAACTGAACCCCCCTTGGCCTCACTCTGCACCTTGCCCATGTAGATTAACGCCAGAATGTAGCAAAGTAATTAGAGAACTAACCAAAATCCATGTTGCCACCCACGGAGATTCCTCTGCCCACTGCCCAGGAGACGTCCAGAGAAGTGGGGAGAGGGGAGGAATTTCTCAAACCGCAGCTCTGAGATCTGGGGAGACAGGGTTTTAAAAGAGTTTGGTGGACAGAGGGCCAGGCGATCAGCGTCTGCTAATCAGCTGGTTTCAGGCAGAACCATCAGCCACTGCCCAGGTGGGTCATCCAGTTCACTGGAATGCAGGGCCTGAAAACTGTCTTAAAAACTATCCTCGGTTCCAAACAGGTGATGTTTCCTTTGGAGAAGAGTTAAGAAAGCTTTACAACTACCAGCTCTGCCCTCTGAAGTAGCCATTATAGAGAGACAAGGGGACACTGGCTGCTGTCAAAGGAGGGGACAGTGGCTGATTATTCTTATTTTAATAAGCCTGTCCCTTCACAGAGTTTGGGGGTCCTTACTGTAGTTCTCACTTTCCACCCCATCATCAGGATGGTTTTACTTATGGTTGGAAAATATAGTGATTTCCTGATGGTACTTAAGTGAAATTGGCTTGTGGTTCCATTTTTTTGAACTGTTAAGTGACTTTATTTTCTACCTCAATTTCCTGTCTAGTTCCCTAAAACAAGAGTATAGAAAGAGGAGGGCGGCGCCTGTGGCTCAGCGGGTAGGGCGCTGGCCCAAACCCAGCCCCGGCCAAACTGCAACAAAAAAATAGCCGGGCGTTGTGGCAGGCACCTATAGTCCCAGCTACTTGGGAGGCTGAGTCAAGAGAATTGCCTAAGCCCAAGGATTTGGAGGTTGCTGTGAGCTGTGTGACGCCACGGCACTCTACCGAGGGCGATAAGGTGAGACTCTGTCTCTACAAAAAAAAAAAAAAAAGAGTATAGAAAGAGGAAAAATAATTGCAGGGCCCTTAGGGACCAGGCAGTGACCTCATTCCAACTGTCCTCTGTAGAGGAGATTGGACTCTGGAGAGTTGGTCGCTGACAACCATTTGAAGGAATTACCACAGTGTGGCTGTCTTCTGTGTTCTTGAGGGTGGAAACGCATTAGGAAGGCACGTTGCTCCTCTGTTGGGTAGAAATGATAGGAAAGGGTGTTGGTATCGGGACAACAGTCCCCCCGCCCCTATACTGGTGAGGGTGGTGGAGCTGGAGCATGCTGGCCCTGAGCAGATGAGCCCACTGAAATCTGAGACTAACACTTGTGGTAGCCGTTTCTTTCTTTTTTTGAAGTCATTACATTTTAATGAAATCAAAAGCATAAAGAATCTTCAAACTTCTGAAAATATCCGAAAGTTCTCTTCAAATTCGTCTAGAATTTGCTTTTTTTCCATCGTCTAAATAAGACTTTTTCCTTAAGCATTAATATTCAAGACATATATATCGGCTTTCTAGTCAATACATGTTTTTTTTTTTTTTATTGTTGGGGATTCATTGAGGGTAGCCATTTCTTTTTTTTTTTTTTTATTTTTTTTGTAGAGACAGAGTCTCACTGTATGGCCCTCGGGTAGAGTGCCATGGCGTTACACGGCTCACAGCAACCTCTAACTCTTGGGCTTACGCGATTCTCTTGCCTCAGCCTCCCAAGCAGCTGGGACTACAGGCGCCCGCCACAACGCCCGGCTATTTTTTTGTTGCAGTTTGGCCGGGGCTGGGTTTGAACCCGCCACCCTCGGCATATGGGGCTGGCGCCCTACTCACTGAGCCACAGGCGCCGCCCGAGGGTAGCCATTTCTTTAAGGGACTGGGTGGAAATGTTCTATTAAGAGTCATGCGGTCTTCACACACTCAATTTGTAATTCTCATAGATCCAAGCTGGGTATCATCAGCCTCGTTTGCAGATGGGAATTGTGGCTGGAGGGTAACTGTCTTGCTGCCGGTAAGGGGGGAGCCGGATTCAGACCTGCCATCCTCAGACTTGGCGTCTATGCCATTTCTGACTGCCCCACACTATCTTCAGCAGGCAGGAGGGGACACACCCCGGGGGAGTCCCAGCAAACTGTCCTTTATCCACGCCCTGCTGCCCTGGTGACAGACCGGCACATGGGCCTCATCTACCCCATGGAGGTGTTTTGTCAGGCCAGCAAGAGTTAAAAAGAAAAAAATGGAGCCAACTGTGAAAATGGGGAGATTCAAGTATTCTGTCCCCAGAATCCCTCGAGGCAGCTCTAGTGAAGCTTTTTTTTTGGGTGGTGGGTCCAGCCTCAGTGTCCCTCCTGAGGTGCTCCCTAGGTCTCCTGCCCAGCCCTGAGGTGCTCCCACCGGCCCAAGTGGCTGTCTGCCGCACTCTCATGACCCTGTGCCTGTCTCTTGGAGGGGCTCTTGTTTGAAGGACGAGGGGAAAGTGCTGTTTAGAGGAAGGGACGGTCCCCAGCCTGCTGTGCAGGCTTCACGTCAGAATCCGAGCTCTGCATCTTTTTCTTGAGTCCTTCCTGGTTTCTCATTTGCGCAGACTGAGTCTGCCACGCCAAAGGGCTACAGCAGCAAAACTCACCTGCAGGCAGGCCACCCAAACCCCTCCCCGGTCACTAATCCTGGGGCAGGAAGGGGGTCCTAGGACAGGACACCAGGCAGCCCTGCCTCAAAGATTCTGGGGGCTGAGGTTGTGCTCGCTCTGAGCTGGGCTGGCCTCGCTGAGGGTGCAGAGGCCCCACTCCACTTCTCTGCTCATCAGAAGGACAAGTCTGCTCTCCACTCACAGCTTAGATGTGGCCCCTAGAAAGCGCTGCAGGGGGGAGGGGTGGAGGTGCCCATGTGCCCCCAGCCTTCCAGGGTTTCTGTACTGGAGTCCAAAGGTGGCTTGGTCTCTTCACCTGTGTCTGGAGCTTCGTGACAGGAAGCGCCGCCTAGATCTCAGCTTTCTTCCCAGAGTTCTGAGTATTCACGGCCTTGGAGGTGCTTGGCGGGGGGTGGAGAATGGGAAGAGGCCTTGGAGAGTGGCTTGGAGGTGCTGCTTTTTCTGGGTTTTTGTTGCTAGAGCTGTGGTGCAAGGCCTGATGTGTGCCAGGCACTAGGGGCTGGAGGACACGGGGGCTCCCAGCTCCCGTGTGTCCCCAAGAAACAGGTTCAGAGGCTCAGCCTTTAGTGAATGCTGGGCTGTGGGCTGGGCACTCTCCGAACCCAGGGTGAGAGTGTTGGGGGGTGCGCCCTCCTGTGGTCCCTAACTGGCTGGCTGAGGGAAAGTAGCTTGATCATTAGCCAGAGCAAACAAAGGCGAGGCCCAGAGCCTGGTGAGCAGTCAGCCCCAGTGGGTGTGGCCCCGGGCCTCCCACCACCTAACCATGTGACCTTCATCTGCTTTTTAACCTCTGTTCCTGAGTCCCTCCGGTAGAGTGGATGTGTGGATGACACCCACCCTGCAGGCCTAGAGGACTGAGTCCCTCCAGGCAGGGTGGACGTGAGGATCATGCCCACTTCTCCAGGTGCTTGGGACAGCGCCTAGCAGGAATGGGGTCCTTGTGGGTCACTGTGCTGTTGGGTCCCAGGCTTCTTACCTGCACTTTCATTTGGGGGAGATTTTCCACACGTGGGGGGAGGAAATTCTTTCTGGCTCTGACCTCTTTTCATTGAGCTGTGGGTTCTCATCTGTTTGCCACGTGGCCTTAGGGAAATGTTCTCGTGACATTCACAGGGTGTTAGGTGCCGCAGCCACTCTGCAGCGATGGGAACTGGGCCAGAGCTGGGCTTTGTCCCGTGTTCATGGATTAGAAACTGCACCCACAGGAGAGGGGACGGCGACCCCTGGCATTCCTGTGGGAGTAGCCCCTACCCCCACCCCTAGGCAAAGGGCAGCCCAGCCTCAGTGGACCAGGTGCCACCACCTGGCAGGGTCTGAGGCTGGGTCTTGGGGCATCTGTGCCTGTCCTCTGGGCCGAACACACCTGTTAGACAGATCTGGAGGGGGTGAGAGACCAGCATTGAGTCCTCACCCTGTGCAGGGAGGCGCTGTCAGCTTGCCGTGTTGAAATCACAGAGCTCCTGGGTTGGCAGGTTAACTCTCACCCTGGGAGAGTGCTACACTGTTACCTGATAGTCAGCTTGGTGGTTTCTGAAAGGGCTGTGGAGTGTGGCCTTCACCCAGATGCAGGTTTCTGTCTGCGTTTGTTTCTGCTGCCTTTGCCACCTGTCATAGGTACAAGGGTGACTGAGGTTTAGACCAGAAAGGAGGCCAGACATGGGGACATGCAGTGGGTTCCATTTTACTTCACTGGAGAGGGTGACGTGGGCTCTTATTCCTGAGATCCTCCCTAAGGCGGGTGTCCCCTGTTGACAGCCCTTGCCCAGGTTCCTTCTGCGGGGGTCCAGGAGGAGGACAGAGGTAGGCTGTGCGTGGTCCCTGGTCCCACCCCGGGTGCAGACAGCCTGCTTCTCCTGGCCCTTCGCCACCTCCACCCACACTCACACACTGCCCACGGGAGCCTGGGAGCTGTCCCAAAGGCCCCTTGCCTGTGCTCCTGGCTCATCCCTCACGTGGGTACCCTGGTCACCTGCCACCCGCCACCCTTGTCAGATCCTGCTTATTTATTTATTTAGTCACTATGTTGCCCTCGTTAGAGTGCTGTGGCATCACAGCTCACACCAACCTTAAACTCTTGGGCTTAAGCAATTCTCTTGCCTCAGCCTCCCAAGTAGCTGGGACTACAGGCGACCGCCACAACGCCCGGCTATTTTTTGTTATAGTTGTTGTTGTTGTTTAGCAGGCTGGGGCTGGATTCAAACTCACCAGCCCTGGTATATGTGGCCAGTGCCCTAACCACTGAGTACAGGCACTGAGCCTCTTCAACTTTACTGTATGCTGGAAAGTTTACAGGGAAAAGTCTTCTTTAACTTCAGAATTATTTTGACTCACAATTACTTTGATTCAAAATTAGAACACATCTTGGGAGAAAAAACTGACAAAATACATAGGCAAATTTTTTTTTTTTTTTTTTTTTGTAGAGACAGAGTCTCACTGTACCACCCTCGGGTAGAGTGCCGTGGCGTCACACGGCTCACAGCAACCGCTAACTCTTGGGCTTACGCGATTCTCTTGCCTCAGCCTCCCGAGCAGCTGGGACTACAGGCGCACGCCACAATGCCCGGCTATTTTTCTGTTGCAGTTTGGCCGGGGCTGGGTCCGAACCCACCACCCTCGGCATATGGGGCCGGCGCCCTACTCACTGAGCCACAGGCGCCGCCCTACATAGGCAAATTTTTACTCTGTGAGCTTTTTAAACTCTCATTGTTCACTAGTCCCTAAGATGAAAACACTTCTAAGACGTACTCACTCAGCCCCCAGGAATGATGCCAATCATAGGGATATGGGTCAATGTCACAAAGAAGCCATGAATCCCATCATGGCAACCTTCTGGCATTCTATCAGGTTGGTACCTCTTCCAGGCAGCCTGAGTGAGCCCTTCACAAACGGCATCACCCCATCCAAGGTGCCTGCCTGGCAGCCACTGAGATGCTGAAGAAATCTTTATGACCCCCCCTCCAGGGTCCAACAACATGGACATTTTGCATATTTCCCTTTTCTTTTGTTTTGCTTTGCTTTTGTTTTTTACAAATTTAATAAATTTTAGCCTTTTGTAAACATTGGTTAGCATTTTAACATATACTTGCCATACTAATTAAAACTTGTTATTTTTTTGTCTATAAATATCATTTTGAATGAGTGCATGCTTTTTTACTTTCTTAGTCATTCCCTTAAAATATTAGAGAACAAGAGAACGTAAGAGGATTTTATTTATTTTATTTTTTTTGAGACAGTCTCACTGTGTCGCCCTCGGTAGTGCTGTGGCATCACAGCTCACAGCAACCTCAAACTCTTGGGCTTAAGCAAGTCTCTTGTCTCAGCCTCCCAAGTAGTTGAGACTACAGGTGCCCAGCTATTTTTTGTTGCAGTTGTCATCGTTGTTTAGCTGGCCTGGGCTGTGTTTGGACCTGTCATGGTACCATAACCACTGAGCTATGGGCACCGAGCCAAGAATGCTTATTTTCTATACTGTAAATCATTCTAAGTTGAATGTACCAAAACTTTCGATCCCATTTCACATTTAGGTGAGTTCCTATAGGAATAATTACTCAAAGATTCTGAACATTCACGTTTCCTTTCTGATGGCACTGTAAAGGGTGCAATATGCCCCGTACCCTCACCCGGTAGAGATGGCTCGTGTACCCGGGAGTCCCTCCGGAAGACGTGCCATCTGAGTCTTCACTATGTGTGGCTGATGGGCTGCCACCTGGGAGCCTGTCAGAATGCAGAATCTCAGGCCCACCCCAGATATGCCAAGTCAGAATCTGTTAATTTACAAGATCCACATTCAAGTTTGAGAAGCATTGGTCTATAAAGGCCCTCACCTTATCAGTCATGGGTGGCCTGGCGGGAATTACCTCTGATCTGTGTGTGTACATAGTTTTTCCTGATTACCAAACACTGGGGTAATGTTATGTGTACCACTGATTCTCAGCTGCCCAGGCCTGGCGCCAGAGCCTATCTGAGGGCAAGAGCAGGCTCCCTCAGTGACACAGGTGAGTGATAAGGAGGGACTCGGGGGTGGGGTGGGGAAATTCCTCCTTCCCGTGAGCAGCCCTGGCACACACAGCTTCCTCTCACTTCTAGAATTTAACACTGTGTCACTTAAACACAGAACCTCTGTAGGTGACCACCCAAGGGACTGTGACAAGCTGGCCAACGTACGGAGGGTCAACATAGGCACTAGGCCTACTGGACTGATGGCAAACGTGTGCATATCCAGTCTCTGAAAATTAGGTCAATTAAGTTGATGTTAACTGTGTTCGTCTTCCCATTCTGTTTGTTAAACTTTTCTGAGATTGTGCGATACAACTTCTCATTATAATAAAGTTATTAACCTTTTACTGTCAACTCCTGAGTGCACAGAGGACTTTCAGGAGCTACATAAGGTGTCAGATTAAATGTAGATGAGAATTCAGCTATCTGCTGTTAAGCCAGCAATTTGTAAAACACTGCTTACCTAAAATTCTTGTCTGGTAGAGTAATCTTTCATTAAAAAACATTTATCTTATCCTGCAACTAGTGTCAAGGGTCCCAAGGCCAAACCTGTTAGCCTGTGGGTGAAAACTGGAAACCACCAGGTGAGTGGATGCCTGGTGAGTGTCCCTCACCCCTGTCTTACCTGTACTTTAAACCTGAGCTGGGGAAAAACTAAGAATGTAAGCTGTTAGGTGGTTATTAAATATGGAAATGCCCAACTCTGAATCAAAAGTGTCATTTATTATACCTCAGACGAGGAGGAGTGCAGCTGAAGTGTGCACCTAAACCATCGACGCCATTGTGCTGTCTTTACGGCAGCAGTGAAGATGCCTGGAGAGTGAGTGGGGGTGAAATCACAAAGGGCGTTTTCCACAGATGGTTGGGGATTGAGTATTTTTGAGACTTGAATATTTTTCCTTACAAGAAGTGGTCCATAGCCTGGAAGAAGTCGTCAGTTGGTACGAGCTCTGGTGACCATGGTGGTGACCGTGTCCAGGTCCTGCCCTGGTTAGAGCAGTGCTCCTGTGGTGAGGGCTCGGGCACTGCCTGGTGAGAGGCCTGGCCCGTGTCTGCTAACCAGTGCTGGCCGCCTGACCGCAAGCAAACTCAGCGTTTCATCCCTTCAGCTGGTTTCGTGTCCTGTTTCACACGCTGTAGTGGATGACCACCAGGCAGACACCCTTAGCTTGTTTGAGGAACATTTGGTTTGGGATGGTGTTTGGCACTTCATCTTTACTCAGGCACTGAGCCAAACGCTTTTAGCCAACAAAATCCATATTTCATTGCACATAACAATATGGCCTAGAAATGGTTTGCCTTTATGTCATGATAGCAAGGAAGGGCAAGCTTGCGACACTGTATGTGGGCCCATCCGTCCACCTTCTGTGTCTTGCCAATTTGTTTCAAATGGGCCAATATTCTGGAACAGTAACATGAGACCTTGCTGCTAATTCACAGGTAAGTTAAGATGGATTCACTTCTACAGCTTTCAGCTCATTATCCACTGGGAGCTCAGGCTGCCCAGATGGCTCATTTTCAACTAAACTCATCAGAATGGAACTTCTCAAAACATCAACATGCTGTGTGTTCATTAGCCACGTCCTTCCCACATACCTCACTGACACTCTGAACTGTGCTGCACTGGTTCCATGACAGAACTCATGCAAAAATAACAAGAGTTTTTGTTTTTTTTTTGTAGTTTTTGGCCAGGGCTGGGTTTGAACCCGCCACCTCCTACATATGGGGCCGGTGCCCTACTCCATTGAGCCACAGGCACCACCTAACAAGAGTTTTTGACTTAACCATTTCACAAAAAAGATGTATAATTTGAAAGAAAGAGGATGTGCCTTCATGATCAAAACAGTCGAAGTGTCAAGGTGAAATGTCGGGTATCAACTGTGAAACTTAGGACTTAAGAAAACTGGACATTTCATACTCAATCTAATACTTGTTTCAGTCCAGCAGAAAGCTACTGTTTGCTAAGCAGGATTCGGAGCCAGTTTCACTGAACTGTTACCACGTAATAATGGTTATTTTGGTTTTCTTTCACACACAGCTCGCTTATGAGACATTTTGGTATAGCAAAATGAAATACAAGAAACCCCACGTAACATTACTGAAGGCAGTAAATCCGAAATAGGAAAATCATCAGTTAAGACAGAGTCCATGGAGAGTAACTTTGGCCGGAGCTAATCATGTTGTAAATAGAAAGCAGAGATGGGGGTGTGGGGGGTGAAAAACCATAGTGGCCCTGCCGATGCTTCCAGACTGGGCCAGATGCGTGGAGGGGACAGGCGAGCTGTAGCAGCAGCCTGCAGAGCGCAGGGGAGAGGAGGTGTTTGTAGGGTAGAGCCCTGTAGCTGAGCCGCCTCAGGCTGGCCTGATCGTCATGGACCAGATGTGTAGCCTGTGTGTGTCAGCACAGCAGGCCACCTTCTGCGTGGTGGCCAATCTGTTGCAGTCCCATGGGTGGTCAGCACAGCAGGCCTCCTCCCGCACGGTGGCTAGCCTGTTGCAATCCTGTGGATGGTCAGCACAGCAGGCCTCCTTCGGCGTGGTGATCAGCACAGCAGGCCTCCTTCCGCGTGGTGGTCAGCCTGTTGCAGTCCCGTGGGTGGTCAGCACAGCAGGCCTCCTTCCATGTGGTGGCCAGCCTGTTGCAGTCCTGTGGATGGTCAACACAGCAGGCCTCCTTCCACTTAGTGGCCAGCCTGTTGCTGTCCCATGGATGGTCAGCACAGCAGGCCGCCTCCATGTGGTGGCCAGCCTGTTGTTATCCCGTGGGTGGTCAGCACAGCAGTCCTCCTTCCACGTGGTGGCCAGCCTGTTGCAGTCCTGTGGGTGGTCAGCACAGCAGGCCTCCTTCCGCGTGGTGGTCAGCACAGCAGGTCTCCTTCCGCGTGGTGGTCAGCACAGCAGGCCTCCTTCTGCGTGGTGGCCAGCCTGTTGCAGTCCTGAGGGTGGTCGTCTCACAAGAGGCTCTACTCTATTGGAAGTTTGGATGCTTAAGCAATATGTAAACAGTCTCAACTAGGAAAGTCTTGACTGGTTTCCATGATCGTGCTATTCAGGAACCATTAAAACCACCAGGACCTTGTGTTCCAGTTCCTTCATCTGCCTTCCATCTCCTCAGGTCTCTGCCCAGGCCTCACTTTCTTCCCAGCTTTGTGACTCCCCATGTGCCCATTTCAGACCCATCTGTTTTCGTGGCTGCGGCTGCTCCCTCCCCTGCTCCCCTCCCAGGCAGCCGCCCTCCACGCAGCTCTGCCTGAGTCAGCAGGGAAGCTGGAAATTAGGAACCATCCCTTGGATGTTACCTACTCAGCTTTTCTTACTCAATCTATGAGTTACAAAAAGGAGAATATCATTTGATACAGATATTTTATTCCTTTTATCCTAAAGACAAATTTAAAATGTCTTTATGGGCTCGGCACCTGTGGCTCAAGCGGCTAAGGTGCCAGCCACATACACCTGAGCAGGCGGGTTCGAATCCAGCCTGGCCAGCCAAATGATGACGGCTGCAACCAAAAAAAAAAAAAAATAGCCGGGCGTTGTGGCAGGCGCCTGTAGTCCCAGCTACTTGGGAGGCGGAGGCAGGAGAATTGCCTAAGCCCAGGAGTTGGAGGTGGTTGTGAGCTGTGATGCCACAGCACTCTACCCAGGGTAACAGCTTGAGGCTCTGTCTCAAAAAAAAAAAAAAAAAATGTCATTATGAACGCGCACCACACAATTCTCCTTCCTCATTCTGTTTTAGACCGTCAGCTCTTTGCCCCTCTCCCCCTCTCTCTGGGCACGAGGGGCCTTCATGCCGTCTTGCTCCACCCTGGCTCCCGCTCCGAGCACCACCACTTCCAAGCTGGCAGCATCCGTCAGGCTGGCAGCTATGTCTCTGCACACTTGTACATCCTCAAATCTGGATCGACCTTTTTTGGATAGAGTTAAGTTAAACTGTAGAGTGTAGGAAAAAAATGTGCATAGTAAGCACTTGTTTGGGTCTTTTATAGTTATCAAAAGTTACATTTTTATTACTATCTTTACATGAACACAACATGTGTATATAAATAGATTCATTATTTTTGTGTGTGCTTTTTTTTTTAGACAGAGTCTCACTTTGTCACCCTGGGTAGAGTGCCATGGCATTGTAGCTCACGGCAACCTCAAACTCGGGCTCACGTGATCCTCTTGCCTCAGTTGTCATTTTTAATAGAGATGGGGTTTCCCTCTTGCTCAAGTTGGTCTCAAATTCCTGAGCTCAAGGGACCCCCTGCCTTGCCCTCCCAGATGGATTACAGGCATTAGCTGTCACACCTGGCCTTGATTTGTGCACCTTAGTAAGTACCCACCACACAGCCTGAGCCCTTACTCTCATGGCCATGAATGTGTCAACAGAACTTACAGCTCGTTCTCACCCTGAACTCCTTACCCTCAGACAGTCTCCTCAGTACTGCCTAGAAATTATTCAATCATCAGTTATCTGCTTTTAGACAAATACATTTTTGCTTTTGACTTTTTTTTTCCTTAAAGTTTGAGAAATACAAAAAACCCCACAAGTATAACACAACGGTATCGGTACCCTGATATGTACCTTTTTAGTTTTTTTCCATGTATGTATAATTTCTTACAAAAGTTAGATGACATGCATAATTTTGTAACCCACATTTCACTTAACATATTTGGAAGTTTATAATAACATTACTTTTTTTAACATGTAAGAAATTCACAAGGCTTAAAATTTAACAAGTATAGAAAAGACAGAGTGAAATCCTGTGTTCCTCCTGTCCTAAAAGACTGTTTTTTTGGATACGCTGTCACCCTGGGTAGAGTGCAGTGGCAACACAGCTCACAGCAACTCCAGACTCCTGGGCTCAAGAGATCCTCCTGCTTCAGCCTCCCAAGTAGCTGGGACTACAGGTGCTTGCCACCACGCCAGGCTAGTTTTTCTATTTGTAGTAGAGATGGCATCTCTTGCTCAGGCTGGTCTTGAACTCCTGAGCTCAAGGCATCCACCTGCCTTGACCTTCCAGAGTGCTGAGATTACTGGTGTGAGCTGCCAGCTGGCTCTAAGAGACATTCTTTTTTTTTTGTAGTGACAGAGTCTCACTTTATGGCCCTCGGTAGAGTGCGTGGCGTCACACAGCTCACAGCAACCTCCAACTCCTGGGCTTAAGCGATTCTCCTGCCTCAGCCTCCCAAGTAGCTGGGACTACAGGTGCCCGCCACAACGCCCGGCTATTTTTTGGTTGCAGTTTGGTCGGGGCCAGGTTTGAACCCACCACCCTCGGTATATGGGGCCGGCGCCTTACTGACTGAGCCACAGGTGCCGCCCCTAAGAGACATTCTTAAGTGCTGCGTAAAAGGGTATCATAAGGATGTACCCCACCTCCAACTTGAACATCCCTACTCCAATAATCTGAAATGCTCTAAAATCCAAAACTTTTTTTCAGAATCCAAAATTTGTTAAACACTAACATGACACTCAAACGAAATGCTTATTGGGTCATTCCAGATTTTGGATCTTCATATTAGAGATGCTCATCTGATGTAATGCAAATGTTCCAAAATCTAAAAAAATCCAAAATCTGAAATATTTTTAGTCCATTTCAAATAAGTAATAATTTGTATTCTTAAATTTTTTTTTAGGAGTCAAGGCCTTACTCTTGCACTGCCTGGAGTGCACTGGGTGGATCACAGCTCCTTACAACCCTCAGTTCCGTGGCTCAGGTGACCCTCCCACTCGGCCTGAGTAGCTGGGACAGCAGGTGCCGGCATGACACCCGGCTCTCATATTAGCAGTGAGGTCATCTCACTGTTGCCAGGCCTCAACCACAGCCTCCCACCTCAGCCCTCCACAGTGCTAGGATCAGAGGCGTGAACCCCTGTGCCCAACTCTCACCCTCTATCATTTTTAAGCCTTTCCCAGTTTTTGAGTTTGTTTTGCTATTTATGAACACGGAACAGTGTTGCAGAAGTAACTTTGGGCCCACTCTGCCTTTTCCTTTGTTTCCTGATCTCCTCCTCTCTGACCTCTTTCTTCATGTCCTTGTCTTGCTGTCAAATCCATCTGTCACTCCAGCACCAGCTCCTCCCACACCTCAGTGTTCTCAGGTTTCCGGACTGTCCTGCCCCTTCCCTCATCTCTCCAAGGGCCCAACCTGAAAGATACACACCGAAGATAAAAACTTATCTTTCTTTCCTTTACCTGTGTTCTTATTTTCAGCTGAATCATCTGTTTTAAGCCTTTAAGCTTCAGAGAAAAGAAGATTTTATGCGGATGCTCCTGCAGTTAAAAAGCTTTGAAAATTGCTATGTTGAAGGACCCAGTAAGTATAGCCTCTAAATTTCACTAACGGAAATGGAGTTGAGGCAACACTGTCTAGGTGGGGTGGGGCTGGGTTTTAAGCTATCAGTGGTTGTTTGGAGTATTACTGTAAGCTGCTATTTTTGGCATGGATTTTAGCTCCAGTAGATGAAAGTATTTTTTTCTTTTTACAAGTTATTAAAACCTATCCTTTTATAAACATTAGTAATATATAAAATTCTGGTTTAAAAATCTGAGTTCTGGACCATTTGGGTGTACACATCGTTTCTGTATTCTGTAAGTAAGACAATATAATTCCTATTTAACTATTTGGGAAAATGAATTAAACTAGATTTTTACGACTAGAGATGCTTGCTTTATAAAGTTTGAAAACAGAGATAACATCAAGATTTTGCCACTTTTTTTGCAGGGATGGAAAATAAAGCAAAGCAGTGTTCATCACATGTATTCCAGCAGGTCTTCTGAATTTTAGCTAAAATTATGACTGCTCTTTCTTCTGACAACTGCTCTTTGACATACCAGTTACGTCAAACACACCAGCCCCTCGACATTAACTGTCTGCTCTTCTTGATCATACTTGGGAAAATAATACTGAACATCCTCACGCTAGGACTGAGAAGAAAAAACACCTGTCAAAGTTTTATGGAATATTTTTGCATTTCACTGGCATTTGTCGATCTTTTACTTTTAGTAAACATTTCCGTTATATCCTATTTCAGGGACTTTGTACTTTTAGGCATTAGGTTCACTAGATACCACATCTGCCTGTTTACTCAAATTATTTCCTTTACTTATGGCTTTTTGCATTTCCCAGTTATCCTGATAGCTTGTGTGGATTATTACCTGAATTTCTCTAAACCCATCAAGCTTTCATTTAAGTGTCAAACACTATTTTATTTCCTTACGATAGTTTTACTTTGGATTTCAGTCCTGGGTTACGTTTTGAGAGACCCGGGTGTCTCCCGGAGTCTCGAGGTGCAGAGTGCTCACTCCCGTCCCTGTCCTTTCTACGTCAGCAATCAGAGTTACTGGCTGGCCTGGTCCATGCTGGGGGTTTTATTTGTGGCTCTGATAACCTCCTGGTCAGAAGTTATCACCCTGGTACGGGCTATCAGGATAACGTCCTATATGAGTGAGACGATCTTGTATTTTCCTTTCTCGTCCCACTCTCGTTACACAGTGAGCTCTAAAAAAATTCTCCTGTCTAAGCTCCTTATCTGTTTCCTTGGTACCTGGTCCCCATTTGTCCTGCTTCAGGTGATCATTCTTTCACTCAAAGTGCAGATTCCAGCATATGTTGAGATGAACATTCCCTGGTTGTACTTTGTCAACAGCTTCCTCATTGCCACAGTTTATTGGTTTAATTGTCACAAGTTTAATTTAATACACGTCACATTACCTGTGGATCCCTTCGTCAGCTGGAAGTGCTGCTTCATTCCACTGATAATCCCTAATTTGGGGCAAATGGAACAGCCCATCTCAATAATAATTTAATATGTTGCCATGTTAAAACTAATTAAAACTGTAAAAATTAAGATTTTACAATGGAAGAACTCAGGACATGTAAAGAAATGTACTGAAGCTACCCTACCTTTTCAGAATGTATCTCTTGGAGCTTTGATATTTATTAAAAAAAGTTTTCTTTTAAAACGAAATTCCAAAAAGTTTTATACTTGTTCAAGAACACTGCATGTTACAAAAATTTGTTAGTAACACAAAGATGAAATGAGTCAACATTGGCCATACTTATACTTGTGTTACCCCCAAAACTACTGAATGTAAACTGTGGTAAATCTGAGATTTCACTGCCAACCTTAAGATACAGACTTGAGACAGTTTTATCATATCCAGCAAGGAAATAAAAAATATTTCAAGGTTCAATGTAAGGAGAACATCAGCTCATTTTAAATTTAGCTAATTTTTTGCAGCTCAATTCATAATTGCCAAGTCATAGAAGCAACCTTGGGTGGCACCTGTGGCTCAGTGAGTAGGGCGCCGGCCCCATATACCAAGGGTGGCGGATTCAAACCCAGCCCTGGCCAAACTGCAACAAAAAAATAGCCGGGCATTGTGGCAGGTGCCTGTAGTCCCAGCTACTCGGGAGGCTGAGCCAAGAGATCGTGTAAGCCCAAGAGCTGGAGGTTGCTGTGCCGTATGACGCCACGGCACTCTATAGAGGGCAGTAAAGTGAGACTCTGTCTCTACAAAAAAAAAGAAAAGAAGCAACCTAGTGCCCATCAACTCATGAATGGATCAACAAACTGTGGTATAACATGGGATATTATTCAGCCATAAAAAAAGATGGAGACTTTTGTATCTTTTACATTTACCTGGATGGAGTTGAAATACATTCTTCTTAGTAAAGTATCACAAGAATGGAAAAATATCCAATGTACTCCATACTAACATGAAATTAATAAACAATTACATGTTCCTAAGAACAATAAAACACTATTATAGTCCAATTCCAGGGCAGAGGGAAGCGGAGGGGGAGGGCGTGGGGCAGGATCTCACCTAATGTGCACATTGTGAGGGTGTATAACACACCCCCTGGGTGAGGGGCTCTTCTACAAATAGAACTTTACCCTGGAAGTCAGAACAATATAACCTAAAAATTGTACCCTCATATTTATTTGAATAAAGCTTAAATAAATCCATTAAAAAATAAAAAATAGGGCGGTGCCTGTGGCTCAGTCAGTAAGGCACCGGCCCCATATACCGAGGGTGGTGGGTTCAAACCCGGCCCCAGCTGAACTGCAAACCAAAAAATAGCTGGGCATTGTGGCAGGTGCCTGTAGTCCCAGCTACTCAGGAGGCTGAGGCAAGAGAATCGCTTCAGCCCAGGAGTTGGAGGTTGCTGTGAGCTGTGTGATGCCATGGCACTCTACCGAGGGCGATAAAGTGAGACTCTATGTCTCTACAAAAAAATAAAAAATAAATTTAGTTAATTTTTAATGCAAATATTCCTGGAATAAAAGGGTTTTAGTAGTGCACTTTATAGGGAGTGACTAGGTGCTTTCCATGACATGCCAGATCTTTAGTTGTAACTTAGAGTCACAGTAATGGTGCCCTGTGCTGTGTGAGCTGGGCTTCTCATCTCCAGCACTCTGGACATCTGGGTAACTTTCTGTGGTGAGGGCTTCCTTGGACATTACAGAGTTTTCAGCAGCACTCGGCCCTCTGCCCACCAGCAGCCTGGGGCACCTCCTTCACCAGCAGTGACCATCTCCAGACAAGGCCAGGTCTCCATCTGCCCGGCACCGTGCCTGGTTGATCACTGGAATAAAGCAATGTAAGTGGCAAAGGGATGTGAAGTCACTTTTTGAAAAAGCTACATAGATTTTGATCATTTACAAATAGTAATGTTGCATAATCTAAACCTAGCTTTTCCTAAATTGTTGGCTTTTAACTTTGACATTTATAGTAAGATAGGTTTGTTACATCATGACCCACATATTCATTTAACCACAAGCATGTGTGTGAGTATATAACAGTACTTACCCTTACACAATGCACAGATAATTGATCCACAAATGGATTACTTTCCTTTACGTGAAAAGTGTCCTAAAACCAGTGCACTGGAACATTGATAATATCTTAGATTCAGGAAGTGCTTCCTGTGCACCAAGCACTATCCAGTGCAAAAGAACATTGATAATACCCAATTCAGGACGGGTGCACCAACCACTGTCTGGTGCACTGGAACACTGATAATGCCTGAGATTCAGGAAATGCTTCCCGTGAGCCAAGCACTGTCCAGTGCGCTGGAACACTGATAATACCCGAGATTCAGGAAGTGCTTCCCGTGCACCATGCACTGTCCAGTGCGCTAGAACACTGATAATACCCGAGATTCAGGAAGTCCTTCCCGTGCACCATGCACTGTCCAGTGCGCTGGAACACTGATAATACCCAAGATTCAGGAAGTGCTTCCCGTGCACCATGCACTGTCCAGTGCGCTGGAACACTGATAATACCCAAGATTCAGGAAGTGCTTCCCGTGCACCATGCACTGTCCAGTGCGCTGGAACACTGATAATACCCGAGATTCAGGAAGTGCTTCCCGTGAGCCATGCACTGTCCAGTGCGCTGAACACTGATAATACCCGAGATTCAGGAAGTGCTTCCCGTGCGCCATGCACTGTCCAGTGCGCTGAACACTGATAATACCCAAGATTCAGGAAGTGCTTCCCGTGCACCATGCACTGTCCAGTGCGCTGGAACACTGATAATTCCTAAGATTCAGGACCTGCTTCCCGTGCACCAAGCACTGTCCAGTGCGCTGGAACACTGATAATACCCGAGATTCAGGAAGTGCTTCCCATGCGCCATGCACTGTCCAGGGCGCTGGAACACTGATAATACCTGAGATTCAGGAAGTGCTTCCCATGCGCCATGCACTGTCCAGTGCGCTGGAACACTGATAATACCCAAGATTCAGGACGTGCTTCCCGTGCACCATGCACCGTCTAGTGTGCTGGAACATTGATAATACCCGAGATTCAGGAAGTGCTTCCCGTGAGCCAAGCACTGTCTTCAGTGTTGTACATGCAGCAACTGATTGAATCCTCAAAACAACTATGAGTGCTTAGTACCCTTTCCTTACAGTTGGAATTAAAACACTGAGGTTGGGTATGGTGGCTCAGAAATATAATCTTAGCACTCCGGGAGGCTGGGGCGATAGGATCCCTTGAGCTCAGGAATTCTAGACCAGCCTAAGCAAGAGTGAGACCCCGTCTCTATTAAAAACAGAAACAGACGATGTTGCAGCAGATGCCTGTAATCCCAGCTACTCAGGAGGCCGAGATATTGAGATTGCTATGAGCTATGATGACACCAAGGCATTCTACAAAACAAAAACACTGAGGTTGAGAAACTCAAGACCACACACCTAGTGCAGTAACTGGGTAAGCTGCCCAGTGTCCACTCTCTGGTGCACTAGGGTAAGCTGCCCAGTGTCCACTCTCTGGTGCACTAGGGTAAGCTGCCCAGTGTCCACTCTCTGCTGCATTAGGGTAAGCTGCCCAGTGTCCACTCTCTGCTACATTAGGGTAAGCTGCCCAGTGTCCATTCTCTGCTGCATTAGGGTAAGCTGCCCAGTGTCCATCCTCTGCTGCACTGCCTTTCTTCAGTCCCACCTAGTGCGGTAACTGGGGTAAGCTGCCCAGTGTCCACTCTCTGCTGCACTAGGGTAAGCTGCCCAGGGTCCACTCTCTGCTGCACTGCCTTTCTTCAGTCCCACCTAGTGCGGTAACTGGGGTAAGCTGCCCAGTGTCCACTCTCTGCTGCATTAGTGTAAGCTTCCCAGTGTCCACTCTTTGCTGCATTAGGGTAAGCTGCCCATGTCCACGCTCTGCTGCATTAGGGTAAGCTGCCCAGTGTCCACTCTCTGCTGCACTGCCTTTCTTCAGTCCCACCTAGTGCGGTAACTGGGGTAAGCTGCCCAGTGTCCACTCTGCTGCACTAGGGTAAGCTGCCCAGTGTCCACTCTCTGCTACACTGCCTTTCTTCAGTCCCACCTAGTGCGGTAACTGGGGTAAGCTGCCCAGCGTCCACTCTCTGCTGCACTGGGGTAATAAGCTGCCCAATGTCCACACTCTCTGCACTGGGATAAGCTGCCCAGTGTCCACATTCTCTGCTGCACTGCCTTTCATCAGTCCCACTCATTTCTCAAAAAAATGGTTTCCGAGTCAAATGTAAAGAATGTTAACTCCTTGTAATTCTAGCATTTTGGGAGGCCAAGGTGGGCAGATTACCTGAGCTCATGAGTTTGAGACCAGCCTGAGCTAGAGCGAGACCACATCTCTAAAAACAGCTGTGCCAGGTTGTGCCAGGCGTCTGTACTCCCAGCTACTGGGGAGGTCAAGGCAAGAGAATCGCTTGAGCCCAGGAGTTCAAGGTTGCTGTGAGCTATGACGTCACAGCACTCTACCAAGGGTGACAAAGTGAGACTCTGTCTTAAAAAAAAAGTTGTTTCCTAACTATTTGTCACTTGAAAATGTATAATGCCTGTGAACATGTCAAGGCTTCAAAGTCCTGCAGTGAAGAAACTCATTTACTTGAGCATACAGGTCTTTTAGTCAGCACCAGCCATCTACAAAGATAAGCTGGGAAATAATTAGGAACGGAGTTGCAAGTAACACCAACCTGAGCCACTCTAATGAGCTGGTAAACTACTAGGAGAGTCTGCAGGACACCGGCTTCCAGGCTGTCTTCACACACGGTGGGCATTCTGGCTGCCAACAGCTCAACAGTTGTTTCATTCCAACTTAATCTAACTTCAAATCTAAAATCCCAGGGAATGGCTGGCCTTGCTGGAACCGTACACCACTATTATCAGGTCTGTTAACAGAAGAACACTGCAGAGAAGAGAAGCCACTGTCATGAGCGTCACAATATTAAAGAGAAACTTAGAAAAAACAGGAAATCACCTCGTTCTATAGAAACGTCATGCGCAGAGACAGCCAACTGTATCCAAAGTTCTGCAGAATAACCCCAAGCTCCAGGGCAGGGCGGGCATGTTCAGACAGTTGAGTGGTGCAGCTAGACCTGGCCCCTCCCTTCTCAGCGGCTGTGTGCTCTGAAGGTGCTGCCTTCTAACTGGCCACAACACAGGACCAAAACCTGTTAAAACTGAAATTAGTACAGATTCAGACTCTTTGAGGATTTTACATAAAGAGACTATCGCAAGCCCCACGGGCTGCTCGTTGCTCAGAGGATTCTCCATGTCTCACAAGCTTTTAAAAAAGAAATTATTCAATAGACCAGTCAAATGGAAAAGGCTTTTATTCGTAAAGAAAAGAACTTACAACTGGTCTACAATATATTATTGTAATACAAACAATATAAATAAATGATCCTGCAGGCCCACTCATCTTCCAAACCCACATGAAGCAATGTTACAACAATATTCTATGTGAAAATGTGTGGGTAACAAAGGTGCAATTACAAGCAAGTTTAAGCAGCAGAATATAAGGTGCTTTAATAGTTAATGTTGCCATCAACAAACATTTGAATGCTCAATTTTACTTCACTGAATACACACAACAAATATGAAAAGCTAATTCATACACATGCTACTTGTTAATATGAAAGTGCTTGCTTTTTAAAAAAAAAAAAATACACCAAATGGACACTTTTTACATAGATCAGATGTGCTCTTACAATGCAAAATTAACTTCATCTCAGGTTATACATTTTAAAACTGCAGCTATCAACACCAATCTAGGAGCTCTAATGCTAAGAGTACTAAACTATTTCCTGTAAGGAGGACTTTAATACAATATCCAATGTAAAGAATACATCTGTATAATCTTAACATTTGTTTTCTGTAAAGATAAAATTTCCCTTCCCCTTGGTGATGCTTTTTTCATCCTGGGTAGACCACCTTTTGAGGTTTTAATAATATGAAAAGTCTTGTTTTAGAACAACGAGAGGAATCAAAAGGAGGAAGGAAAAAAAATCAGTTAATGTGCACTGGGTGCACCCACAAAATAAGTTTATCACAATAATTTGCTTTTGTTAAAATACCAACAAAAAATACTTTTTTAGTGAGACGATAAAAACTATAAAAGTACTAATTCATAAAGACGCTTGCAATGCCAGCCCCGCCTCCACTGTCAGTGTCCAGCCCTGCCCACTGCTGTGGTAAATCAGCCTTTGCTGCAAGCACAAAGCCCCCGTACTGTGAGGACAGCTGCTGGGACTTCTTTTTTCCTTATGGGAAAAATAAAGATCAAGCTTGTGTATAAGATGACTAGGAATCTAGCTTAAACAATTTAAATATTCTAATTCCAAAATTATACCATCTTTACATACTCAGTTGACTTTTTAAAACTGAATACATACACAAAAAGTATGTAAATGATATTAGGTACACTTTAAAAGTAATTTTAATCAGTACCCAGGAAGAATTTTTTAAAACTCAAGACTGTTCGACTACTTAGATGTTAATATTCCTGTTTTCAATTAGTTACAAGACTCCAACATAGACTCTAACTCAACAGTTATTGGGACATTTTCCTACTTTAAAAACCTGCAACTATGATGTATAAAAGTTTTAATATTTTATATTTCTATGGAGAACGTTAGTATCAACTGAAGTTAATATTTAAAGCTATGTTAACAGAGGAATCACAGTGTGATTCACAGATCCTCAAGTGAGGAGGGCCCTTCACCCAGTTAACGAGGCCTCTCCCCGAGTGCTGCTGGAGCCCAGCGAGGAGTGTTTCCTGCTCACGGATTCTGCATCTTGAAGGATGCACCTTCACTATGTAACACATGTGCTTTCCACTCCTGATCCTCACACAGCTTTAAAAGGTGGATATTTTAATAGCCTTAAAATATAATAAAATTTATTTTGTCTACTCTTTCTTGCTTTAACAAAAACAAACAGGAAACCTGTTCTAGTGCTTTCCTTTGAGAGATACCAGTTTTGGGAAGTTGTTATACTACCAATACTGAGCAAACAGCTGGCGTAGTTACAAATGTACACAGAGGTGCCACATCTGCCACACACCCTGTACAGCAGCAAGCGGAGAGATTCAAGCGTTAAAGCAATGCTGGGAATACAGGCCGCCACATGGCCTCAAACTGTAATGGGTGGTCTTAATTTTATAACCTAGCATATGGTCAAGTGACAGCAGGATTTGAAATGCGGGGACTGTAACATGATGCAGACCCCTTAGATTCATAGAGCCTAATCCTTACCCAATGCATAAAAAGTGCCTCTTCAGTTCCAAGTCTGTGGTCAGTGCATTTGGTAGCTGAGTTGTCCACACCAAGTCACAGAGGCCTCTGGGAAGACCCTACTGGCCAGCCCCTGAGTCGTGTGCACTGTGAAGTGCCCGGGTGACAGTGTCTGCATCTGTGTGTTCAGCAGTTAACAAGCAGCACTTAGGACGTCTTCACATCCTTTTGTATGCGGATGTTCCACTTCCATCCTCAGGAGAACAATGTAGGTGACCCAGGAAATGGATGCTTAATAAATAATTACCTTTCAGCAAAAGTTCTTAAGTATAAAATGAACCATTAAAAAGGAGCGAACTAAATAGGAGCAACTTTAAAAAAAAAACACCCCATTATAGGTTGGGCATGGTGGCTCATGCCTGTAATCCCAGCACTCTGGGAGGCCTCAGCGGGAGGATCCCTTGAGCTCCGGAGTTTGAGACCAGCCTGAGAAAGTGAGACACTGTCTCTACTAAAAAGAGAAAACTAGTTAAGTGTGGCAGGAGCCTGTAGCCCCAGCTACTTGGAAGGCTGAAGCAGGAGGATCTCTTAAGCCCAGGAGTTTGAGGCCATAGTGAGCTATGATCACCATAGGACTGCGCTCCAGCCTGGATAGCACAGCAAGACCTTGTGTCTTTAAAACAAAACAAAACAAAACAAAAAACAGCCTTCTGGACACTTCTGGTGTGCTTGAGGCAAGACTAAAAAATTCTTTCTAAAATAAGTTGGTGTTTCACTAGTGACTAGAAGTCCCAGCATTCTTACACTGTCTTTCCCCACTGCCCATTAAAGCTCCACCAACACATGGATGGAATACTGATGTTCCATAAAGGAGGATAAACTGGCAATTATCAATCCTTAAGACAGTTACTTTAGTCGATTCAAACAGGTAATCTAGAAGGACTTAGTACCTTACTCAGATTTAAAGAAAATCACGTCATGTTAGCATAATAGTGTTTTAAAAGTATAGTAATTTTTTTCCAAATTAAAATTCATTCTTTAGGATGCTGCTTTTAAACACCACATCTTGTGTTCCTTATGCGGATTCTGCTGAGCACTGCCACCCTCACTGACAGCAATCCTGCCCTCTGAAAGGCAGCAGGAAAACGTTGTTAAGGTGCGAAGCTTTTTGCTGGAACTTGGTTTTGTACTTCTTTAACATTTCAGGTTAAAATTCTTGTCTTTAAATAAAATGAAATATCCACAAGCTATACAAAAAGGAGAAAGCAAAACATTTGTGGGAAATATTCTGTCTTCACAAAACAAAGTTTCCATGAGAGGACGCCTGTGGGGGTCTGTCCTGTGCCTGATGGGGGAGCTGGGCTTCCAGTCTAAAGGGAGGGCCTGGGCTCCCTCTTCACACATGTTCACTAGGAAAAAGTTCACAAAAAGCCAAACAGTTTTCTTTGCAATATTATGGTAATAATTATCTTTGTATTAGTGCTTGACAAATCCAAAAAAGGCTTTCTCTCATAGTATAATTTTGAAATACACTAAGTTCTAAAAATTAATATACAAAACTTTAAAAATTCTTAAATTTAGGAAACATTTTTTCCACAGAAGGTAATCTAATTTTAAATTAAAAAAAATTTTTTTTAATGAAGTACCTTATACTGTAGCTCATGCGAAGGAGACTACAGTGATGCATTTTACAAACTTCTAGTATCTTCCCAGTTTTTAAAAGATGCACATCTTAACAAGTTGAAATTAAACTTTAGTTAAGATTGCATATTTACTTTTCCTAACAATGTATTTGTGCTTATCTAAGTTGAATCACAATTTTGAGATGAAATCAAATGAGCTAAACAGATTTATAAAATACCAATTTTGATGCAGGAGGGTAAACAGTTCTCTTGATGATCCACACTGCCCACACCCAAGGCAGAGGAACACTTGCACTCCACTGATGGCAGGATGAGAGCAGAGAAACCCCGCAGCTCTCAGTCACCCCAGTCTCGGACTCTAACACAGCCTAACAAAGCACTACCTTAAAATGCCTTTTTAAAACAATCTACGAGATTGATTCAACTGTGGTATCTGAAAATGGAAACTCTGTGCAATTCTGACAACTCAGTTACAACTTTTGAATTTGACAAATTTTCTCCAACTATAATAATTGTCAAACTTTTTCAGAAATCAAAAATCAGTAACTTCTGTATCATTGGAACTATTAATACCCACATCCCTGAGGAGAGGCCTCTTGATGAAGAAAGCAAAGGGATGAGTCTGAGGACAGGTCAATCCTGACACGTGAGACCTATAACCTGTTTCTTGCTGTGTAAGTCACTACTTTGCATGGCTGGCAGAGGCGCCAACTACACTGCTCAGCTCCATTTAGCTCACCTGCTCCTCTTGGACCTAGAAGGCTCTTCCTCCTGCTTCTGGTCTCCACCCAGAACCCCTCCAGCAGGCCCCCCTAGTTACAGACGTGGTGCACAAGCCACGTCTGAGCACATTCTGCACAGGTGGCCAGTTCCCACTGCCTACAGATTTTACTGAAACATGACTATTAGGTATTAATGATTAGACAGTCCTGCCCCAGCTACCTCCCTCCCTAAAATTAGCCTTAATACAAAATCCTCTCTAAGGGTTTTCAGGAAAAGGTCTCTAAAGAAGAAAGTTTTCATGAAATTTTCTTGGAGCTGTCAGAGGCCTTAGGGGAGGTGCTGGGGTGAGGCCCCTCCAGCCCCTTTAGCTCATGCTCAAGGCCAGCAGGCTGTCATGCTCCTGTAACTCCCCAAGGGTTAGAGTCTTTAAGTTACACAACATAACCAGGCCGCTCTGGTTGAAAACATTTCTTTAAGACACATTCACAGATTATGGCTGTGAGTTCAGCATCATTTACATTAATCTATAATGGTTTATTCTTTCAAAAACTGCTTATACGTCCATTCACGTCAAATACAGGCACATAGCCTAAGACTGTGCATCTATACTGCCCTGGACCATCCTTGTGCCATGGTGGTACCGAAACCTGAAATAAGAAGAATGGACTTTGACACCTTTACCAGAACAAGACAGTGAGAGGGCCCTACACCAGACTTCAGGCTAAGGCTTACATTTGTGACTAAATGTCTGATCATAACTTTATAACTGGCACGCGAAGAGTAACCATGTCAGAAACTATTCAGAAGTCTGGTCACAATAATACTTGTTTCATACAGTTTTAGTGTTACAACACACCAAGAAACAAATAGTGGGATAACTAATAAAAAAGTCACTTCTATTCTTAACTAGGTAAAAAAGGGACATTCACTTCAGAAGAGCAGAAACCTGCTCAGGGGTGAAGTGGGCTCTACACTAACCATGTGGAAGGTCTGCATCTGCCTCTTTCCTGTCTTCAAGCTGCTTCCCGAACATCTCTGCCCCCAGTCTGCCTTCTGCTCCTGGGTGACAGCTCTTGAGCCAGGACTAAGAAGAGTACGAGGATTCCACAGCAGATTAAAATGCCACCAGGTAAACAGTTACACGCCACAACTACTGGAAACAGAAGGTGACAGGTTTGAGGACAACTCTGTCTCAAAATACACTGATTACTCAAAGCTGCATAGCTGTGCCCTACACATGCCTGCACAAGGCTTCATGAGTATTAATGTCACATAAAAAATTTTATAAACCAATTCGCAGTTTGGTTTAACATAAGGCTGAAAGCAAATAAATTTTCAAACTTACAGTTTTTTTCCTCAATGGGAAAAAGAGTGCAACAGTTTAAAGTCAGAAAATATGAACTTAAATAATAAAACTAGGTAGAACCTCCATGCTCCCTTTCTGCCTGTCATTCTCTCACCCAATCAAAACATCTTGAAACAATTAGTAATATACTCTCCCCGCCTATTATCATGCCAACACCGTGCTTAAAGCTCAGGAGAGAGGCGGGTACCTAGTGTTATGAATATAACCATTATACATCATGTAAGCTTTGAGATTAAGATGAGTAAATCACCTAGAAAGAAAACAGCTACGTTAGCAGAACTACCAGGTAATAGCAAATGAGACATTTCTAAAGAAAACAATTCACTTAAGGAAAGTAAGTGCATTTTCTGGGTATGTTTTGAGTGGGGACAACAGGAGATCTGTGCTAGTTTTAAGATTGTAAAATTTAAGGTTGCAAAGTATTCTCTGATAGAAACCCCTCTTGTAAGCACCTCCTGGGTATTTAAGACAGTGCTAGGCACAGGGGCCTTCCAGAAGCACAAAACATCAGAAGAGGGAGTGAACAAAAGGAGAACCCAGAACGGTTCAAAATTAATACCTCAAAGGCCACAGATAATACAGTCGTGGGAAGGAATTCTTACTGCTAGAGTCTATCCTCAAATAATCAGTACTGTATTAATGGTGGCTAACCTCTGAGAAGCCTTAATACCAGGGGAGCTTTCCCTCTGTGCCTCCCTCCCCTCATATAGTGGGCCTCTCTTATTAAGACTTAGCTTATATTTGTGTTGTGAAATTTCAAGGTGAGGGTATAAGTCAAGCATACAACACAGTGTCACGATGATTAACTGCTAGTAAATGAAAATTGATTATAGAATACCTAGCTTTCCTTGAAACTTTAATCCAATAATTAAAAATGTGATATGTAACATAGACTACGAGCTATTGTAGGTCTGGAACGTGAGCCTTAAATGACATTCTAACCCTACACCTAACTATCAGTAAACATCTTTTTAAAAACACTACACAGAGAATCCCACAAAGCATACATTCAAATGAGAGGTGTCTAAAGATTAAAAAAATTACCCGCTGTTATTTTTATATAAAAATAATCAACATTCTCTAATGTACACAAAGCCAAAAGATAAATATAGTATCTGTGATGCCTTTAGCGACATCTTTAGTCTTTACTAGCTCAACATAATCTTGTTGAAAAGAGCAGTGAAAATGACAAACTCATGGCCTCTCTTCCCCACTTATCTGAACTTCTCCAACTAGACATGTATGTATGTGCCTTTAATTATTAAGATACCTCAATCATACAGTAAAGCTAAGACATAAGATTAAAATAAAACCTACATAATCCTCTCAAACAGAACATTTGATGTCCAGGACCATACTGCTCTCAGAGCTCCCATTACTTTGTTTTAGCATTGTAATTCTATGAACACTGTTCAGTGAAAGGTTCCGCTTTTAATTTTTTTCCCCTTAAACATGTACGTAAAAAATTAGATCAGACTATCCAAGAGAAATCACTTGGTAAGTGCTTTGCAGGAAGCATGCAAGGGTTGACAATGGAGAAAGGAATGTGCCTTCCAGCTAGACCGGCGGGTGCTGCCTTGGAGCATCCAGGAGCAGCCCGTGCCGCTGCTCACCAGGACCAGCTGCAGTGCACCTTTGTCAGAGCAGAGGGGCACCGACATACAGAAGATAATTAATGTGAATCAGCACTTTCTGAGAGTTTATCTGTTAAATAAAGATTCATCCTTATTTGGCAGGCCAATTTTGTGGGGTTCTTTTTTAATATGCAAAAAAATGGAAAACAAATCAGCAGAATACTAATGCTATCTGAATAATACTTCAATTGTGTATGTTTTCCTTGTTATGTCTCATCTTTTAAACAGATCCCTCTGGGTGAAAAGGAACAACACTTATCACTTCTACAAGTACCACCAGGGCTTCCTGGCTTGGTGCTGACGCTTCGGGCTGAGCAACTCAGAGGAACAGCATCCTGGGCAGCGCTGACCTCCCCTACTGGACACCACCGGCACCCTCCCCAGAACCCAACACTGACCTGTAACCACCAAAATGTTTCCAGGCATTGCCCCTGGGGAGCAAAACTGGTCTCCACTGAGAACCACTGCTCCAAATGTACAAAAACTGAGAGGAAGACCTCCTCAGTTCAACCAAACTCCTGGTCAAACTGGGAACAGAGACCAACTCTTCAGACTTCCAAATCAGCCTTGTTCACGTGAGAACACAAGCTTTTTTATGGACAACATATTTGTCTACAAGAACTTTTTAAAAAATGCACACTGATTTTATGACAAACCATTTTGTCACTGGACTCCTAAATTATTCCATATCTCTCATACAACCTTTAGAAAACTAGTAGGATAGAAAAATGTGTAAGAAAACCAAATCAAAGAGGAGAAATGTAAATCATTACATTTAAAAGGACCCTTTATATTAATGATAAACATCACCTTTAAAAAAATTATCTAGCATAACACATTTCTTTGAAAAATATCATGGCCCTCTATAACAAGTCTTTCAATGTTGCATGTAACCTGTAAAATTAATTTTATCACTGTTGGTTAATTATGAAAATGATGAATTACTCTCTTCTGTAGCAGAAACATCAGCATTTAATGCAGACATCCCAATGTGCTTGGCCATCCATCAGAGTAAGTGGAACATTCTAGGCCAACTGGGGCCTCTACCTTACAAGCCAGTGTGAAAGGAGTAAAGCTGCTGCTCTATCACAGCTCCGTGTCTTTGTTAAGATTCCTTCAAAGAGTTGATGCGTGCACAGATCTTCAGGGCAGGACCGAGCTTGATATTCATTGCACTCATGAGATGGTCTTCTTTCAGCAAGAGGAGGGCCTGTCCATCAATCTCTTGTGCTCTGAACTCATCTGCAATATCCTGGCAGCCTGAAATTCGATCAGAAGAAGGAAATTAGAATTAAGTACGTAACAATCAGATGTTAATCATAATATTCACAGTATGCTCTCACTGGATCTGACAATCCAAAATATAGGCTGAGAAACAAATATAACTTATTTATAGTAATCTTAAGTTCACTCTTAAAGAAGAGAGTACCTGCTGGCATTCTGAAAAGAATTCAAAACCCAGGTAAAGCAGCTGGGCACAGTGGCTCACACCTGTAATCCCAGCAGTCTGGGAGGCTGAGGTGGGTGATCACTTCAGCTTAAGGCCAGCCCCAGCAAGAGCAACACCCCGTCTGTACTAAAAACAGGAAAATACTGCTGGGTGTTGTGGCACACATCTCTAGTCCCAGCTACTTGGGAGGCTTAAGGCAGGAGGATTGCTTGAGCCCAGGAGTTTGAGGTTGCTGTGAGCTGTGATACTACAGTACTCCAGCCTGGGCAACAGAGTGAGACTCTTGTCTCAAAAAAAAAAAAAAAAATCCCAGGTATAGCAATTTGCTTGGGATTTCTGCTCTAAAAAAATACTATAGAAATAATTAGTAAGAGTCAGATAGATGTTTTTCAACCTTTTTTTATCTCACAGCACACTTAGCCCTATAGTTAAACTTCTGCAGCACACTTAAATTATGTTGATTTTAAAAAAGTAAAAAATAAGAATATACCTACTATGCTTTGAATTTCTTTCAAAAATAAGTAATGATTGTTAAAACTTTCTGCAGTATACCAGTTGAAAATTGCTGGTCTAGGTGGAACATTTCCTTCGTGAAAAGGTCTACAGGCCGTCTGAAAGCATGCCACGCGAGTGCCAAGTTTGGATTAACTAGGTATTATGTCTTGTGAACTTATCTTTCAATAATACATCCTGAACATACAGGCACAGAGGAATAAAATATAATGCTCTGCTATTATCTAGAAATATTTTCTCAAGCATCAGAGTATGACTTTCAGTATCACTTGTACCTTGTTCTAATTTATGACCCTGAAATGCCAAGCACATCTAAAATATTTTTGTTCACTCACGACAAAAAATGCCCTCTGGACCATGGTGTCAGTCTACAGTGCTGCTGAGGGACGCACCATGCTGCTCAACTTGCAGCTGCTCCTCAGAGCTTAGTGTCTCTGAGCTTGTCTCCACTTCTGGTAAGAAAACTTCTCACTGGGCTTGGCACCCATAGCTCAGTGGTTAGGGTGCCGGCCACATACACCATGGCTGGCGGGTTAAAACCCAGCCCAGGCCCGCCAAACAACAATGACAACTACATCAAAAAAATAGCTGGGCACTGTGGCGGGCACCTGTAGTCTCAGCTACTTGGGAGGCTGAGGCAAGAGAATCACTTTGAGTTGTGATGCCACAGCATTCTACCAAGGGCGACACAATGAGACTCTGTCTCAAATAAAATAAAAAAAGAAAGAAAGAAAAAGAAAAAGAAAACTTCTCACTGAAATCAGGAGCTTGATGGACAATCTCCTGCCAAATAAACAGTGTTTAAATTCCCAGCCCAAACCAGCTGCTGTAGCAGGTAACAATACTTGCATCTACCTGAACCTCCAATGTTTTTTGCTGTCTACCAAATTCTGCAGGCCCAAGTCACTCAAATATACTTCAAAATTAGGAGTAGAGAAACCAACAGGGAAGATAATGAATTAAGGAACCACGGGAGGAAGAATGCAGAAACATGGAGGCTGCCTTTTAAGAGACAATAAAATTGTAAAGATTATTTTAAGAATAAAAACTAATGGGCTGGGTGCAGTGGCTCATGCCTGTAGTCCCAGCATGCTTGCCCAAGAGTTTAAGGTTGCTGTGAACTGTGACAATATGGGCACCTGGGCGACGGAGTGAGATTGTCTCAAAAAAAAAAGAAAGAAAATATAAAAAGATAATGAAAAACAGAAATGGCTATATTATACCTTGGATTTCCCAATACTGGTAGGGTGAATATCCTTACTACTGCAAATGTATCACACTCATGTTTACGTAAGATAATGTCTGCCTTATGGCCCCAGATCCAAGCCCAGAGCACTGTGCACGCCACACACACCCCCATGAGCAAGTGAAGCTACAGAAGAGCTATCTGTGAGAAACGAGTATGTCCAGCCACCTGGCAGTCTTTTTCTTGGTTATGTCTTTTCTCATGTCCTCTGTTAGTATAGCTTTACTGTTTTCCTATACCCAGATTTTTAATTTCTATTTTACTAATTTCTTAGACTTTAAAAAACGGACATTTTAATACTCTCTACAAATTTTTTATGCTTTTGCCCATTTACCATACAAAAGCAATGACATAGTTAAAATGAGATTACTCACCACAGAAAAGCCCCTTTTCTTTCCCAGAGGCAGCTCTCAACAAAACTGGGCGGACAAAACTGACTAATCTTGCATCTAGTTGTGACTTCTTCCTTCTTTTTATGAGAGAACTAATGTTCTTCTCTCTTCAGTCTTACTTATAAGAACACAGGAAAGAAGAGAAGAGAGAGAAAGAGGGTAGGACTTACTTGGATTCAGAAAACAGGACCAATGAAAAGTGACAAGGACGGTGAGGCTCCATGTGGAACAGAAACAAGGGGCTGGAGGAGCACACGGGGGCTCCCGTTCCTCCCACCATGAGGCCCTCAAATGTCTCCTTGCAGGGGGACACTAAGTCTATCAGCAAATGGAGAGCAGAAGCATTTTGGGGAAAATAACAGGATCACATGAGAATGTAATTCCAAGAATGGAAGGGGCTTAACGAGAAAAAGAAAAAGATGTATGTCTTCAGAATTTTACATCATAACTTTTTAAAGCTAACCAACAGAACAGGCACTGAAAGGAGAAAATGAAGTGACTTAAAAAATAAAAAAGCAGGGCAGCGCCTGTGGCTCAAAAGAGTAGGGTGCTGGTCCCATATACTGGAGGTGGTGGGTTCAAACCTGGCCCCAGACAAAAACTATAATAAATAAATAAATAAGCAAAACAAGGGCGGTGGGTGCCTGTGGGTCAATGAGTAGGGCGCCGACCCCATATACTGAGGGTGGTAGGTTCGAACCCGGCCCTGGCCAAACTGCAACAAAAAATAGCCAGGTGTTGTGGCAGACACCGGTAGTCCCAGCTACTTGGGAGGCTGAGGCAAGAGAATTGCCTAAACCCAAGAGGTGGAGGTTGCTGTGAGCTGTGACACCACAGCACTCCACCGAGGGCGATAGAGTAAGACTGTCTCAAAAAAAAGCAAAACAAGTGTGCTTCCAGAAACTCATTAGAGAAAAACATTTCAAAAATAATTTTAGTGCTCTAAGAGCTACCTACCCTACTCTGTAGGGTCTGATGGTTACACCTACTGTAAACAGCAGGAGCCCAGGGACACGGGCAGGACGTGGACTGCAGCGGCCGTCAGACAGCGGCGGCATCACCCCAGAAACACGTGCAGGGTAGCTCTCAACCTGGACATGGACCTCTCTGCATACAGGTCCCACCCAAACGTCTCAAGTGTCCAGAGTCACTTCCACAGTTAAAACACCCCGCACAAAAACTGACGTAAGTTGGTAAAAAGGCATCACTTGCCAGCCAGTCAAGATGAGTGAATAAACAAGTCCCAATAGTGGTTATCCCTGAAACCAGTAAACAGGTGTGTGTGTGTGTGTGTATGTGTGTATACATATAAATATTTTTTTTTTGAGACAGTGTCTCAATATGTTGCCCTCAGTAGAGTGCTGTGGCATCACAGCTCACAACAACCTCAAACTCTTGGGCTTCAGCAGTTCTCTTGCCTCAGTCTCCCAAGTAGCTGGCACTACAGGTGCCCACCACGCCTGGCTATTTTTTGTTGCAGTTGTCATTGTTGTTTAGCTGGCCTGGGCTTGAACCCACCAGCCTTGGTGCATGAGGCTGGCGTGTAACCACTGTGCTACAGGTACCAAGCCTAAATAGCTATATTTTAAAGAATAATTCCCACTTTATATACCTACAGAGCAGTCTGGACTCACAGAGGGTAAACTGATCTTCCCGTCAAGGAAGAACTATAGATGACACCTGCAGGTGACTGGGAACAAGAACTGTTCCTGCTGAGAACTTTTTAATGAACGAACAATTACAAGGCAGTAATTTTTCATTCTGGTAGCGGCTTTGAGATTTGAGTGTGCTGCATGTAAGTTCCAAGACAGTCCATCAGGATGACACACAGAGAGAAGGGGTTCTGGGGGAGTAAACCCAGGTATCCTAATTAAAGAGCGCAGGACGCCTAACAGGGGACAAAGTACAGACTCTACGAGCAGCTCCTTCTGTGGGGAAAGTTCAGGGGTGGACTACTCAGGGAGAACAAAAGGCCCTGAGTGAGCTGAAAACAGCTCCCACAGAAATTTACAGAGTCCAAATGAGCATTAAAAATGCATACAAGGCAGATTCTGATAGGGTTTGCCTCGAGCTATAGGTATTATTCGGAGAAAACTTTCTTTTTTTTGGGAGAAGGGGCTTTTTTTTTTTTTTTTTTTTGTAGAGACAGAGTCTCACTCTATGGCCCTCGGTAGAGTGCCGTAGCCTCACACAGCTCACAGCAATCTCTGACTCCTGGGCTTAAGCGATTCTCTTGCCTCAGCCTCCCAAGTAGCTGGGACTACAGGCGCCCGCCACAACGCCCAGCCATTTTTTGGTTGCAGTTTGGCCGGGGCCGGGTTTGAACCCGCCACCCTCGGCATACGGGGCTGGCACCCTACCGACTGAGCCACAGGCGCCGTCCTGGAGAAAACTTTTTGAAAGGTATTCAACTGATAACAGAAGCAAGCTTATTTTGGCAAAGGTATTCAACTGATAACAGAAGCAAGCTTATTTTGGCCGTCAGAGCACTTGAGAAACACTCATTTCATCATCAAAGAGAAACTTGTGCTAGACTCTAAAGCAGGCAGGTTACTCTAAATCACACCACTGCAGTCTTCTGCGTATGTAATGTTCTTGGAACAACTGGCAACAAAATTAAGTGTCTAGATCAGTGGTTCTCAACCTGTGGGTTGTGACCCACAGGAACTGTATTAAAGGGATGCGCCTGTGGCTCAGTCGGTAAGGCGCGGGCCCCATATACTGAGGGTGGCGGGTTCAAACCCGGCCCCAGCCAAACTGCAACCAGAAAATAGCCGGGCGTTGTGGCGGGTGCCTGTAGTCCCAGCTACTGGGGAGGCTGAGGCAAGAGAATTGCTTTAGCCCAGGAGTTGGAGGTTGCTGTGAGCTGTGTGACGCCACGGCACTCTACCGAGGGCCATAAAGTGAGACTCTGTCTCTACAACAAAAAAAAAAAAAAAAAAAGGGATGCGGCATTAGAAGGTTGAGAACCACTGGCTTAAGCGACTCTCTTGCCTCAGCCTCCCAAGCAGTTGGGACTTACAGGCACCCGCCACAACGCCTGGCTATTTTTTTTGTTTTTTTTTTTGGTTGTAGTTGTCAACGTTCTGGGCCAGATTTGAACCTGCAGCTCTGGTGTATGTGGCTGGCGCCCTAGCTGCTGAGCTATAGGGACCCAGCCTCTGAATATTTTCTTGCACAAGTTTGTTTCTAAAATTTTAGTCACCTTCACAGAAAGAATAATTAGCAACATAATTAAGTACCTTAATTTTAGCAAGTGTGGTAGATAAGCTCACATAGGATATATTCTTCTGGAAAGCTTTACCAAGAGAAATGGTATGATTTACAATAATATCAAAGGGAAAGAAAATTTTTAACTCCTCATTTTCCATATTCTTAGGGTCAAAGTAAGATATGCTCATTTACAAAAATGTATCATTTTAACCTACATAACCAGTGTGGGTCTCATCATGAGCAAAGGTGCCACATTTTTTTTTTTTTTTTTGAGACAGAGTCTCATTTTATCGCCCTCGGTAGAGTGCCATGGCATCACAGCTCACAGCAACCTCCAACTCCTGGGCTTAGGCGATTCTCTTGCCTCAGGCTCCCAAATAGCTGGGACCACAGGTGCCTGCCACAATGCCTGGCTACTTTTGTTTGTTGCAGTTTGGCTGGGGCCGGGCTTGAACCTGCCACCCTTGGTGTATGGGGTCAGTGCCCTAGTCACTGAGCCACAGGCGCTGCCCAGGTGCCACGCTTTTAACAAAGTGGGTGTAAAAGACAATTGTTGAATTAAGGAAAAAAGACACTAAAGTTGATGCACAAAGTATCAAAATCAGAGAATAGGAAAACCTAAGAAAGTTACCTCAATATCAGAATGACTATCATAACTGATATTTCAAGCTGCCTACTTAAAAAATGAAATTTCAGAAGGGCTCTTGATGTTTACTTACTGAAAAGAATCAAAGAATGTAACTACCATTAAAAGAACTAGCTTGGTATTTTAAAATAAGAAATGAAACGCTTACTATATTTTAAAAGGTCTTGATTGGCTTTCAAAAATATAAAATATAGTCATAAGATCAAATTTGCAAACAAGGAGACAACAGAATAGAAAACTTGAAGAGCAGAAGGGAAGAAGTATCTGACTCAGTCTCTCTACTGATTTCTCGAAAGAAACCAGACTGGAGAGAGGAGAGCCCCACCAGTCTCTTCACTGGCTGAGCTGTCACAGCAGAAACAGGACTAGTCAGTTTTTATCGACTGGCAGTGGGTGGGGGTGGCTGAGAAAATACACAGTTGTGCTGAGGGAATAAACAAGAGGAAACAGATCATGTTTCAGCAGCGGAGGCCACCCAGCTCGTGTGTAACACACAGCACTCGATGGTGCGCACGAGCTGCGGGTGGCACCGTTCCTCGGTGTGGACGCACAACGAAGACAGAAGGCCGCAGCGCTGAGTTACCTACCAGGCAAAGCTCGGATGAAGGCCCAGACATCGTCGACCGTCCACACAGAGGGCTCGCTCTGTGCAGCTGGCAGCAGGTCCTTGCTCTCTGGCATCTTCCGGATCCTTGCATCACGAAGCTCCCGCTCCCGCTCTCCCTGCCTACGCAGGCGAGTTGTCACAGCAGCCGGCATGGAGTCTTCATGAGAGGCCACGTCTTCTTCTGCAGATGGATAAGTAATTGGAAGCTGGAAAACGCAGTACAAGTAAAACACAGCATTGCACTTGCCTTGCATTTCTGAAGAGGGAGTTGTACAGTGAAGAAGGTTTCTACAGACCTGCCTAAGGACATGCTCTCTCGCTGCCCCGTCAGGGCCACTGGGACGACGGCCACGATGCCCAAGACTTTGATTATCAGGTTTACGATTCCAACGACTAAGTGCAAATTTTTTAGAACAGCTAACATTGTACCTAAGAAATTCAAGTAAAAAAAAATTAAATGATATATGGAACACTCCATTTAGTATTTAACTGTGACTCAGTAAGAACCGAACATGTCATCAAGGGCAGGGACGCCTCACGGTGCACTAGACTGTTGAGTGTATTGACTTACGCTAACGGTCAAAAGAGGCCTCTCTGCATATCACAATGTCTCTCTCAATACAACACTACACACCTGTAACGAGGTATTGATATTTTATCCTGATTACACCATGACAGTGGGAATCTTTCTGCAAAATATAGAGGATAACCATTTCCATAGCAGCAAAAAATATTCAGGGTTCTAGAAGAAAAGAAATTATGGAGTAATGATTTAAATGTTAAAATTTGTGTTTTTCCGATTAATAATTTTCAAAGAAAGAATAAAAACAAGTTAACACAGTAGGGGGAAGATCTCAAGCAGCTTGTAAAAGATTTTTCAAATATTACTAAAATTAAAGAGTAAAAATACAAAGGAATTTGTTACTCCCACTCACTTCTGAGGAAACTCAGAAGTACATACTTCTTTTAAATTGGCTGAAAGACTCTATCACAACTATCCAACTCTGCCTTTGAGGTGGGAAAAACAAAGAAAATATTGAACAAACATGGTCGTGTTCCAGTAAAACTTTCAGTAACACTGAAATGCAAATTTCATACAATTTGTATGTCACAAAATATTATTTTGATTTTTTTTCCCCAACAACCTAAAAATTTAAAAAGAACCTTTAGTTCAAGGGTTATACAAAAAATAAGCAGCAAGAAAGATTCAACCTGGGCAAGCATGCCAACCTTTCCACAGAAAGAAAAGTGAAAAGAAATTATCTAAGTAATGATCTTCTGAGAAGCTATGGAACGGCTAAGAAAAATATATGCAATTTCTCTGTACTTGCACATATGAAACCGCCTCTGTAACTTCTTATTTTAAAAACTCTTTTGCTGTAAGAGAAATACACAAATACATCCCAATTAACATTGCTGCTCACACCTATTTTAGGACTAGCATATGGATACCAAATGCCTCTTCCTCAACTATTTTATGAAAATATCAGGAGGTAGAAATAAGGAGTACTATGGGAATGAGTAGGTTGTTTCCCCAGGACAGAGTCAGTGTCCTGAAGGCCACTTCCTTTTCCTCTATGACTCTGTGGCAATCCAACAAGCTGAGAGGAAAACAGCTTTACATGTGGCATTTAATCCCTAAATAATCAGCTACCTGAGACAGCTGAGCACATTACCAACAGCAGCTCTTGCCCACCTTTCCCTCTCATCCACACCTCCGTCAGCACCCAGCCTGCTAACCAGGCTCGCCTAAAGGAATACTACTGTGATAAATCAGACAGCATTAAATGTCCTGAAATACTTCTAAACAGTCAAGAAAGTTAAAATGCCCTGAAAAGCAGTCTTTTTCCCAAGTTTTCAGAGTTTTTTTTTTTTCCTAGAGACAGAGTCTCACTTTATGGCCCTCGGTAGAGTGCCGTGGCGTCACACAGCTCACAGCAACCTCCAACTCCTGGGCTTAAGCGATTCTCCTGCCTCAGCCTCCCGAGTAGCTGGGACTACAGGTGCCCACCACAACGCCCGGCCACTTTTTGGTTGCAGTTTGGCCGGGGCCGGGTTTGAACCCGCCGCCCTCGGTATATGGGGCCGGTGCCTTACCGACTGAGCCATAGGCGCTGCCCCAGAGTTTTTTAATACTGAGAATCAGAGACTCACTGCTCTTATAGTACATGCAAACTAGGAAATTCAAGAAAATATTCAAGCAAGAAATTCTCTGGATTTACATAATTAAGACCTTAAATTCTTAGAATAATGATTCTGTTGAACAGAGAAAAAAATATCAAAATAATGAACCTGGGCCTGGGGCAGTGGTTCACGCATAATCCTAGCACTCTGGGAGGCTGAGACAGGTGGACTGGCTGAGCCCAGGAGTTCAAGACCAGCCTGAGCCAGAGCGAGACCTTGTCTCTAAAAAATTAGCCAGGTGTTAGGGTGGGTGCCTATAGTCCCAACTACTAGGACTCACAGCTCACAGGAACTTCACAGTTTTGCTCCACATATATATATATATTTTTTTTTGTAGAGACAGTCTCACTGTACCGCCCTCGAGTAGAGTGCCATGACGTCGCACAGCTCACAGCAATCTGGAACTCTTGGGCTTATGCAATTCTCTTGCCTCAGCCTCCCGAGCAGCTGGGACTACAGGCACCCGCCACAACGCCCGGCTATTTTTTTGTTGCAGTTTGGCCGGGGCTGGGTTTGAACCCACCACCCTCGGCATATGGGGCTGGTACCCTACTCACTGAGCCACAGGCGCCGCCCTGGAACTTCACAGTTTTAAGTTAGTATTTAATTAGTACTGTATAATATCTATATTCTATAATATTCTATAAGTATTTAATTAGTATTCTATAATATCCTGACTAGTATTCCATAATATCCTGATCATTTCACTAAAGAGATTCTTCTAAGTATATTCTTACCACCAGGAGAATGTGACTTTAATATTAGATTATACTGTAAAACTGATTTTTAAGTGTTATGTAATATGTATTATTAGATTTTATATTATGATTGTTCCAGATAATGCTTACTTAACATCATTCTTCCACATTATATATAATCTAGGTTTGACTACTGGTAAACTGCAGAGGGTATTTTTTAAATTTTGCTGCAGTGACTGATGGTCTGTCCTTCGGAAGCTCAAGGGCACATAAATACCTTTTGGCACATGACATGGTGCAGAAGCGTTTTGACCGCAGAAACTCATTAGCGTATCCCATTTTCCCACAGAATTCACACTTGAGCAATTCACTGTCCATTTCTTCTAATGTCTCTAAAAAAGAAGGGAACAAAAAATTTCCAAAATTTTAACTGTAGCAAATGTTGAGCCTCCCCTTTAGCTGGACATAGCGAGCTGTGCAACACACAGCTACTCTGGCAGGGCAAAGGTCTCCAACAACCACCTCTGCAACTTCCCTCGTACTTCTGCTGCGTATAAATTATATGAATTTCTTTCTAGATAAATAAGCATAACATTTTTAAAGGTTCTTTTGCTTAGAATCCACCTAAAATGTGCAAATTTTATGAACAGTAAGAGAAATGCAGGTGAACACAGTCACTATTCTCCAAGAGGAAGGTTTTCAAAGGCAGCACGTGGGGCACGGGATGTGGTAAATTGCTTTGTGGAAACACATAGCAGGGAACCCTTAATTCTAACTGGAAAGAATAAGGATGTCTTCAAAACGGTGAAATTTTGATAAATCTGATTTTAGAGAAGCACCTAAAATAACTCTCTGAAAGATCTGTAGTTAATGACAACACACAGTGTAAAGGTGTATCTATTATAGTTATAAAACAGTTTCTTTTATTTATATTCTATTAAAAATAACTTAGGTTAGTCTTAAAACTCACAAAACAGTTTTGTACTTGCCGGCCTCTGACCCTTCTGTCAAGGCTCCCTGTGAGTTAGCTGGGATGTCCACTTTCTACCCCTACATCTCTTAATGTTTTCAGGCAATAGCACAGAACCCAAAGAAACTTCCACCCTAAATCCTCAAGCTCTCAGGAGTGGTCATCTGTAAGCAAGCACCTTCATCTTCATGACCCACAGTTTTCTACTGCATGGGGCTCACAATACCTTCCCCACAGAAGTGAAGCAAAGGTGAAGGCAGTGCCCAGCAGGGAGTAAGCGTAGGAAGTGACAGCTCTCATATGGAAAACAGGGAATGGAACTAAGAGTACATGACATGTAAGAAATTCCTAAGAAAGCCTCGGTAGACCTGTTAAATTCTTAAGTTTTGCCGTGTTCTTGCATCATCAAAATTCCTTTGCCAAGTCACATAAAATACGCAGCAAATGCACTTTACTAACTCGAGTGTTTGGCTGTGAGGCCTGTATGTGCCCTTTGTTACCTGCTTAACCAAGATTCGTGAAGAAAAGCACCTCTAGTGTCTTAGCATTTGGAAGTGCAGACACGGGAGGCAGGTGCTTAGTATGCCCCGCCACTCACAGTATCCCAGTTCCACTGGAGAAGCAGGTGGGAAAATGCTCCACCAAGTGAGGCCAGAAGGACCACTGAGAACAAGCTGCGAAGTCGTGTTTGACAATGGCAGGACACCCAAACACAATGCCCTGACCAACAGAATGGTGAACTAACCAGCAACCACTTTAAGGAAATTCTCAGGACTGTCTTCATAAGCAAAAATCACCAATTTAGTAGCAATGAGGAAGAAACAGCCTCAAAACAAGTAAACTATAAACTGCCCCTTCCGATAACCTCGGGTGGCTTTCACAGAGGTGCAGCCACTCAGAACACCTGCTACGACTTCAGGACACTGTTCCTACTACTGTGTCATGCTTATAACCCGACGTGACTCTGAAAAGCATACACAGGGACCTCCCATTCAGCCACCACTGCCACAGCTTCAGCCCTCAAGGGCCCACTCCTCAAGCTGTCCCAGCGAAATGTGTATTGACAGCTTTGGTTCAAAGGTTTTCCGTTAACATAGCAATGTACAAGGCCTACAATTAAGTTCACAAACCTGCCACCATGTGCTTACATTGGCAGCATGTGCGGACATGCTGTGTGAGTGCCTCAGAGCCGTGTCAGCGCCTCACAGCCGTGTGTCTCACAGCCGTGTCAGTGCCTCACAGCCATGTCAGTGTCTCAGAGCCGTGTCAGCACCTAAGAGCCGTGTCAGTGCCTCACAGCCGTGTCAGTGCCTCACAGCCGTGTCAGTGTCTCACAGCCGTGTCAGCGCCTCAGAGCCGTGTCAGCGTCTCACAGCCATGTCAGCGTCTCACAGCCGTGTCAGCGCCTAAGAACCGTGTCAGCGTCTCACAGCCGTGTCAGCGCCTAAGAGCCGTGTCAGTGTCTCACAGCCGTGTCAGCGTCTCACAGCCATGTCAGTGTCTCAGAGCAGTGTCAGTGTCTCACAGCCGTGTCAGCATCTCAGAGCAGTGTCAGCGTCTCGCAGCCGTGTCAGTGCCTCACAGCTGTGTCAGTGTTGACCTGTGGTGGTGTCCTGCTGAGTGGCGTGCAGCATGTGTGCCATCACAAGAAATGGCAGAGTTTGAATTAGAGCAATAAAAAACATTAAATTTCTTGTTAAATTTAGCAAGACTGGCAGTGAAACAGGAATATGTTAGTACACGAAAAAAACGGCAGTGTACAAATGGATTAAATGTTTTTCTCCTGAGGGAGAGAAAGTGTCACTGATAAAGCCAGCTCAGGGCACCCAGTAACAAGCAGAACTGAACAAGCAAACTGAGGAAAACATTGCCAAACTTCCCACTGCATCAGAGTCATCTGCGGTGAGAAGCAGGCAGAGCAGTTGGAAGATCCTGACTGAAGACTCGGCCGACTGCAGCCCTTGTATTGCGACAACGGCACCAGCTCGCGGGGCACCATCCCCAAGGGGGTTTGTAGCCAGGAAACAAATAACTCATCTGGCCCCCATGACTTCTTTCTCTACTTGAAGATAAAAGAAATACTGAAAGGAAGACATTTCGATGACATTCAGAACATCAAGGGTAATATGATGACAACTCGGTCATTCCAGAGACTTCCAACATTGCTTCGAACGGTCGAAGGGTGGACTGGGCACTGGCATGGACATAGCTTCTCAAGGGGAGCACTTAGAAGGTGACCACAGTGAAGTGACACTCAGCAATCACGTCTGTAGCACTTTTTCTAGGATGAATTCACAAACTCAATTGTCAGACATGGTACAACACCTGATAATAGCTTAGGGTATCTTATGAAGGAGAGGAGATGTTTTTGCTGGCAAGAGAAGGCAAATACCAGGGATGGTTCACAGCTCACAGCCTAACAAAAACAAGATGTCAGTTTAACTTCTTGTATAGAAGTGAGCAACATTAACAGATTCAAAAATTCCTGTTGTAATGTACCTAAGTACAAATACAGTAATATTACCAAAGTTATTCTTTTACATCTTGTGAATGAGAAATTGCAGAGCAAACAAATTTAAAAATTTGCTAATTTAGCTAGTAAAAGTGGAACTCCATATCAGAGATGGCTGGAATCCTCCAGTACCCGTCTCTGCTTTTCTCCCACCAGGACAGAACCCACAACACGGCTGCCCAGAGTAAATGGCAGCATCTGCCCCAGGTGTGGCTAAGTCCAACCCACTGGATGAAGAGTTGTGCACACCTTCCAGACGGCGCCCTCCTGCTTCACTGGTC